>NC_137651.1:1245580-1253080 GCF_963422515.1 Blennius ocellaris | reverse complement strand
ACCGCCAGAGGCGGTGCTTAAGCACTGAATATTCTCCTTCGCGCATGCGCAGTGCGAGCATGTATACCAACAATGTCACCTGTGACCCCTGGATGACCCGGAGGAAGTTTATATCTTCAGGTGTCACTCCAGGGCACTTTCCTTTTTTTCTTCTCGCGAGCAGTTTTGCTGGAAGATTGTACAGCTGCCGTTGCTTGGAGCGCCGTGACCGTGGTAGGTCGGAGCAGCGATCATTCGCCCTCCAGGAGCTGCGACGGTGAGTGTTTGTGTAGCAGTAGCTTCACTCATTAGCAACCTCTGTTGGCATAGGCCGCGTTAGCGCCGCCTCCCCCCAGCATACGGTTTGTGTCTGGTCCTGCCGACGTGCGCTGGACGAGGTAAGTAGGTTCTTATTCGGCAGACCGGCGGTTTGTTTAAAAAAAAAAAAAAAAAGAGGGAGAGAGAGAGATTGTCGCCGCGTTTGCACAGCCTCCTCCCGACGCTTAAGTTAGCGACTTTGTTTGCTGGTGGGCCGTGTGCGCACGCCCAGAACCCAGCGTGCGTTTTTTGTTTACATTAGCTTCACCGGCTGTAAGCTAGTGACATCCTCTGTTGGAAAGCCCGGTTCGGGTGAGGACCACGGTACGGTGGTTGTTTTTTGTTTGTTTTATTTGGGCTTCTACTGTGCAGGCAGCGTGGCGCGCTCCCTTCCCCAGTATACTGTCCTTATACTCGCCCGCTCTGCGGCGGTCGCGATCAGCTAAGCTGAGAAGTGTGTAGTATCACCGGACAGGCGGCGTACGCGCCCCTCCCTCTGTTTAACGAGGACAGCTGTGAGTAGCGTCCTGCCAGTGCAGCTACAATGGATGGCTCTCACGGCTGCACATCCTGTGGGGCTTCTTTACAGCCAGAGGATGGCCACGACCTGTGCCCCGCATGTCTCGGTTCTGAGCATCTGCGGGAGGCGCTGTCGGCCAAACCCTGCATGAACTGCAGCTTTTTGCCTTGGGCAGTAAGAGTTGCCAGGTTGGCGGGGGTGGAAGGCTCAGTAGCTGAAGTCGACATCCCCCCGGGCCAGCCACCTCCGGCCCGTCGGACACGCTCTAAGCGGCGGGCAGAGGCTACGGCGGCTGCCCCCTCCAGGAGGAAAGCGAAGTCTGACCGTGATGGGTTATCCTCTAAAGTAGAGCAACTGTCTGCTGAATTGGCCCACATGAGATCGCTGCTGGCTGACAGCCAGCCAGTTGTCCCCCTGGTGGCTGAAGTGGCACTCTCGCCCGCATGCCAGTGCTGCTGCCCGAGGAGGATACACTCTCTTTGGCAGCCTCGGCTAGCCATTTCTGCGATTATGGGGAGGATTTGGATGCTGGACCCCAGATGTCTGAGCAGGGCTCCCACTCCTCAGATCAGAGTTCAGGGGCTGAGGGGGAAGACAACTCCATGCGCGCCATCATGCGCCTGGCTCTACAGCAGTTGCACACAGCTGTCCCACAGCAGGCAGAGGCTGCACCGCCAGCGCCTTCTTCAGACGCAGGCCCGCCCCCACAGCCTTCGCAATTCCACATTCAGAGGATTATCTGAAGGAGTTACAAGCCTGTTGGAGGGACAGTAAGGCTTGCTCCCGTCTCTCTGCAGACGGGCGGACCCTGGCCGCCATGCATGATGCAGCAGGGGCTGGCCTGGATCGTGCTCCAGCCATCGAGCCTGCCATTGCTTCTCTTATTGTTTCTCCAGATGAAGCACTGCGAAGGGATGCTCGGTGCCCTCGACCCCAGTGTCGAATAACTGATGACCTTCTTACGAGGGCTTATGATGCTGGAGCACGTGCTGGTCGCATGGGGAACTCCCTATCACACCTCATGTTGGCCCTCTCGGCATCACTGCAGGAGGGCAATGTAACTGCAGATGCGGCCGCCTTTTGTGATGCTTCATTGGAAGCTTTTGGGCTCATGTCTAGAGAGCTTGGTAGAATGATGTCCATTTTGGTCCAAACTCGTCGGCAGGTTTGGCTGTCCCAGTCGAACTTGACCGAGGCAGCCAGAAAAATGCTGCGCAGCCTTCCAGTAGAACCGGGGCAGATGTTTGGTTCTGCGGCCCAGGAAGCACTGGAACGGACCATCCAGGTGGGGCAGACCAGGCAGCAGCTTGCTGGGCTTAGCCGGATGCCTCCTCCTGATAGACCCCCGGCCAGCAGGCTTCGGGGTCCCCCGGCTGCTTTTCGCCCCCACGTGCTGCCGACAACCCGCTCCACTGGTCGTCGTGATGTCCAGCGTCCCGCACAGCGGCCAACCCGAGACTTTCGGGGCTCCGCTCGCTTGCCCCCCAGACGATTTCGAGCTCCGGAGCCGGTCCGACCCCCCGCTAGGGCCCCACGGGGCCGGGGGAATGGGGATTGAGGCCTTGGGGCCGGCGGTGGGGTATTTTTCGCATCAGCAGCTCCGACAGTGGGCTGCTCATGCTTCAGACCCATGGGTGGTTGCCACCTGACCCACGGGTACAAACTTCAATTCCGCCGCCGGCCCCCACATCCGGCCGGGTCAGAATGACATCCATCAGCGACCCGGCAAAGGCTCTCGCATTAGACCGGAGTTGTCCTCCCTCCAGGCCAAAGGCGCCATCGAGCCTGTGGACCCTCGGTCTTATCACAGAGGTTTCTACTCAACGTATTTCTGGTGGTGAAAAAAACTGGTGGGTTCCGCCCAATCCTGGACCTCAGAGGGTTGAACAAATTTATGAAGGTCATACCTTTCCACATGCTGACCACAGCAGATGTCCCTGAGCACGGTGGCGCATGGGGACTGGTTCACGTCGATCGACCTCAAGGACGCGTACTTTCACGTACCAATAGCTTGGCATCACAGGCAGTTTCTGCGCTTCGCATACCGCGGCCGCCACTGGCAGTTCAGGGTGCTGCCCTTCGGGCTCTCTCTCTCCCCAAGGGTCTTCACAAGATGTGTGTCTGCAGCTCTTGCACCTCTACAGTCTCAGGGTTTGAAGGTTCTCCCGTACCTGGACGACTGGCTGATCTGTGCTCCATCCCGTGCCCAGGCGTCCCGGGACACGGAGCGGTCTCCTGTCCCATGTGGCTCGACTCGGCCTCAAGGTGAATGTGGGGAAGAGTTGCCTGGTGCCTTCCCGGGGTCACAGATTTTATTGGGGTTTCATTGAACAGCATAACAATGACAGCGAGACCCTCCCCCACCGTGTAGACGATATTTATCACCAGCTGGCCTTATTCAGAGAGGACCGCTGGCTGACTTATGTCACATTCCTCCGTCTTCTGGGCAAGCTAACGTCAGTCTCGGGGGTAGTTCCTCTGGGCATGCTGTCGCTGCGCCCCGCTACAGAGGTGGCTGAACAGCTTCCGCTTAGATGCCAAGCTGCACAGGCACAGGAAAATCAGGGTGTCACGGCGGTGTCTCTGCGCCCTGGCTCCGTGGAGGGACAGGGCTTACATGCTCAAGGGTGTCCCTATGGGCTCTGTTCCATCTCGCAGGGAGGTGATTACCACAGACGCGTGCCCCTCGGGATGGGGTGCGGTGTGGCAGAGCAGGACGGCCCATGGGCGATGGCCTGTGGAAGACCAAAATGCACACATCAATGTGTTGGAGCTGCGTGCAGTTCACCTGGCTCTCAGGAACTTCTTACCACACCTGAGGGACAAGCATGTCCTAGTGAGGTCGGACAACACGGCGACGGTGTATCACATAAACCATCAAGGTGGTACGAAGTCTGCACAGCTGCTGAAAGTGGCGAGGGAGCTCCTCACATGGGCGGCCCCCGCTTAATCAGCATAAGGGCAATGCATATACCGGGGAGCAGAACCACCTGGCAGACTTCCTCTCCCGGCAGAAACCTCCGTCAGGGGAGTGGCGCCTCCACCCGGAGGTAACACACATTATATGGAGCCTATTCGGCAGGGCAGAGGTGGACCTCTTCGCTTCGGCGCAGTCAACCCACTGCCCCCTGTGGTTCTCCTTGGCCGAGACAACCAGTCCCTTAGGCCAGGACGCGTTGGCTCATCCTTGGCCAGATGGCCTCTTGTATGCCTTCCCTCCGTTTCCTCTGATTCGGTTGGTACTCCACAGGGCCCTCAGGGTGGCCACAGCATCCTACTTATAGCTCCCTTCTGGCCAGGAAGGAGCTGGTTTCCGCTGCTGCACAGCCTCTGTCGAGGCACGCCCTGGCGCCTTCCCGACAGGAGGGATCTCCTGTCCCAACTGGCAGGGCAGATATGGCACCCCAATCCGCAACGCCTTCACTGTGCGTTTGGCTGCTGGGGGCCCCGAGGCGTCTCCTGAGCGTCTGTGACGACCCAGTTAGGAATACTATTATGAATGCAAGAGCGCCATCCACTCGCCTCCAGTATGAGAACAGATGGAAACTGTTTTCCGACTGGTGTGTGAGGCGGGATGAGGACCCAGTGCGCTGCTCTGTGCCAACTATTCTGGACTTCCTCCAGTCCCTTCTGGACAAAGGGCTTTCACATTCAACACTAAGAGTCTATGTCGCTGCAATATCTGGTCGACATATGATGGTTGACAATGGCGCTATTGGTAGCCACAAGCTGGTTTCCCTTTTCTTGAGAGGGGCTTGGAGGTTGCATCCTCCGAGAGCCATGAGGTCCCCGGCATGGGATCTTCCCCTGAGTGCTGGAGACGCCTACGCCTTCCGCCATTTGAGCCCTTGGCACAGGTAGCGCTGAAGTGGTTACTCTGAAGTCAGCTTTCCTTCTGGCCATTTCCTCCGCAAAGCGTGTCAGTGAGCTGCACGCCCTGTCAATCAGCGACACATGTCTGAGGTGGAATTCGGATGGCTCAGGAGTCACTCTGTGGCCAAACACAGCTTTTCTTCCAAAGGTGCTGTCCCGTACCCACCTCAACCAGCCCATTCGGCTGGCACGGTTCGACCCTTCATCGGGGAGCCAGAGGTTCGGCCTGAACTGTTGTGTCCAGTGCGAGCAGAGGCGGTGCTTAAGCACTGAATATTCTCCTTCGCGCGATGCGCAGTGCGAGCATGTATACCAACAATGTCACCTGTGACCCTTGGATGACCCGGAGGAAGTTTATATCTTCAGGTGTCACTCCAGGGCACTTTCCTACAGAATCTTCTCGCAAGCACACGAGGATTCTGAGTGACAAAGAGCTCTGGCGGTCATTCGGGATTCATAGAACCATAGTTACATCCGTAACTCTTCGTTTTAAACAGTGGTGTGCAGTCAGGGCAGCAGGTAGGGCAGCACTGCTAGCCCTGTCAAAAATGATGTCTTTTTTTTAATAATTAAAAAGTGATTCTGAAATCTGTGTCTGGAATCAATTAGTGACTTTAGCAACTTTATCCAGAAGACGACTGGTTATATTGTGTGGAGCTCAAATCTCCTATGTCCTCTAAACACATCACAGCTCCTTTCCTCTGCTGGGGCTAGCAGTTAGTGATGAGAAACCCGACTCCTCGAACGGACTCACGGGTTTTTGAGTCGTTCATCCAAGCAAATCGGTCATTTGAGTCATTTGAGTCATTGAGTCATTTGATTCAGTTGCACTATTTCACCCGCTCTGGACCTGGAGGCTGAACTGTGACATGAACCAGGGGGAGAATCATGTATTCATAGTAAAATGATGAAACACTTCTGAGGAAAATAAACAATAAGTACACATTAGTTTTTAGTGGTCCCTGGTCTCCTTATTCTAGATTATATGTGTGTTGTTTCTGAGGTTTAGTTGAAGCAGAAAATAAATTAGATAAATGATAAACTGAATAAATACCTGGCATCCAGAATGGCAGATATACAGTATATATTATAATGTATACAGATGTTTTTATCGTTTTTTTTCTTCCAACATTCTGATTTTCTTTTTTTACTAAGTATCATAAATAATGTTATGTTCATAGGGGCAGAACTAATTATAGGGGACAATATTAAATGTAACACAATACACGCTACAGTGGTATTTTAACATTGTTTATTGTGTATTTATCCATGTATTATTCATGTATTTATCTCTACAAGCTTTGTGAAACAAACAATGTATTATTTTTTTCTCCGCCGTCACTCGGAGATTTTCAGGTGAGGGAGGGGGGGAGGGCTCACCGCTCACCGCTCATGAGGTGAACGACACAGCGGAAGTGCTACTGACCGATTCAGTGAACGACTCTTTCGAGTTTCGAGGTGAGTCGGTCATGTGAGCTGAACGATTGAAGGGAGGGGAGTCGGTCATGTGCGCTGAACGATTGGAGCGAGCTGACTCGGTCATGTGAGCTGAACGATTGAAGGGAGGTGAGTCGGTCATGTGAGCTGAACGATTGAAGGGAGGTGAGTCGGTCATGTGAGCTGAACGATTGAAGGGAGGTGAGTCGGTCATGTGAGCTGAACGATTGGAGCGAGCTGACTCGGGCATGTGAGCTGAACGATTGAAGGGAGGTGAGTCGGTCATGTGAGCTGAACGATTGAAGGGAGGTGAGTCGGTCATGTGAGCTGAACGATTGAGGGGAGGTGAGTCGGTCATGTGAGCTGAACGATTGAAGGGAGGTGAGTCGGTCATGTGAGAGCTGAACGATTGAAGGGAGGTGAGTCGGTCATGTGAGCTGAACGATTGAAGGGAGGTGAGTCGGTCATGTGAGCTGAACGATTGGAGCGAGCTGACTCGGGCATGTGAGCTGAACGATTGAAGGAGGTGAGTCGGTCATTCGTGCTGAACGACACCGACAAGCTGACTCCAGTGTGCTGAAAGCCTCATGTGAATGTCAGGAGCCGGAAGCTGCTGTGCTTAGCGGCCCAGCTACAAGGAGGCTGTAGCAAGAATGACTCATGTGAATGAGTTAATGAACGTGAAAACTCGTGAGTCACCGTTCAGTAAAGTGACTCGCGGGTTTTGAACGATTCGTTCAAATTTGATCATCACTAGCAGACAGCCGCACGGCCGGCTCACTTGACTTGGTTTTTGAAACTGCGGGCTGGCTTGACCGCAGTAAGATTAGGCACTTGGAAATCTTTGGGAAGTTTTCATCCCCATCCGAGCTGCGGCAGTAAATGTACATGATGCGTACAAATGTACAGCAAAACCTCCCGCCAGCTGAACGTTTTCATAGAATTTTTTTGCTCGTCAGAAAATTTGTGAAACTTTTTTTCAGGCGTTAGAGAATGACAACAGTTCCATTCACATCCAGAGGACAAACCACCCACACACACACACACACACACACACACACACACACACACACACTTCCACTCCTCATTGACGAGATTGTTCTGTTAATTATCAAAATTAAGTTGTTGTTTGCTTTTTTGTCGTTGTTGTTTTTTCTCCCTTCCTGTTTTTGTTTGCTTTTGTTTGTTTGTTTGTTGTTGTTTTTTTAAATGTCCTTTTGTTTTTGCTTTTGTTATCATTGTTGTGATTACTTTGGTTTTTGCTCTGTTGTTGCTCAGGCTGGTTTGATCTCATGGTATTTGGAAAATATTTAATCACTGTGATTATTGTATTATTAAAAAGAAGAAAAAAAATGTATGTAGCACTAACAAGG
>NC_137651.1:1227107-1245380 GCF_963422515.1 Blennius ocellaris | reverse complement strand
CGGTTCCCTGGTCAGCCTGGTTCTTCTGGACCTGTCCTGGTCCGGTTCCGGTTCCCTGGTCAGTACTGTCAGCCTGGTTCTTCTGGACCCGTCCTGGTCCGGTTCCCTGGTCAGCCTGGTTCTTCTGGACCCGTGCGGTCTTCATCTGAGTCCTGGTCTTATGGGTCTGGCTGACTGAGGTTCTGTCTTGAGACTGGATGGATGGGTGGTACCGGACCTGAGGGAGGACCAGACCGGTCCTGGTGGAGGTCTGGTCCACGGTCTTCTTTATGTCCATGTCCTCACAGGGTCCAGACTGAGGAGACCAGGAACCATTAGATTAGTCCAGTCTGTCAGGATTCTGTAATCTGTACTCTGTACTCTGTAGTCTGTACTCTGTCATCTGTCATCTGTAGTCTGTACTCTGTCATCTGTAGTCTGTACTCTGTAATCTGTCATCTGTACTCTGTAGTCTGTCATCTGTAGTCTGTACTCTGTAGTCTGTCATCTGTACTCTGTAGTCTGTCATCTGTAGTCTGTACTCTGTAGGCTGTCATCTGTCATCTGTAGTCTGTACTCTGTAATCTGTAGTCTGTCATCTGTAGTCTGTACTCTGTCATCTGTAGTCTGTACTCTGTCATCTGTACTCTGTAATGTCATCTGTAGTCTGTCATCTGTACTCTGTAGTCTGTCATCTGTAGTCTGTACTCTGTCATCTGTAGTCTGTACTCTGTCATCTGTACTCTGTAGTCTGTCATCTGTAGTCTGTCATCTGTAGTCTGTACTCTGTAATATGTAGTCTGTACTCTGTAGTCTGTACTCTGTAGGCTGTCATCTGTACTCTGTCATCTGTAGTCTGTACTCTGTAGTCTGTCATCTGTACTCTGTAGTCTGTCATCTGTAGTCTGTACTCTGTAGTCTGTACTCTGTAGGCTGTCATCTGTAGTCTGTACTCTGTAATCTGTAGTCTGTCATCTGTAGTCTGTACTCTGTAATGTCATCTGTAGTCTGTACTCTGTCATCTGTAGTCTGTCATCTGTAATCTGTCATCTGTAGTCTGTACTCTGTAGTCTGTCATCTGTACTCTGTAGTCTGTCATCTGTAGTCTGTACTCTGTAATATGTAGTCTGTACTCTGTCATCTGTAGTCTGTCATCTGTAGTCTGTACTCTGTAGTCTGTACTCTGTAGGCTGTCATCTGTAGTCTGTACTCTGTAATGTCATCTGTAGTCTGTACTCTGTCATCTGTAGTCTGTCATCTGTACTCTGTAATCTGTCATCTGTAGTCTGTACTCTGTAGTCTGTCATCTGTACTCTGTAATCTGTCATCTGTAGTCTGTACTCTGTCATCTGTAGTCTGTACTCTGTAATATGTAGTCTGTACTCTGTAACCTGTAGTCAGTACTCTGTCAGCAGCCTGTACTCTGTAATCTGTACTCTGTAGTCAGTACTCTATCTGTACTCTGTAGTCTGTACTGTCAGCAGCCTTTACTCAGTACTGTCAGTCTGTACTCCGTAATCTGTACCCTGTACTCTGTAGTCTGTCATCTGTAGTCTGTACTCTGTAACCTGTAGTCAGTACTCTGTCAGCAGCCTGTACTCTGTAGTCAGTACTCTATCTGTACTCTGTAGTCTGTACTGTCAGCAGCCTTTACTCAGTACTGTCAGTAGTCTGTACTCTGTAGTCAGTACTCTATTTGTACTCTGGAGTCAGTACTCTGTAGTCAGTACTGTCAGCAGCCTGTACTCTGTCAGTAGTCTGTACTGTCAGTACCTGTACTCAGTACTGTCAGTAGTCTGTACTCTGTAGTCAGTACTCTGTCAGTAGTCTGTACTCTGTCAGTACCTGTACTCAGTACTGTAAGTACTCTGTACTTTGTAATCTGGCTCCTTCACTTCCGGGTCGCTTTGAAACAGAAACTCACCGAGATCCGAGTCCAGGTCCGGGATCTGACGAGTACTCCGAGTAGTAACGAGTACCCTGAGCAGAAACGAGTACTCTGAGCAGTAACAAGTACTCTGAGCAGCAACGAGTCTCCCAAACGGTGACGGCGGGAGCGCGCATGTAAGACGAGGAAGGAAAAAGGAGCGCGCGCCGTGTGTGTGCGTGTGCGTTTTACAGTAGTAGCAGTAGCATTGGCAGTAGTAGTGGTAGTAGTAGTAGCACCAGTAGTAGTAGTAGCAGTAGCAGCAGTAGTAGGAGCATCAGCAGCAGTAGTAGTAGCAGCAGTAGTAGTAGTATCAGCACCAGTAGTAGTAGTAGCAGTAGCAGCAGTAGTAGTAGCATCAGCAGCAGTAGTAGTAGCAGCAGTAGTAGTAGTATCAGCACCAGTAGTAGTATCAGCAGTAGCACCAGTAGTAGTATCAGCACCAGTAGCACCACTAGTAGTAGCACCAGTAGCAGTAGTAGTAGCAGCAGTAGTAGTAGTATCAGCACCAGTAGTAGTAGTAGTATCAGCACCAGTAGCACCACTAGTAGTAGCACCAGTAGCAGTAGTAGTATCAGCACCACTAGTAGTAGCACCAGTAGTAGTAGCAGCAGTAGCAGTATCAGCACCAGTAGTACCAGGTCCAGGTTGGAGGGGTTGTGGTTGTGGTCTCCATCAGGTCCTAGGTGGAGGGGTTGTGGTTGTGGTCTCCATCAGGTCCTAGGTGGAGGGGTTCTGGTTGTTGTCTCCATCAGGTCCTAGGTGGAGGGGTTCTGGTTGTGGTCTCCATCAGGTCCTAGGTGGAGGGGTTGTGGTTGTGGTCTCCATCAGGTCCTAGGTGGAGGGGTTCTGATTGTGGTCTCCATCAGGTTCTAGGTGGAGGGGTTCTGGTTGTGGTCTCCATCAGGTCCTAGGTGGAGGGGTTCTGGTTGTGGTCTCCATCAGGTCCTAGGTGGAGGGGTTCTGGAACCCAGACCACGCGTACTGCATCAACATGTGAGCCACAGACTGTCAGACCACATGACGCCCATCAGCCAATCACAACTCTTTATTTAGCAAACAAGAATGAAAAGAAAGAAAGACTGAAGGAGTGGTCCAGGTGGGACAAGGACCAGGTCCAGGACTCAGTACTGGAAACTCCTCTTGGTCTGGATGTCGTCCAGGATCTGCTGCAGCTCCTCGTCTTCGAACCGACCCTCCAGGCTGAAAGAGACACTTTGATTCATCCTTTCATCTTGACACACAGAGCTGGAACCTTTCATCCCTTCATCCTGACACACAGAGCTGGAACTTTCATCTTGACACACAGAGCTGGAAACTTTCATCCCTTCATCCTGACACACAGAGCTGGAACCTTTCATCTTGACACACAGAGCTGGAACCTTTCATCCCTTCATCCTGGCACACAGAGCTGGAACCTTTCATCTTGACACACAGAGCTGGAGCCTTTCATCCCTTCATCTTGACAGAGCTGGAATCTTTCATCCCTTCATCCTGACACAGAGCTGGAACTTTTTATCCCTTCATCCCGACACACAGAGCTGGAACCTTTCACCCCTTCATCTTGACAGAGCTGGAACCTTGCATCCCTTCATCTTGACAGAGCTGGAACCTTTCATCCCTTCATCCTGACACACAGAGCTGGAACCTTTCATCCCTTCATCTTGACACACAGCGCCAGAACCTTTCATTCCTTCACCTTGACACACAGAGCTGGAACCTCTCATCCCTTCATCCTGACACACAGAGCTGGAACCTTTCATTCCTTCACCTTGACACACAGAGCTGGAACCCTTCATCCCTTCATCTTGACACAGAGCTGGAACCTTTCATCCGTTCATCTTGACACAGAGCTGGAACCTTTCATCCCTTCATCTTGACACACAGAGAGCTGGAACCTTTCATCCCTTCATCCTGACACACAGAGAGCTGGAACCTTTCATTCCTTCATCCTGACACACAGAGAGCTGGAACCTTTCATCCCTTCATTACTTCGTTTTCAGCATAAATTGCTTGTTCATCGCTGACCCTAACCTGCAGTCTGATCTAGAACAGTGGTACTCTGGACGGCCACCGTGAAGACGTTCTAGAGTGATCTGGAACAGTGGTAGTCTGGACGGCCACCGTGAAGACTTTCTAGAGTGATCTAGAACAGTGCTGGATGGCCACTATGAAGATGGTCCAGAGTGATCTGGAACAGTGGTACTCTGGACAGCATGGAGACGTTCTAGAGTGATCTAGAACAGTGGTACTCTGGACGGCATGGAGACGTTCTAGAGTGATCTGGAACAGTGGTAGTCTGGACGGCCACTGTGAAGACGTTCTAGAGTGATCTGGAACAGTGGTAGTCTGGACGGCCACCGTGAAGACGTTCTAGAGTGATCTAGAACAGTGCTGGACGGCCACTATGAAGATGGTCTAGAGTGATCTGGAACAGTGGTACTCTGGACAGCATGGAGACGTTCTAGAGTGATCTAGAACAGTGGTACTCTGGACGGCATGGAGACGTTCTAGAGTGATCTGGAACAGTGGTACTCTGGACGGCATGGAGACGTTCTAGAGTGATCTGGAACAGTGGTACTCTGGACGGCATGGAGACGTTCTAGAGTGATCTGGAACAGTGGTACTCTGGACGGCATGGAGACGTTCTAGAGTGATCTGGAACAGTGGTACTCTGGACGGCATGGAGACGTTCTAGAGTGATCTGGAACAGTGGTACTCTGGACGGCATGGAGACGTTCTAGAGTGATCTAGAACAGTGGTACTCTGGACAGCATGGAGACGTTCTAGAGTGATCTAGAACACTCACCTGGGGATCAGGGCTTTGGCCTCTTCAGCAGCTTCAGGACACAGATTAGCCAAACTTGCCAACTCGAACTTGTGGAGCTTCTTCTGCAACAGGAGGCTGAAGTACAGGGAACCAGTCACCACAAGGTACTACTGTGTACTAGTACACACTAGTACTAGAGCTAACCTCTACTGGTACTAGTACTAGAGCTAACCTCTACTAATACTAGTACAAACTAGTACGAGAGCTAACCTCTACTAGTACTAGTACAAACTAGTACTAGAGCTAACCTCTACTAATACGAGTAAAAACTAGCATGAGTTATAACTAGGGATGTCTGATAACATCGGAGGGCCGATATCAGCCGATATTGATTTAAAAATGTAATATTTGGAAATATCGGTATCGGATTTTTAAAACCGATATTGGAATTTCCGAGTCTGCATGAACGCAGCATGGGACGTTTACGGGCGCGCGCTTGATGATGTTTAACAACAACAAATACAACATGCTGGACTCGTGGCTAAGAAGGAGAAGCCCGGTGAATGAAATGTCCGTGGAGGACTGGAGGCTCAACCAGGCCCTCTTCCCTGCTGGTACCAGTACCTGACTGCACCCTGTACCAGTGTTGACAGTGAACCAGTGTTCAGCACTGGTGCCAGTACCTGACTGCACCCTGCACCAGTGTTGACGGTGAACCAGTGTTCAGCACTGGTACCAGTACCTGACTGCACCCTGCACCAGCGTTGACGGTGAACCAGTGTTCAGCACTGGTACCAGTACCTGACTGCACCCTGCACCAGTGTTGACGGTGAACCAGTGTTCAGCACTGGTACCAGTACCTGACTGCACCCTGCACCAGTGTTGACAGTGAACCACTGTTCAGCACTGGTACCAGTACCTGACTGCACCCTGCACCAGTGTTGACAGTGAACCACTGTTCAGCACTGGTACCAGTACCTGACTGCACCCTGCACCAGTGTTGACAGTGTACCACTGTTCAGCACTGGTGCCAGTACCTGACTGCACCCTGGACCAGTGTTGACAGTGAACCACTGTTCAGCACTGGTGCCAGTACCTGACTGCACCCTGCACCAGTGTTGACAGTGAACCAGTGTTCAGCACTGGTACCAGTACCTGACTGCACCCTGGACCAGTGTTGACAGTGAACCACTGTTCAGCACTGGTGCCAGTACCTGACTGCACCCTGGACCAGTGTTGACAGTGAACCACTGTTCAGCACTGGTACCAGTACCTGACTGCACCCTGCACCAGTGTTGACAGTGAACCACTGTTCAGCACTGGTACCAGTACCTGACTGCACCCTGCACCAGTGTTGACGGTGAACCAGTGTTCAGCACTGGTACCAGTACCTGACTGCACCCTGGACCAGTGTTGACGGTGAACCACTGTTCAGCACTGGTACCAGTACCTGACTGCACCCTGGACCAGTGTTGACAGTGAACCACTGTTCAGCACTGGTACCAGTACCTGACTGCACCCTGCACCAGTGTTGACAGTGAACCAGTGTATTCATACAGAACAATCGACCTCTTACACATGAGGACATGGGGAAAAGAAATAGACCAGTTATATGGACGAGTCAACTTCAGTCTTTGTTTTTGTTGCACTTTAAAGGAGGGCTGTTTTAATTTTGTGAGCATTTCTGTGCCTTTCTTGTTTATATTTACACTATTTTGTTACTCTTAAAAGAGATTGAGCCCAGTTTGAGTCTATTATTTGACAAGTTATGTCCAGTTATTCATTCATTGACTGTTTACAACTAATGGACTGAAGATATGCCTCTTCCTTTTTTTTATATTGTCTGTGGTGTTGTTGAGTTTGTTGTTGAGGTTTCTCTCTAACACTAAATAAATATGGCACTTTTTTCCATAATTTAAGTTGTTCTCTTTTTTTTCTCAGTGTGTACATTTGGAAAGCCATGTTTGATTCACATATGCATCCAGTGGGGCATCACAATAAAATTAGGCATAATGTGTTAATTCCACAGTAGGAGTTATTTTATGTTGTTGTTACCTAACAGTTTTGATGTAAAAAGCCAGCAGATATCGGTATCGGTGATATCGGTATCTGTGATATCGGTATCGGAAATTAAGAGTTGGACAATATCGGAATATCGGATATCGGTAGAAAAGCCAATATCGAGCATCCCTAGTTATAACCTCTACTAGCACAAACTTTGTCCTAGTACAAACTAGGACTAGCACTAGTACAAACAACTACTAGTTTTTACTAGTGCTAGTCTGGATCTGGAGCGGCTCCACGGCCAGAAAACCTTCTGAAGAGAAACCAGCAACTCAGAGTTTAGCTCTATGGTAGAACCAGCAACCCAGAGTTTAGCTCTATGGTAGAACAGTAACTCAGAGTTTAGCTCTATGGTAGAACCAGCAACTCAGAGTTTAGCTCTATGGTAGAACAGTAACTCAGAGTTTAGCTCTATGGTAGAACAGTAACTCAGAGTTTAGCTCTATGGTAGAACCAGCAACTCAGAGTTTAGCTCTATGGTAGAACAGTAACTCAGAGTTTAGCTCTATGGTAGAACAGTAACTCAGGAAGGAATCCCCAGAGTGTTCCTCTGGTTGTCATGGCTACTGGAGTGTTCCCCTGGTTGTCATGGCTACTGGAGTGTTCCCCTGGTTGTCATGGTTACCTGCGCACAGCGGTGATGGTCTCGCGGTTCTTGAAGCGGCTGAACCGCGCCGTGTAGTTCAGGGTCTTCATGAAGACCTCGGACAGTTCCTGCTCGTCCTCGGCGCTCTCGTTCTGCTGCTTCCTGTGTTCCAGCAGCATGTGCACCTCCGAGTTCAGCAGCGTCTCAGCATTCTCAAACTCTGGACACACGACACCTCAGCATTCTCAAACTCTGGACACACGACACCTCAGCATTCTCAAACTCTGGACACACGACACCTCAGCATTCTCAAGCTCTGGACACACGACACCTCAGCATTCTCAAACTCTGGATGGAGAGGACACCTCAGCATTCTCAAACTCTGGATACACGACACCTCAGCATTCTCAAACTCTGGATGGAGAGGACACCTCAGCATTCTCGAGCTCTGGACACACGACACCTCAGCATTCTCAAATTCTGGACACACGACACCTCAGCATTCTCAAGCTCTGGACACAGGACACCTCAGCATTCTCAAACTCTGGACACACGACACCTCAGCATTCTCAAATTCTGGACACACGACACCTCAGCATTCTCAAGCTCTGGACACAGGACACCTCAGCATTCTCAAACTCTGGACAAACGACACCTCAGCATTCTCAAACTCTGGACAGAGAGGACACCTCAACATTCTCAAGCTCTGGACGGAGAGGACACCTCAGCATTCTCAAACTCTGGACACACGACACCTCAGCATTCTCAAGCTCTGGACACAGGACACCTCAGCATTCTCAAACTCTGGACACACGACACCTCAGCATTCTCAAACTCTGGACAAACGACACCTCAGCATTCTCAAACTCTGGACAGAGAGGACACCTCAACATTCTCAAGCTCTGGACGGAGAGGACACCTCAGCATTCTCAAACTCTGGATGGAGAGGACACCTCAGCATTCTCAAACTCTGGACACAGGACACCTCAGCATTCTCAAGCATCCTCAGAATCCCCCGACACACACACACACGCACACACACACACACCTTTAGGAAACAACAGTTGTGACGCGTCTTCTTCAACGTCTCCCACGTGCGGAGAAGCCGCGCCGCCTCCTGCCGCCATCGCCGGTCCAAAGCGCTGGTTCCTGGGCAGAGGCTCCCGGGTCTCCCGGGGCAGAGGGAGGCCCGTGGAAGGAGCCGTAGGGAGGACAGAGACCCTGCGGGAACCGGTCCGGAGGTCGGGGGGTCCAGAAGGAGGGGAAGCGGTCCAGAACGCCGAACACGGACAAAGAAAGGCGCGCAGACCTTCTTCTTCTACGGCCCTCCTCTTCTCCTTCTTCTTCTACGGTCCTCCTCTTCTCCTTCTTCTTCTACGGTCCTCCACGTCTCCCACTTCTTCTTCTTCTTCTTCTACGGTCCTCCACGTCTCCCACTTCTTCTTCTTCTTCTTCTACGGTCCTCCTCTTCTCCTTCTTCTTCTTCTACGATGTAGTACCTACACAGGTCCTCCTTTTCTTCTTCTTCTTCTTCTTCTTCTTCTTGTTTTTCTTCTTCTTCCTCTGTTGTTTTATGGCGGTTGGCATACATGGTTGGGTGCATTATCGCCCCCTTCTGAATGGGAGTGTGGACAGACTTTCTTCTTGTACCGTGGAGGGTGGAGGGTGGAGGGGTCCTTAATAGGTAAAGATTTCTCTCATGTTGAAATGTGGTCAGTCCAGTTTTTCCTTTACTATAGTTTATATGGTACTGGTTCCAGTCGACGAGACTCCAGACTGTACATGGTTTACATGGTACTACAGTATCAATGCCACAGTGTCAGCACTGCCGTATCAGTACCACAGTATCAGCACTGCAGTATCAATACCACAGTATCAGCACTGCAGTATCAGTACTACTGGATCGGTACCACAGTGTCAGTACTACTGGATCGGTACCACAGTGTCAGCACTGCAGTATCGGTACTTCTGGATCGGTACCACAGTGTCAGCACTGCAGTATCAATACCACAGTATCAGTACTACTGGATCGGTACCACAGTGTCAGCACTGCAGTATCGGTACTACTGGATCGGTACCACAGTGTCAGCACTGCAGTATCAATACCACAGTATCAGCACTGCAGTATCAGTACTACTGGATCGGTGCCACAGTATCAGCACTGCAGTATCAATACCACAGTATCAGCACTACAGTATCAATACCACAGTATCAGCACTGCAGTATCAGTACTACTGGGTCGGTACCACAGTATCAGCACTACAGTATCAATACCACAGTATCAGCACTGCAGTATCAGTACTACTGGATTGGTACCACAGTATCAGCACTACAGTATCAATGCCACAGTATCAGCACTGCAGTATCAGTACTGCTGGATCGGTACCACAGTATCAGCACTGCAGTATCAATGCCACAGTATCAGCACTACAGTATCAATACCACAGTATCAGCACTGCAGTATCAGTACTACTGGATCAGTACCACAGTATCAGCACTGCAGTATCAGTACTACTGGATCGGTGCCACAGTATCAGTACTGCAGTATCAATACCACAGTATCAGCACTACAGTATCAATACCACAGTATCAGCACTGCAGTATCAGTACTACTGGATTGGTACCACAGTATCAGCACTACAGTATCAATGCCACAGTATCAGCACTGCAGTATCAGTACTACTGGATCGGTACCGCAGTATCAGCACTGCAGTATCAATGCCACAGTATCAGCACTACAGTATCAATACCACAGTATCAGCACTGCAGTATCAGTACTACTGGATCGGTACCACAGTATCAGCACTGCAGTATCAATGCCACAGTATCAGCACTGCAGTATCAGGACTGCTGGATCGGTACCGCAGTATCGGTACCAGTGTCCGCGCTTTACTGCGAGCGGCTCTGTCTTCACACTGCGCATGCCCCGCGCGGGCGTCAGGGTGGGAATTAGCCGTTAGCCGCACAGCTAACAGTCGGAGTGTGTAATGGCGGCCTCGGTGTTGCTTGGCTCTGGGGACAGCGGACTGAACTTCAGGGTAGGAAGCGGCGGAGCGGGGCTTGTGCTTGCGGGGAACACGAACGGGATCGCCCCCGCGGGTCCGGCGCCTTGGAATCGGTCGGTGGACCGGGCGCTGGATGAAGCGGCGGCTACCGGGAGCCTGAACCTCAGCGGCAGGAAGCTGAAGGAGTTCCCCCGGAGCGCCGCAAGCCACGACCTGACGGACATCACCAGGGCCGGTGAGAGAGCCGCTGAGCCCGGCCCGCCGGAGCCCCTGCCCTGCCTGGCGGCCGGGTGCCCGGCCCGGTCACTGAGCAGCGGGTTTAGCGGGCTTTCTAGCGGAAGAAGTTATGGTCCAAGTTGAAGTCGGTGTTATGACAAACTCTGCATCCCAGCTGACGCGGGGCCGCGGCGCGCTCCCGCTACAGCCAGCTATTGTTTACTATTCAGGAGCAGCTCTCTCTCTCTCTCTCTGTCTCTGTCTCTGTCTCTGTCTGTCTGTCTGTGTCTCTGTCTCTCTCTGTCTCTCTCTCTGTCTGTCTGTCTATCTCTCTGTCTCTGTCTCTGTCTCTGTCTCTCTCTCTCTCTCTGTCTGTCTGTCTCTGTCTGTCTGTCTCTGTCTCTCTCTGTCTGTCTCTCTCTCTGTGTCTCTGTCTCTCTCTCTGGCTCTCTGTCTCTCTCTCTCTCTCTCTCTCTCTCTCTCTCTCTCTCTCTCTCTCTCTCTCTCTCTCCCATTCTAGATTAACATGGTTAATCTCGAATGGTTCCATTCCGCTACAGTGGTTAGAACACTGGTCCTTGGTTAATCCACGGGCACAGCACTCTCCACACAGAAAGGCAGGTTTTGAACCCACAACCTTGTGTGTGTTTCAGACTTGTCCCGGAACCGCCTGTCGGAGCTGCCTCTGGACGTGTGTGTCTTGGTGTCCGTGGAGAGTTTGAACCTCTATCAGAACTGTTTGAGGTCCCTGCCGGACGCTCTGGTCAACCTGCAGGCCCTCACCTACCTCAACCTCAGGTAACACTCTGGACACACTGCCCACTGTGGACACTGTGCACACACTGGACACTGTGGACACACTGGACACTGTGCACACTGTGGACACTGTGCACACACTAGGCACTCTGGACACTGTGGACACTGTGCACACTGTGGACACTGGGGACACTGGACACTCTGATCAACAGGCTGTGTGTGTGTGTGTGTGTGTGTGTGTGTGTGTGTGTGTGTGTGTGTGTGTGTGTGTGTGTGTGTGTGTGTGTGTGTGTGTGTGTGTGTGTGTGTGTGTGTGTGTGTGTGTGTGTGTGTGTGTGTGTGTGTGTGTTGCAGTAGGAACCAGCTCTCGGTGCTCCCAGCTGTTCTCTGCAGTCTCCCTCTGAAGGTTCTCATCGCTTGCAACAATAAACTCATGTCACTCCCAGAAAACCTGGGACAGCTGAGACACCTCACTGAGTTGGTAGGTAATCTGATTACTGGTCCCACTCTGGTTACACTCTGGTTACACTCTCATTACACTCTGGTTACACTGGAGTTACAGTCTAGTTACACTGTAGTTACACCCGGTGTACTCTTCCTTTGCAGGATGTCAGTTACACTGTAGTTACACTCGGTGTACTCTTCCTTTGCAGGATGTCAGTTACACTGTAGTTACACTCGGTGTACTCTTCCTTTGCAGGATGTCAGTTACACTGTAGTTACACTCGGTGTACTCTTCCTTTGCAGGATGTCAGTTACACTGTAGCTACACTGTACTTACACTCGGTGTACTCTTCCTTTGCAGGATGTCAGTTACACTGTAATTACACTGTAGTTACACTCGGTGTACTCTTCCTTTGCAGGATGTCAGTTACACTGTAGCTACACTGTACTTACACTCGGTGTACTCTTCCTTTGCAGGATGTCAGTTACACTGTAATTACACTGTAGTTACACTGTAGTTACACTCGGTGTACTCTTCCTTTGCAGGATGTCAGTTACACTGTAGCTACACTGGTCTTACACTTGGTGTACTCTTCCTTTGCAGGATGTCAGTTACACTGTAGTTACACTGTACTTACACTTGGTGTACTCTTCCTTTGCAGGATGTCAGTTACACTGTAGCTACACTGGTCTTACACTTGGTGTACCCTTCCTTTGCAGGATGTCAGTTACACTGTAGCTACACTGTAAAATGGTAAATGGTAAATGGTCTAGATTTTATATAGCGCCTTCTAACCACACTGAGTGCAGTCCCAAAGCGCTTCACATATCAGTCATTCACCCATTCACGCTCACATTCACACACCAATGGGACAGAGCTGCCATGCAAGGCGCTAGTCGACCACTGAGAGCAATTTAGGGTTCAGTGTCTTGCCCAAGGACACTTCGACTCATAGACCAGTGTAGACTGGGATCGAACCTCCGACCTCTCACTCTGAAAGACGACCACTCTACCACCTGAGCCACGGTCGCCCACTGTAATTACACTTGGTGTACTCTTCCTTTGCAGGATGTCAGTTACACTGTAGCTACACTGTACTTACACTCGGTGTACTCTTCCTTTGCAGGATGTCAGTTACACTGTAGCTACACTGTACTTACACTTGGTGTACTCTTCCTTTGCAGGATGTCAGTTACACTGTAGCTACACTGTACTTACACTTGGTGTACTCTTCCTTTGCAGGATGTCAGTTACACTGTATTTACACTGTAGTTACACTGTAGCTACATTGTACTTACACTTGGTGTACTCTTCCTTTGCAGGATGTCAGTTACACTGTATTTACACTGTAGCTACACTGTACTTACACTTGGTGTACCCTTCCTTTGCAGGATGTCAGCTGTAATGAGATCCAGACTTTACCTTCTCAGGTGGGTCAGCTGGAGGCTCTGAGAGACCTGAACCTCAGGAGGAACCATCTGCTGCAGCTGCCTGCAGGTACAGACACAGCCCTGTTACTGCCCTGTTACAGCCCTGTTACTGCCCAGGTACTGCCCTGTTACTGCCCAGTTACTGCCCTGTTACTGCCCAGGTACAGCCCTGTTACTGCCCTGTTACAGCCCTGTTATTGCCCAGGTACAGCCATGTTACAGCCCTGATCCTGCCCAGGTACAGCCGTGTTACAGCCCTGTTACTGCCCTGTTACTGCCCTGTTACTGCCCAGGTACTGCCCAGGTACTGCCCTGTTACAGCCCTGTTACTGCCCAGGTACAGCCCATTTACTGCCCAGGTACAGCCCTGTTACTGCCCAGTCACTGCCCAGGTACTGCCCAGGTACTGCCCAGTTACTGCCCTGTTACTGCCCAGGTACTGCTCTGTTACTGCCCAGGTACAGCCCTGTTACTGCCCAGGTACAGCGTGTTACAGCCCTGTTACAGCCCTTTTACTGCCCAGGTACAGCCGTGTTACAGCCCTGTTACTGCCCAGGTAAAGCCCTGTTACTGCCCAGGTACAGCCGTGTTACAGCCCTGTTATTGCCCAGGTACAGCCCTGTTACTGCCCAGGTACAGCCGTGTTACAGCCCTGTTACAGCCGTGTTACAGCCCTGATCCTGCCCAGGTACAGCCCTGTTACTGCCCAGTTACTGACCAGGTACAGCCCTGTTACTGCCCAGGTACAGCCCATTTACTGCCCAGGTACAGCCCTGTTACTGCCCTGTTACTGCCCAGGTACAGCCCTGTTACTGCCCAGGTACTGCCCATTTACTGTCCAGGTACAGCCCATTTACTTCCCAGGTACAGCCCTGTTACAGCCCTGTTATTGCCCATTTACTGCCCAGTTACAGCCCTGTTACTGCCCTGTTACTGCCCTGTTCCTGCCCAGGTACTTCCCAGGTACTACCCAGTTACTGCCCTGTTGCTGTCCAGGTACTGCCCAGATACTGCTCTGTTACTGCCCAGGTACTGCCCAGTTACTGCCCAGGTACAGCCCTGTTACTGCCCAGGTACAACCCTGTTACTGCCCAGTTACTGCCCAGTTACTGCCCTGTTACTGCCCAGCCACTGCCCAGTTACTGCCCAGGTACTGACCAGGTACTGCCCAGTTACTGCCCAGTTACTGCCCAGTTGCTGCCCAGGTACAGCCCTGTTACTGCCCAGCCACTGCCCAGGTACTGCCCAGGTACTGCCCTGTTACTGCCCAGTTACTGCCCAGGTACAGCCCTGTTACTGCCCAGTCACTGCCCAGTCACTGCCCAGTCACTGCCCAGGTACTGCCCAGGTACTGCCCAGTTACTGCCCAGGTACTGCTCTGTGACTGCCCTGTTACTGCCCAGGTACAGCGTGTTACAGCCCTGTTACAGCCCTGTTACTGCCCAGGTAAAGCCCTGTTACTGCCCAGGTACAGCCGTGTTACAGCCCTGTTATTACCGAGGTACAGCCCTGTTACTGCCCAGGTACAGCCGTGTTACTGCCCTGTTACTGCCCGGTTACAGCCCTGTTATTGCCCAGGTACAGCCGTGTTACAGCCCTGATCCTGCCCAGGTACAGCCGTGTTACAGCCCTGTTACTGCCCAGGTACAGCCGTGTTACAGCCCTGTTACTGCCCTGTTACTGCCCAGGTACTGCCCAGGTACTGCCCTGTTACAGCCCTGTTACTGCCCAGGTACAGCCCAGGTACAGCCCATTTACAGCCCTGTTACTGCCCAGTTACTGCCCAGGTACTGCCCAGTTACTGCCCTGTTACTGCCCAGGTACAGCCCTGTTACTGCCCAGGTACAGCCCTGTTACAGCCCTTTTACTGCCCAGGTACAGCCGTGTTACAGCCCTGTTACTGCCCAGGTAAAGCCCTGTTACTGCCCAGGTACAGCCGTGTTACAGCCCTGTTATTGCCCAGGTACAGCCCTGTCACTCCCCAGGTACAGCCGTGTTACAGCCCTGTTACTGCCCTGTTGCAGGCCTGTTATTGCCCAGGTACAGCCGTGTTACAGCCCTGATCCTGCCCAGGTACAGCCGTGTTACAGCCCTGTTACTGCCCAGGTACAGCCCTGTTACAGCCCTGTTACAGCCCTGTTACTGCCCTGTTACTGCCCAGGTACTGCCCTGTTACTGCCCAGGTACAGCCCATTTACTGCCCAGGTACAGCCCTGTTACAGCCCAGGTACAGCGTGTTACAGCCCTGTTACAGCCCTTTTACTGCCCAGGTACAGCCGTGTTACTGCCCAGTCACTGCCCTGTTACTGCCCTGTTACTGCCCAGGTACGGCCCTGTTACTGCCCAGGTACAGCCCATTTACTGCCCAGGTACTGCCCAGGTACAGCCCTGTTACTGCCCAGGTACAGCCCTGTTACTGCCCATTTACTGCCCAGGTACTGCCCAGGTACAGCCCTGTTACTGCCCAGGTACAGCCCTGTTACTGCCCATTTACTGCCCAGGTACAGCCCTGTTACTGCCCAGTTACAGCCCTGTTACAGCCCTGTTACTGTTGTCCCTGCAGAGCTGGCTGAGCTGCCTCTGGTGCGTCTGGACTTCTCCTGTAACAGGGTCACTTCCATCCCTGTGTGTTTCCGCCGCCTGGCTCAGCTGCAGACCATGATGCTGGACAACAACCCCTTGCAGAGCCCACCTGCACAGGTGAGCCACTGAAACACACACACACACACACACACACACACACACACACACACACACACACTGCTCAGCTCTAACATAGGTGTGTGTGGTTCTTCTACAGATCTGCATTAAAGGTAAAGTCCACATCTTCAAGTACCTGAACCTGCAGGCCTTCAAGAGCTCAGCTGAGCCCCCCGAGTACGAGAGACCCCCCCCCACCTTCAGCTCCTGGTAGCAACACACACACTTCATTACAACTACTGTTGTCTTCTGCTGTCGTCACCATTCTGGTGTCTTTACAACGACCAGAGAGCCTCTGTGGCTCCAGAGCAGGCTGGACGGCTGGACGGCTGGACGGCTGGACAACTGCACGGCTGGACAGCTGGACGGCTGGACAGCTGGACAACTGCACAGCTGGACGACTGGACAGCTGGACAGCTAGACAGCTGCACGGCTGGACAACTGCACAGCTGGACGGCTGCACAGCTGGACGGCTGCACGGCCGGACGGCCGCACGGCTGGACGGCCGGACAACTGCACGGCTGGACAGCTGGACGGCTGGACAGCTGGATGGCTGGACAGCTGGACAACTGCACGGCTGCACGGCTAGACAGCTGGACTGCTAGACAGCTGCACGGCTGGACGGCTGCACAGCTGGACGGCTGCACAGCTGGACGGCTGCACGGCTGGACAACTGCACGGCTGGACAACTGCACAGCTGGATAGCTGGACAGCTGGACAACTGCACGGCTGGACAACTGCACGGCTGGACGGCTGGACAACTGCACAGCTGGACGGCTGGACAACTGCACGGCCGGACTGCATGGCCGGACAGCTGCACGGCCGGACGACTGGGCAGCTACACGGCTGGACGGCTGCACGGCTGGACAACTGCACGGCTGCACAGCTGGGCAGCTGGACGGCTAGACAGCTGCACGGGTGGACAACTGGGCGGCTGGACAGCTGCACGGCTGGACAACTGTGCGGCTGGACAGCTGCATGGCTGGACAACTGGACAGCTGCACGGCTGGACAGCTGGACGGCTGGACAACTGGACAGCTGCACGGCTGGACCACTGGACAGCTGCACGGCTGGACCACTGGATGGCTGGACAGCTGCATGGCTGGACAACTGGACAGCTGCACGGCTGTACAGCTGGACGGCTGGACAACTGGACAACTGGACAGCTGCAGTAACTCCAAGTAATGAAGTGCATATGTTTCAGTGCTGATGATCTGTATCCTGGACGTCTGTACGGTGCACTGGACTCTGGATTCAACAGTGTGGACAGTGGAGACAAAAGGTGGCTGGGACATGAGGTGAGACAGACACACACACACACACACACACACTGTGAAGATGGTGATCTCATAACCTGGTGGTTTGATTGTAGGGTTCAGAGGAGGTGTCAGATCTGCCACTGCGAATATCTGAAATGAGAGAGCACAGACAGCGAGGAGGAGGAGGAGGAGGAGGAGGAGCAGGAGGAGGAGCAGCAGCTGGAGGAGCAGGAGCAGCAGCAGTGCTGGCTAATGGAACATGTAAGCTTCTGAGCTCTTCAACATGTTGAGTTATTGTGTCCTCCTGGAGGACATGAGCCTCCCTGGTGGACAGGAAACCCCCCCCCCCCTTCGTGAACGGGAACCAATCAGAGCCCTGTCCCCCCTGCTGTCCTCTGCAGGTGTAGAGCTGCAGCACATAGACTTGATGGACAGCTGTGCAGGTGAGGAGGCGGCGAGGAGAGGAGGAGCAGGAGGAGGAGACAGCCTGAGCTCTCAGTTCATGGCCTACATCGAGAGACGGATCACCAGAGAGGTCTTTGTTCCGCCCACATGACATCACAGGTCCCTCTGGCCAATCACATGCTGACCTGTTCATGTCCTCAGGGGTCGCCGGTAAAGATCCGCCCGTCCAGGACAGAGGACATCAGGAGACACAGCAGGTATCTTCAGCACCTCCTCAGAAGGTCCGTGTGTCCTCAGGTTGATTCTCACCTCCTCCTCCTCTGTCCCCCTCCATTGTCCTCCTCTGTCCCCCTCCATTGTCCTCCTCTGTCCCCCTCCATTGTCCTCCTCATTTGTCCCCCTCTATTGTCCTCCTGCACTGTCCCCCTCCATTGTCCTCCTTGTCTGCCCCCTCCTCTGCCCCCCTCTATTGTCCTCCTCCTATGTCCCCTCCATTGTCCTCCTCCTCCTCGGTCCCCCTCATTGTCCTCCTCCTCCTCCTCTGTCCCCCTCTATTGTCCCCCTCTATTGTCCCCCTCCATTGTCCTGCTCCTCCTCTGTCCCCCTCATTGTCCTCCTCCTCCTCTGTCCCCCTCCATTGTCCTCCTCCTCTGTCCCCCTCATTGTCCTCCTCCTCCTCTGTCCCCCTCATTGTCCTCCTTCTCGTCTGTCCCCCTCATTGTCCTCCTCTC
>NC_137651.1:1219607-1222107 GCF_963422515.1 Blennius ocellaris | reverse complement strand
CAGTCTAGGGACCACTCTAGGGTCGGTCTAGGTACCACTATAGGGTCGGTCTAGGTACCGCTATAGGGCCGGTCTAGGGACTACTCTAGGGCCGGTCTAGGGACCTCTATAGGGCCAGTCTAGGGACCACTCTAGGGTCGGTCTAGGGACCACTCTAGGGCCGGTCTAGGTACCGCTATAGGGCCGGTCTAGGGACTACTCTAGGGCCGGTCTAGGGACCTCTATAGGGTCGGTCTAGGGACCTCTATAGGGCCGGTCTAGGGACCACTATAGGGCCGGTCTAGGGACCTCTATAGGGCCGGTCTAGGGACCTCTATAGGGCCGGTCTAGGGACCACTCTAGGGCCGGTCTAGGGACCACTCTAGGGCCGGTCTAGGGACCACTATAGGGCCAGTCTAGGGACCACTATAGGGCCGGTCTAGGGACCTCTATAGGGCCGGTCTAGGGACCACTCTAGGGCCGGTCTAGGGACCTCTATAGGGTCGGTCTAGGGACCACTATAGGGCCGGTCTAGGGACCTCTATAGGGCCGGTCTAGGGACCACTCTAGGGCCGGTCTAGGGACCACTATAGGGCCGGTCTAGGGACCTCTATAGGGCCAGTCTAGGGACCACTCTAGGGCCGGTCTAGGGACCACTATAGGGTCGGTCTAGGGACTACTCTAGGGCCAGTCTAGGGACCACAGACCACAGAGAGACTAACCCTGACCCCCCACAGCCCAGACTCACCATGGCTAAATGTCGGAGGAACGTGGAGAACTTCCTGGAGGCCTGTCGCAGGACCGGGGTCCCTCAGGTGAGACACTCCAGGGGGGGACCAGAGGAGGACCAGAGGGGGACTAGTGGGTGACCAGAGGGGAGGGGGACTAGTGGGGGACCAGAGGGGAGGGGGACCAGAGGAGGACCAGAGGGGGACTAGTGGGTGACCAGAGGGGAGGGGGACTAGTGGGGGATCAGAGGGAGGGGGACTACTGGGGCACCAGAGGGGAGGGGGACCAGAGGGGGACCAGAGGGGGACCAGAGAAGGACCAGAGGGGGACTAGAGGAGGACCAGAGGGGGACTAGTAGGGGACCAGAGGGGGACTAGTGGGGGACCAGAGGGGGACTAGAGGAGGACCAGAGGGGGACCAGAGGAGGACTATAGAGGACAGCTGCACAGGGGTTTAAAATAAAAGAAGAAATGAAAAGTTCTTTTCCTCCTTCAGACCAACTGACTTCTTCTTCTTCTCTTTTATCTTTTATCTTTTATCTTTTGTTGTTTCTGTGCTTCAGTTCAGTTAATTTCATTCTCCATCATGTGTCTGTCTCTCTCTCTCTCTGTCTCTCTCTATGTCTCTCTCTCTCTCTCTCTCTCTCTCTCTCTCTCTCTCTCTCTATGTCTCTCTCTCTCTCTGTCTATCTCTCTCTCTCTCCCTGTGTCTGTCTCTCTCTCCCTCTCTCTGTCTCTGTCCATCTCTCGCTCTCTCTGTCTCTCTCTCTCTCTGTCTATGTCTCTCTCTGTCTCTCTCTCTCTCTCTCTGTCTATGTCTCTCTCTGTCTCTCTCTCTCTCCGTCTCTCTCTCTCTCTGTCTATGTCTCTCTCTGTCTCTCTCTCTCTCTCTCTCTCTCTCTGTCTATGTCTCTCTTTCTCTCTCTCTCTCCGTCTCTCTCTCTCTCTCTGTCTATGTCTATGTCTCTCTTCTCTCTCTCTCTCCGTCTCTCTCCCTCTCTCTCTGTCTCTCTCTCTCTCCGTCTCTCTCTCTCTCTGTCTGTCTCTCTCTCTCTCTCTCTCTCTCTCTCTGTCTATGTCTCTCTTTCTCTCTCTCTCTCTGTCTCTCTCTCTCTCTCTCTCTCTCTGTCTATGTCTATGTCTATGTCTCTCTTCTCTCTCTCTCTCCGTCTCTCTCCCTCTCTCTCTGTCTATGTCTCTCTCTCTCTCTCTCGCTCTCTCTGTCCATCTATCCCCCCCCCCCACCAGGCCCAGCTGTGTCTTCCTCTCCACATCCTGGAGGAGCGAGGTCTTCCTCAGCTGGCCGTCACGGTCGGCGCTCTGCTGGAGCTGGCGCCGCGCCGACAGCCGGTCACCATGGCAACCACAAGCTCCCCCCCGTCCGGACCCTCCGTCACTATCTGACAGGCTCTGTGATGTCATCAGGTCACCATGGTTACTGCCATTACATCATGTTTGTCACGACAAGTCCAAGTAGACTTTGAAAGAGTTTGACTTTTAAAAAGTTGTACATTTAGAACCTGAAACTTTGAAATGAAAAAAGCTTTTTCCCTGACGAAGAAATGATTTAAGGTCACGATGATCAATCTACCAGATTTAAAGGAGCGGTCAGAGGTCAGAGGTCAGCTCTCTATGCTGATGCACTGAAGTCCTCATGGCTTCAGACAAACCAGGGGGCGGGGCCTGGTCTCGATGACATCATGCAGCTGTGCTTTGATAGGTTCAGGCCAATCGCGTGTATAAATGTTCTGTACATATTAATAGAGATATATTATTACCACCTTTTTTTAAGA
>NC_137651.1:1210547-1219407 GCF_963422515.1 Blennius ocellaris | reverse complement strand
AATAAACCAGTCTACCGGCTGTCTGGGAGAGTTAACATGTTGATAATTGTTTTCAGGCTGAGCAGTTTGTTTCGGCCTTGAGTCCTCAGTCTCTCTGCAGTGAATCCATTATATCCGAATGTCATGGCCCTTATAGCTTCCAGCCCAATTGTCTACTTCTTCAAGTTGGACTCCATCCAGCAGAGATGTTCAACAGTCACACCCTGCTTAATTTTGAGTTCATTTATCATGAGTCTGAGTGTAAGAGCTCTGCACAGTCCATCAGTGATGGCTGGCAGCCTTCCCAGAACAGCTGCCAGTGTCATGCTGAACTTTGCCATCGATCAGGAAACTGCCGGCTCCAATCAGCAGTATACTTGTTATTATAAGTCCAATTATGTAGACGTCTTCCACATCCTCGCTGGAAAGGATGGAGAGACACACGATTCACCAACTGCTTCAGGAGTCCAACATGTAGCCAGCAGCAAACGTTCTGTATGGACAGACAGGCTCTCCTCTGCACATTCTGTTTGTCAAATAAAGTTGGTCAATTGCATTGAGAGACCAAATGATCAATTCTATCATGTCGGTTTAGTTAGAGCAGTGTTTTTTAACCACTGTGCCGCACACTGGTGTTCCACGAGATATAGTCAGGTGTTCCGTGGGAAATTATCCAATTTCACATTTTTTCTAAAAAAAACATTTGTGTGTAGAGTAATCTAGTATAAATACTGTGGCGAGCGCCGCAGAAGAATTGTTCTGCATCGAGATTCTTTTCTACCAGCTGATCACCAGAGGCTTTTATTTTGACATGAACGCCCGCAAACGGAACTTCATAACAGGATGACACTCCACACAACACATTCCTCACTCATGGTTGAACACCAACATCCAACAAACCAAACTAGACGAAATAATGAACTATCTGAACCGAGGAACAAAAACACAACACAAGCACAAACCAACACACACAACAACCCCAACAATAACCCTCAATTACCTCCCGCAACACATAACCTGAACTCCCATCATGCCCTGCAGCGACCAACTCCGTGATTGCTATAATACTCACAACACGTTGCCAGTGAAATGAAACTTAACAGACGTCAGTGTGGTTCATCTCCACCTCCTGCTCCCATCTTGTATCAAAGTACTGTGTCAGTGACAGTGATGGAGAAGTTTTTGAAAAGGAAGAATGTGAACCAGGATCTCAGCTCTTCATCCATCAGGTCCAGGTTTCACACTGAGGGAGTCAACATTAAAAAAAGAAATTGGGAAATACTTTTTTCTGTATTCATCTGATTCCTGTTGATAACGCATTGATGAGAATGACTTTATATTGTTAATAGCTACAGAGTTTCACATTTTAACATTTTGGGGTGGTGGTGTGACTCCAGATTTTACCAAAGAAAAAAGTGTGTCTTGGCTCAAAAAAGGTTGAAAACCACTGGGCTAGAGATGTCGGGAGATGCTCCTACTAGATTCTGACAAATACAAGACAAGACGTAGCAAGAAGGGCAGATAAGGGAGGGAGGGAGAGAAAAGCGTCCGTCTTCATGATCAGCAGTTTCCGTCAAGCATTGACAAAGCAGCCATCTACAACTCATCAGTAATGAATTCATACACATATATAATGATGTTGTCTGCATAGAGACTCGTTTACAAATCCTTCTCTGTGCAAGTGAGTAAAGTCTCCCATGTTATGGCTTCTAATATCGACTCTGGAAGAGGTCGTCACCCTGCAGCTTCAAGGACATCTCGATCCCAACAACGTCCTCAGACATTTCAATCAGGTTTGAGGCCCTCTCACAGCACAAAGACTGCTCTGACAGAGTTTAGATAGATTGATAGAGTTTTATTGTCTAACCCAAGGGTGTCAGAAATGTGTCTTTTGACAGGGCTCAAAAAATGCTTTACATGCACACACATAAAGGTCATTAAGAACAGAACAGCAACACTTGTAAAACTAGTATTAAAGGACAGTATACAACAACATTATTACTTAAATTCACTGAGAAGGGAACGGGCCGGCTGCAAGTTGTTCAGTTCTTGGAATTAGGTTTCCTCTGCTGTTGAGGGCCGTGACTTCAGATGGAATGAATGATTTTTGGTATATTGTTTTTCTGGCCAGTGGGACTTTGTATCTTCTGCCTGAGGGGAGGAGGGTGAAGGAGTGATGGAAGGGATGGGAGGGTTCCTCTGTGATCAGGATGGCTTCCCTGATCACAGAGTGTTCATACAGGTGGGACAGTGGAGTTTGTGCTGAGCCAGTTATTTTGCTGGCTTGGGCGGTGATGCGGGATAGTTTTATTTTCTATTTGCTGGTGAGGAAGTTGTACCAAGATGGGATATTGAAGGTGATAATGGATTCTATGAGTGACCGGTAAATCATTATTAGAATCTTCTTACTGATGTTGAAGTGCCTTAGTTTCCTGAGAAGATGGAGGCGCTGGAGCGCTTTACTGTAAATGGTGTCGGAGTGTGTTTGGAAGGACAGGCGGGTGTCTATCTGTGTCCCAAGATACTTAAAACAGTCCACCTGTTCAACCTGTTCTCCCAGGATGATCAGGGGTTTCAAAAGCTGAGGTGTAACTGCTGCTCTGTCCCTGCCCACACAGCACGGCTCCTTTGTCTTTTGGATATTAAGATCCAGTGATTTCCCCCTGAAGGTTGTGGACTGCCAGTTAGTACTGGATGGGAGCCTCCATACTGTCCATGTGGGCCACCAGGGCCAAGTCATCGGCATATTTAAAAAGACTCATTCCCTCCCTGCTACAGGTGAGGTTGTTCGTGTAGGCAGAAAACAGAATGGGGGATAAAGCACAGCCCTATGTTTAAAACCCGTCTACTGGATTTAAAGCCATTTAAAAGCACCTGCTGTGGTTTTGCCATGAGGAAGTCTTGTATCCATAAAATCCCAGTTGGGTGGATCTGTAGGTTCATGAGGCAGTGCAGCAGAGTGTCAGTGTTTACGGTGTTAACAGCCGAGAAGAAATCCATAAATAAAATCTGAGTAAGTGGTTGTGCAGAGTCCGTGTTTTCCGCAACTGTATCTAAAAGAGTCAGGCTTGCATCTTCCACACCTCGTTTTGTGCTGTAAGCAAACTGGAGAGGATCCAGTTAGTCGGACAACATGTGTGACATTAAGTCACACACCACTCTCTCCATGCATTTGCACAGGACTGATTTGAGGGCCACAGGCCTGAAGTCTTTGGTGTCCTTAGCCCGTGCCTTTTTGGGGATGGGGATGCTTAAAGACTCCTTTCACAGGTTGAGAGCACAGCCAGAGTCCAAAAGGTGCTGGAACAGTCTGGTGATGACTGGTCCCAACTGTAGAGCACAGTCCCTCAGCCTCCTGCCCCTGAGCCTGTCAGGACCAGAAGCTTTGTGAGGGTTTACCCTCAGTAAGCTGCTTGTTCAGAAGCTGCTCATCTACAGTGATGGCTTCGTCGTCAATCTGACAGTTCAACTAAAGTGTTGTGACGTTGTTTTGGTTGAACCTACTGAAGAAGATGTTTAGACTGAAGATGTTTAGTTCTTCTGCAAATGAGGCAGGGTCTTTGCAACCAGCTGCAGTTGGTTTGGTGGCACAGCCCATCATGATATTTAGTCCCTGCCATGCCTCCCTCACATTCTCACATGTCAATTTATCCTCTACTTTTTTCCTGTAGTTATTATTTGCAAGGGCAGACTGTCTCCTGAAGTCCTTCTCCAGCTCTTTCACCCTCTGCTTGTCCCCCTGAAGAAATGTTCTTTTCTTCTGGGTTAGGCAGACTTTCATGTCTTTGTTGAACCATTTTATGTCTCTCTCACTGTAAAGTTTGTTGCCCACTTACTGTTGATGGCCATACAGAGCCTGCCCCCAATCGATTTCCTGGTTTTCCTGGTTCTCACTGAGTCCCGGTCAAAGCAAATTATGTTCAATCCATCCAGTTGCCGGTCTGTGTCTCCGGTGAGCCAGGTTTCCATGAAGCAGAAGGGGCTGGTCTGTCAGTAGTCCCAATCGAACTGTAGGAAGGTAGAAAGTTCATGTCTTGTTTTGAAGCGATCGCACATTTGACAGCACAATGGCCGGTAACAGCAGCCGGCTGCCTCTCCTCCTCAGTCTGTTTCTGATGCCTCCTCTGGACAAAGTCTGTTTCCTGGCAGGAGAGTCATTAAAAACCGCCACAGGCCAAGCCAATGAGGTGCTGTTGTAGTTAGCTGTCCATTGAAGCAGTCCATTTTCAAAGATACCCACTCAAAACAACGAATTAAACATAATAAACACGCAGACACTCAGAGCGGTGTCAGGAGTCACTCTGGCAGAGTAGCGCCCCCTCTCTTTCCTCAGTGTGGTACACAGAACCACACTGAGGAAAGAGAGGGGGCAGAAGACTCCGGCTCCCCCAGCCTACTGATCCTGCTCCACCTACTCAGTGACGCCGTGTTCCACCAAGACTGAAAGAACGAGATTGTGGATACAAGTGTCAGGACTCATGGTGGAGCCATTGGTCCTCCACAGTGAAAGGAGACAGCTAAAGTGGTTCAGGACAACGTCTAAGAGAACCACTGGTGTCCTCTAACTGAACCAAGGACGTCTGACTCAGCCCTTCAGCCCGGTCCAAACTACCAGGAGAAATGACATCTCTTGGTTGGTCTTCCAGAAGCTTGACGTCCTTCAGAAGTGTTGGGGGAAGACAGGGGTGTCCGGGCTGATTGTCTCTCCATACTGCCACTGGGACCGTATGCAGGCCGAGTTGGATAGAAGATGAATGAATGAACCATTTTAGGTCTATCAGTCGAACTCTTTCATTCTCCTGTTTCCGTCCTTCAGACTGGAACATGACCTCCTATGGTTCTCCGTCTCCATACGACCGTGGGGAAGCAGCTCTGGTCCTGCCCATCGCCCTGCAGCACCTCACCCCGACCTCCGTCTCCATCATCGGTATCGGATGTGTGGCTGCAGCCGTCATGTCGTCAGCTGACTCTGCTTTGCTTTCTGCTGCTTCAGTTTTCACCAACAACATCTACAAGAACCTCCTGAGACCAAAGGTGAGCTGATCTAGAATCCAACTAAACTGCTTCTTCTTACTACTACAGTACCCAACTCCCCATTCAATGGTTTTACTGTATGGAGAGGAGCCAATAAGGATGATTTGACAGACTGAATGAATGAACATCTGGTTTATAATTCATTGTTTTCTCCCCAGGCACCAGACAGGGAGACCCTGTGGGTGATCCGTGCTGCTGTGGTTGTGGTGGGTGTGGCTGGAACATCTCTGACCAGCCTGAAAAACAGCAGTGTGCTCTTCTGGTTTCTTGGAGCCGAAGTGTCATACGTCCTCATCTTCCCTCAACTCGTCTGTGTCCTCTTTTCTAAAGTGTCCAATGCTTACGGGGCTCTTATAGGCCTTCTGGTGGGACTGGGGGTACGACTCCTCAGTGGACACACATCTCTGGGACTGCCCGTCATCCTCCATTTCCCAGGATGCACTCTGGAGGAGGGCGTCTACGTCCAGTACTCTCCGGTTAAGACCATCTCCATGGTGTCTGGTCTGGTCTCCATCTTGCTCTTCTCCTACCTGACGTCTGAGCTCTTCAATAGAAACCTGCTGTCTGAGAGGTGGGACGTGTTCAAAGTGAAACACCGGCAGCTGCCACAAACACCAGCAGGTGGCGCCACAGAGCTGAAGGAGAATGAGAAGCGGAATGGAAACCTCCCTCCTTCTGACATAACAGAACCAATGATGAGCACATGTTAACATTCCTGTCTGGTGTTTATTTACTCATGTAATGAATGAAGGGGGAAACTACAATCTAGGCTCATGAAATCCATTGCTTCATGCTCCTCGTCCATCCTTCCATCTTGTATTCTGCTTATCCAATTCAGGGTCGGGGGTTCTGGAGCCGATCCCAGCTACTGTGGGCGAGGCCAGGATCCACCCTGGACAGGTTGCTGGTCTGTCACAGTGTCACGCTCGTCTGTCCAATATACATGAAATGTGATGCAATTAGAAGAAGCTCTTTTTAAACATGGTACCTTATTTTCAATGTTTCATTTAATTAAATCTGAGACATTTCCTGTCAAATGGAAACAAACGGCACCAACATCCTTGTGTTTTTGTTTTGTTTATTTTGTTTATTTGCCACTGAGGACTGATGCATTGTTTAGTATTATTATACTTGTTCGATGTGTTGAACTTTCTTGGTTTGGGTTTACTAAGTGGCTTAAAGGAGCCAATTAAAAATACTTTGTTATATTACTGAAGTAGTGTTCAGAAGTATCTGTACTTTACTTGAGTTTTCACATGTATTCCAACTTTCACTAATACATCAGTTAGTGATTGAAGATGAATAATTAGAGGTAGAAAAAGCTTGTTCAGTAAATAAACTGCTGTAATCCAAACATTTGACTTTTTTATGTTGCTTTAGAGAAACGGTTTACAAAGAAATAGAATATATAGCAGGCCAGCAGCTCGGGAGCATAAACCCCCCACACCCTCACATACTCACACAAGACGACACCCATACTTATATATAGAATACACACCCCCACACACACATACACCCATGCTCACATTCACCCCACCACACACACACACACACACACACACATACACCCATGCTCACATTCACCCCACCACACACACACACACACACACACACACACACACACACACACACACCTATCTGCACTCGTATCTCCCTGATACCTGTCTACACTGTGATCTCCTTGATACCTATCTACACTGTGATCTCCTTGATACCTATCTACACTGTGATCTCCTTGATACCTGTCTACACTGTGATCTCCTTGATACCTGTCTTCACTGTGATCTCCTTGATACCTATCTACACTGTGATCTCCCTGATACCTGTCTACACTGTGATCTCCTTGATACCTATCTACACTGTGATCTCCCTGATACCTGTCTACACTGTGATCTCCTTGATACCTATCTACACTGTGATTTCCTTGATATCGATCTACACAATGTGATCTCCTTGATACCTGTCTACACAATGTGATCTCCATGTTACCTATCTACACACTATGATCTCACTGATGCCTATCTACACTGTGATCTCCCTGATACCTATCTCCACTGTGATCTCCCTAATACCTATCTACACCGTGATCTCCCTGATACCCATCTACACTGTGATCTCCCTAATACCTATCTACACTGTGATCTCCCTGATACCTGTCTACACACTGTGATCTCCCTGATACCTATCCACACTGTGATCTCCTTGATACCTATCTACACTGTGATCTCCCTGATACCTGTCTACACTGTGATCTCCCTGATACCTGTCTACACACTGTGATCTCCTTGATACCTATCTACACACTGTGATCTCCCTGATACCTATCTACACACTGTGATCTCCCTGATACCTATCCCCACTGTGATCTCCCTGATACCTATCCACACTGTGATCTTCCTGATACCTGTCTACACACTCTGATCTCCCTGATACCTATCTACAGTATGTGATCTCCCTGATACCTATCTACAGTCTGTGATCTCCCTGATACCTCTCTACACTGTGATCTCCTTGATACTTGTCGACACTGTGATTTCCCTGATACCTATCTACACTGTCATCACCCTGATACCTATCTACACTGTGATCTCCCTGATTCCTGTCTACACTGTGATCTCCCTGATACCTCTCTACACACTGTGATCTCCTTGATACCTGTCTACACTGTGATGTCCTTGATACCTGTCTTCACACTGTGATCTCCTTGATACCTGTCTACTGTGATCTCCCTGATACCCATCTACACTGTGATCTCCCTGACACCGATCTACACACTGTGATCTCCCTGATATCTATCTACACTGTGATCTCCCTGATACCCATCTACACTGTGATCTCCCTGATATCTATCTACACTGTGATCTCCCTGATACCTATCTACACACTGTGATCTCCCTGATACCTATCTCCACTGTGATCTCCCTGATTACTATCTACATGCACTCTGGCTGTGTACACCAGTCCAAACATTCTGACCAAAGACCTGTGAAGACTTATCGTTATACCTGGGCCACCCCATTCCAGTCTCACCTGCACTTTGCCTGTTAGACGATCTCACAGAAATTAAAAGAGAGAAAAACGAGTCCTTCACACTCCTGGTCTCTCGAAGTGTGACCAAAAAGCCAATCCTCATGAACTGGAAATCCAAAAGTAATCTGAATGTAAAGTTATTTCAAAACGTACTCCTAGACCACATCACATTGGAGAGAATTTCTGCTTGTAGGAAGAATCAATTGAGTTGACATGGTCCCCAATAATTAATTTACACCATGTAGCCCTGGGGGGGGGGGGGGGGGGGGGGGGGGGGGGTAGTACCGCCTTGGGGCTCTTGGGGTCATCTGTGGCTGGGGCGTTGAGGCTTGGGTGGTTGGCGGCCCTGCAATCTGGGGGGGTGCTGGCATCTATCCTGGGGAGTGGCGGCCTGGCCTGGGGGGTACTGGGGAGGTTGTGTGGGGGAGGGTCTGCTCTGGTTTGGGGGTGGTCCCGCTGGGGAAGGGTGGGGGTGCTGGGAGTTGGGCCTTAATGACCTAATTAAAAAGTTGCATCAAGCAGGTAGTGCAAATAAATAAATAGATAAATAGTACAACAACAGACTACAACTTAGTACTAATAAATAGCAGTAATAGTAAGAATGTGATAATAAAAGTGAGTCAGATATAAATAGAACAGAGAATGAAGGTCAAAGGTTAAATATGTATCAGCAGGAGGCCCGGCAGTGATCAGAACTGAGTTTTTAGAAAAACCACTTGGTTTTATGTTGAGATCCGGGGGCATGTTGTCGACAGCTGCTGAAAGTAACTACAAAGTTATTGGGAATGTTTTTTTCCAACTCCTGTTCAGCAGCTTC
>NC_137651.1:1193047-1208047 GCF_963422515.1 Blennius ocellaris | reverse complement strand
CTCACCTGTAGACAGGAGTCAGTGTTTTACTGCAGCTCACCTGTAGACAGGAGTCACAGTGTTTTACTGCAGCTCACGTGTAGACAGGAGTCACAGTGTTTTACTGCAGCTCACCTGTAGACAGGAGTCACAGTGTTTTACTGCAGCTCACCTGTAGACAGGAGTCACAGTGTTCTACTGCAGCTCACCTGTAGACAGGTGTCACAGTGTTTTACTGCAGCTCACCTGTAGACAGGAGTCACAGTGTTTTACTGCAGCTCACCTGTAGACAGGTGTCACAGTGTTTTACTGCAGCTCACCTGTAGACAGGAGTCACAGTGTTTTACTGCAGCTCACCTGTAGACAGGTGTCACAGTGTTTTACTGCAGCTAACCTGTAGACAGGAGTCACAGTGTTTTACTGCAGCTCACCTGTAGACAGGTGTCACAGTGTTCTACTGCAGCTCACCTGTTGACAGGAGTCACAGTGTTGTACTGCAGCTCACCTGTAGACAGGAGTCAGTGTTTTACTGCAGCTCACCTGTAGACAGGAGTCACAGTGTTCTACTGCAGCTCACCTGTAGACAGGAGTCACAGTGTTTTACTGCAGCTCACCTGTAGACAGGTGTCACAGTGTTCTACTGCAGCTCACCTGTTGACAGGAGTCACAGTGTTGTACTGCAGCTCACCTGTAGACAGGAGTCACAGTGTTCTACTGCAGCTCACCTGTAGACAGGAGTCACAGTGTTTTACTGCAGCTCACCTGTAGACAGGAGTCACAGTGTTTTACTGCAGCTCACCTGTAGACAGGAGTCACAGTGTTCTACAGCAGCTCACCTGTAGACAGGAGTCACAGTGTTTCACTGCAGCTCAACTGTAGACAGGAGTCACAGTGTTTTACTGCAGCTCACCTGTAGACAGGAGTCACAGTGTTTTACTGCAGCTCACCTGTAGACAGGTGTCACAGTGTTTTACTGCAGCTCACCTGTAGACAGGAGTCACAGTGTTCTACAGCAGCTCACCTGTAGACAGGAGTCACAGTGTTTTACTGCAGCTCACCTGTAGACAGGAGTCACAGTGTTTTACTGCAGCTCACCTGTAGACAGGAGTCACAGTGTTTTACTGCAGCTCACCTGTAGACAGGTGTCACAGTGTTTTACTGCAGCTCACCTGTAGACAGGAGTCACAGTGTTTTACTGCAGTTCACCTGTAGACAGGTGTCACAGTGTTTTACTGCACCTCACCTGTAGACAGGAGTCACAGTGTTTTACTGCAGTTCACCTGTAGACAGGAGTCACAGTGTTTTACTGCAGCTCACCTGTAGACAGGAGTCACAGTGTTTTACTGCAGCTCACCTGTAGACAGGAGTCACAGTGTTTTACTGCAGCTCACCTGTAGACAGGAGTCACAGTGTTTTACTGCAGCTCACCTGTAGACAGGAGTCACAGTGTTTTACTGCAGCTCACCTGCAGACAGGAGTCACAGTGTTCTACTGCAGCTCACCTGTAGACAGGAGTCACAGTGTTCTACTGCAGCTCACCTGTTGACAGGAGTCACAGTGTTTTACTGCAGCTCACCTGTAGACAGGAGTCACAGTGTTTTACTGCAGCTCACCTGTAGACAGGTGTCACAGTGTTTTACTGCAGCTCACCTGTAGACAGGAGTCACAGTGTTCTACAGCAGCTCACCTGTAGACAGGAGTCACAGTGTTTTACTGCAGCTCACCTGTAGACAGGAGTCAGAGTGTTTTACTGCAGCTCACCTGTAGACAGGAGTCACAGTGTTTTACTGCAGCTCACCTGTAGACAGGTGTCACAGTGTTTTACTGCAGCTCACCTGTAGACAGGAGTCACAGTGTTTTACTGCAGTTCACCTGTAGACAGGTGTCACAGTGTTTTACTGCACCTCACCTGTAGACAGGAGTCACAGTGTTTTACTGCAGCTCACCTGTAGACAGGAGTCACAGTGTTTTACTGCAGCTCACCTGTAGACAGGAGTCACAGTGTTTTACTGCAGCTCACCTGTAGACAGGAGTCACAGTGTTTTACTGCAGCTCACCTGTAGACAGGTGCCACAGTGTTTTACTGCAGCTCACCTGTAGACAGGAGTCACAGTGTTTTACTGCAGCTCACCTGTAGACAGGAGTCACAGTGTTCTACTGCAGCTCACCTGTAGACAGGTGTCACAGTGTTTTACTGCAGTTCACCTGTAGACAGGAGTCACAGTGTTCTACTGATGCTCACCTGCAGACAGGAGTCACAGTGTTTTACTGATGCTCACCTGTAGACAGGAGTCACAGTGTTTTACTGCAGCTCACCTGTAGACAGGAGTCACAGTGTTTTACTGCAGCTCACCTGTAGACAGGAGTGACAGTGTTCTACTGCAGCTCACCTGTAGACAGGTGTCACAGTGTTTTACTGCAGTTCACCTGTAGACAGGAGTCACAGTGTTCTACTGATGCTCACCTGCAGACAGGAGTCACAGTGTTTTACTGATGCTCACCTGTAGACAGGAGTCACAGTGTTGTACTGCAGCTCACTTGTAGACAGGAGTCACAGTGTTTTACTGCAGCTCACCTGTAGACAGGAGTCACAGTGTTTTACTGCAGCTCACCTGTAGACAGGAGTCACAGTGTTCTACTGCAGCTCACCTGTAGACAGGAGTCACAGTGGTTTTCTTGGAAGGGTGTGGCTCATTTGTCCAGCAGTTGTGTTTCCTCTATGTGGACATTCAATGATCAGGAGACACGGGGGACGTCTGAAAAGTCCCTCCTTTCTCCTGATGTATGGACTTTACCTTAACCCCTGGATGACGTCACAGGGTGAAGGAAAGGAGTTAGGAGGCTTCCTAAAGGAGTTAATGAAAGGTGATAGGAGGCTCCTAAAGGAGTTAAGGAAAGGTGTTAGGAGGCTTCCTATAGGAGTTAATAAAAGGTGTTAGGAGGCTCCTAAAGGAGTTAAGGAAAGGAGTTAGGAGGATTCCTATAGGAGTTAATAAAATGTGTTAGGAGGCTCCTAAAGGAGTTAAGGAAAGTAGTTAGGAGGCTTCCTATAGGAGTTAATAAAACGTGTTAGGAGGCTTCCTAAAGGAGTTAAGGAAAGGTGTTAGGAGGCTTCCTATAGGAGTTAATGAAAGGTGTTCGGAGGCTTCCTAAAGGAGTTAAGGAAAGGTGTTAGGAGGCTTCCTATAGTAGTTACTGAAAGGTGTTAGGAGGCTTCCTAAAGGAGTTAAGGAAATGAGTTAGGAGGCTTCATATAGGAGTTAATAAAAGGTGTTAGGAGGCTTCCTAAAGGTGTTAAGTAAAGGTGTTATGAGGCTTCCTATAGGAGTTAATGAAAGGTGTTAGGAGGCTCCTAAAGGAGTTAAGGAAAGGTGTTATGAGGCTTCCTATAGGAGTTAATGAAAGGTGTTAGGAGGCTCCTAAAGGAGTTAAGGAAAGGTGTTATGAGGCTTCCTATAGGAGTTAATGAAAGGTGTTAGGAGGCTTCCTAAAGGAGTTAAGGAAAGGTGTTAGGAGGCTTCCTATAGGAGTTAATGAAAGGTGTTCGGAGGCTTCCTAAAGGAGTTAATGAAAGGTGTTAGGAGGCTTCCTAAAGGAGTTAAGGAAAGGTGTTAGGAGGCTTCCTATAGGAGTTAATGAAATGTGTTAGGAGGCTTCTAAAGGAGTTAAGGAAAGGAGTTAGGAGGCTTCATATAGGAGTTAATAAAAGGTGTTAGGAGGCTTCCTAAAGGAGTTAAGTAAAGGTGTTATGAGGCTTCCTATAGGAGTTAATGAAAGGTGTTAGGAGGCTCCTAAAGGAGTTAAGGAAAGGTGTTAGGAGGCTTCCTATAGGAGTTAATGAAACGTGTTAGGAGGCTTCCTAAAGGAGTTAAGGAAAGGTGTTAGGAGGCTTCCTATAGGAGTTAATGAAAGGTGTTAGGAGGCTTCCTAAAGGAGTTAAGGAAAGGTGTTAGGAGGCTTCCTATAGGAGTTAATGAAATGTGTTAGGAGGCTTCCTAAAGGAGTTAAGGAAAGGTGTTAGGAGGCTTCCTATAGGAGTTAATGAAATGTGTTAGGAGGCTTCCTAAAGGCGTTAAGGAAAGGTGTTAGGAGGCTTCCTAAAGGAGCTAAGGAAATGTGTTAGGAGGCTTCCTAAAGGAGTTAAGGAAAGGTGTTCGGAGGCTTCCTAAAGGAGTTAAGGAAAGGTGTTCGGAGGCTTCCTATAGGAGTTAATGAAATGTGTTAGGAGGCTTCCTAAAGGAGTTAAGGAAAGGTGTTAGGAGGCTTCCTATAGGAGTTAATGAAATGTGTTAGGAGGCTTCCTAAAGGAGTTAAGGAAAGGTGTTAGTAGGCTTCCTATAGGAGTTAATAAAAGGTGATAGGAGGCTCCTATAGGAGTTAATGAAATGTGTTAGGAGGCTTCCTAAAGGAGTTAATGAAATGTGTTAGGAGGCTTCCTAAAGGAGTTAATGAAAGGTGATAGGAGGCTCCTAAAGGAGTTAATGAAAGGTGTTAGGAGGCTTCCTATAGGAGTTAATAGAAGGTGTTAGGAGGCTCCTAAAGGAGTTAATGAAATGTGTTAGGAGGCTTCCTAAAGGAGTTAAGGAAAGGTGTTAGGAGGCTTCCTATAGGAGTTAATAAAAGGTGATAGGAGGCTCCTAAAGGAGTTAAGGAAAGGTGTTAGGAGGCTTCCTATAGGAGTTAATAGAAGGTGTTAGGAGGCTCCTAAAGGAGTTAGTGGAAGGCACACAGAGGAGGCTGCTCTGAGTGTCTGTCTTTGCATTGCGATGCACTGCCGGTGCGCGGCGCGGCGCACCGGCAGCGCGACCAGCAGCACGGTTGCGATGCAAAGTCCCGAGCCCCGGTCTCCCCCTGCATCACGTCTGCTCTTTCACGACCAACACCAAAGTTGAGTAGCAAAGAAAAGAAAAAAATAACAAACAACCAGTGCAAAGCTGAATACGCTAACAACAGAGGATTCATCCGACATGTAAAATATTGAAGGCGTGTATTGTTATGACTTTTAATGATTCAGATAACTGCTTCCAAACACAATTGAAAAAGACAGTAAAGCTTCAAGAGATTAAAAGAGACTAAAGGGGATTAAAGAAGATTAAAGGAGGGGGTAGGTTTTTTATTTTTTATTTTAGTGTTGATACTGAATATTAAAAAAGAGCATGACATTAAAAAACAGAAGATTAAAGGAGATTAGAGGAGATCAGAGGATCAGCATCTGTTGCCATGGAGACACTAAGAACAAAGGAGAGCTAGACACACACTATTTCATCTGGAATTTTCTTGTTCAAGCTCCGAAGGTGTTTTAAAAACCTGACGTGAGAACTGAGCAGTGTTGCCACAGTTACCTTGAACAGCTAATCCGATTACTGATTGCAAGTTACTCATTTAAAAAGTAACTTTTTTTACTGATTTCAAAAGAGGCTTTGACTTTGTGTGAGAGAATCCTCCTGCCAGACCTTTCTAACACTTGTCTCTTGCTGCCAACTTGTATCGTCTCATAATAGAGGACAGATACTGAAACATTGAAGTTTTTAAGTTTGGAGGTGTTGGGATCTCACAAGACCACAGGAAGTTTGTTCATTTCTAGTGTGTTTGTGATGCACTGCCCCCTGCAGGTTGGGAGCAGGAGATGAGAGAATTGTCTTCTGCTGGATGTTGTTTTTTCATGTGTATATACACTATAACCAGTACATAACTGTTACATAACATCTGTGACAAGTAATATTCAAACTCACAGCCTTTATTCAGACAAGGCAGGTTAGTTAAACTTGTACATTATTGATGATTGGTAAAATAAGGAGCTGCATTGGCCGGGAATTGAACCCGCGTGGCAGCGAGAATTGTAGCAGTGAAGAACCAATGCTCTCATGCTGACACATTCCCACCATGAGAGGTCATGTGATCAACTGCTGAGCTCAGTGGACTCATGTTACAGTATCTTCACCTATCAAAAGCTCATTTCTTCTGCTCACTGTTGCTGAGCTGGGAAGCTAAGCAGGGTCAGGCCTGGTTAGTATTGTGATGAGACATGGCAGTATCTCCTGGTTAGTATAGTGGTCAGTATCCCCGCCTGTCACGTGGGAGACCGGGGTTCAATTCCCCGACGGGGAGTTTGCTTCATGGTGTTTATTTACTGATAATCCTCATATTATTTACTCATTATCTAGGTGAGCTCCATCAGCTGACCAATCTCTGATTGGTGGTCAGTATTTGAGAGAGACTCACAACAAAGACACTCTGGAGGTTTATTCCAATTTGAATTGAGAGAAAGAAGCTGAATATTGATCAATTCAGACTCAATCACACACACACCCTCTTCCTTTGTACACAGTGTTGCTGTTTAGTAGATTAAATCTCTATGTTAGATGACGTTTGTTACTTGATTGTATTGATTTATGAGATGATTTCTGAATTATTTATGATTTATTACATTTGTGTAAATAAAGACCTGATAGCTGAATTGATCGATTCCCTGTAATTGTTGTGTATTTATTGTTGACAATTCACTGGTTTGTAAAAGTCTGAGCTACAATCTCACATCTTCCTTGTTATTTAAGATTGTTATATTTTGCACAGGAATATTAATTAACTTAAATAACCTTTTGCCAGTTTAGCTGGTGGTGCCCCAATGGGGTGGGACTTATTCTCTTCTATCCAATCACATGTCTCTATTCCTTAAAGTTGCTCAAAAGAGTTCATTCCAACACATATTCTCATTTTAATGATCAAATCAATGAAAATACAGAAATACAAGAAAGTAACATCATCATATTGATACTGATGATTTTAATGTTTTGTTTACAGGAAATCTGCAGGATGTTTGTCTGGAGAATTGTTTAATTTCATAACAATGAAGAGACACGAACTCAATATTAATCTACTTGTTGATGTTAGACATAAAGCTTGGAGAAGCTGGGGATTGATCCCAGGATCTGTGACATGTGAAGCATGACTCTACCACTGAGCTACATCCCCTGTGTTCTAAAGACTTTAGCTCATTCCAGTCACATCGTCCTCCTGTCGTACCGTCCTCTTGTCGTACCGTCCTCCCGTCGTACCGTCCTCCTGTCGTACCGTCATTCCAGTCGCATCGTCCTCCTGTCGCACCGTCCTCTTGTCGTACCGTCCTCCCGTCGTACCGTCATTGCAGTCGTACTGTCATTCCAGTCGCACCGTCATTCCAGTCGCACCGTCATTCCAGTCACACCGTCCTCCCGTCACACCGTCATTCCAGTCACACCGTCCTCCTGTCGTACCGTCCACCTGTCACACCGTCCTACTGTCGTACCATCATCCTGTCGTACCGTCCTCCTGTCATACCGTCCTACTGTCGTACCATCATCCTGTCGAACCGTCCTCCTGTCATACCGTCCTACTGTCGTACCATCATCCTGTCGTACCATCCTCCTGTCGTACCGTCCTCCTGTCGTACCGTCCTACTGTCGTACCATCCTCCTGTCGTACCGTCCTCCTGTCGTACCGTCCTACTGTCGTACCATCATCCTGTCGTACCATCCTCCTGTCGAACCGTCCTCCTGTCATACCGTCCTACTGTCGTACCATCATCCTGTCGTACCATCCTCCTGTCGAACCGTCATTCCAGTCGCACCGTCATTCCAGTCGTACCGTCCTCCTGTCGTACCGTCATTCCAGTCGCATCGTCCTCCTGTCGCACCGTCCTCTTGTCGTACCGTCATTCCAGTCGTACCGTCCTCCTGTCGTACCGTCATTCCAGTCGAACCGTCATTCCAGTCGTACCGTCCTCCTGTCATACCGTCATTCCAGTCACACCGTCCTCCCGTCATACCGTCATTCCAGTCACACCGTCCTCCTGTCATACCGTCATTGCAGTCGTACCGTCATTCCAGTCGCACCGTCATTCCAGTCGTACCGTCCTCCTGTCATACCGTCATTCCAGTCACACCGTCCTCCTGTCGTACCGTCATTGCAGTCGTACCGTCATTCCAGTCCCACCGTCATTCCAGTCGTACCGTTCTCCCGTCACACCGTCATTCCAGTCGCACCGTCATTCCAGTCACACCGTCCTCCTGTCGTACCGTCATTGCAGTCGTACCGTCATTCCAGTCGCACCGTCATTCCAGTCGTACCGTCCTCCTGTCATACCGTCATTCCAGTCACACCGTCCTCCCATCATACCATCATTCCAGTCGCAGCGTCCTCCTGTCGTACCGTAATTGCAGTCGTACCGTAATTCCAGTCGCACCGTCATTCCAGTCGCACCGTCATTCCAGTCGCACCGTCATTCCAGTCGCAGCGTCCTCCTGTCGTACCGTAATATCAGTCGTACCGTAATTCCAGTCGCACCGTCATTCCAGTTGTACTGTCACTCCGGTCGCACCGTCATTCCAGTCGTACCGTCATTCCAGTCGTACCGTCATTCCAGTCGCACCGTCCTGCTGTCGTACCGTCCTCCTGTCGTACCGTCCTCCTGTCGTACCGTCCTCCCGTCGCACCGTCCTCCCGTCGTACCGTCATTCCAGTCGCACCGTCCTCCTGTCGTACCATCCTCCTGTCATACCGTCCTACTGTCGTACCATCCTCCTGTCGAACCGTCCTCCTGTGGTACCGTCCTACTGTCGTACCATCATCCTGTCGTACCATCCTCCTGTTGAACCGTCCTCCTGTCATACCGTCCTACTGTCGTACCATCATCCTGTCGTACCGTCCTCCTGTCATACCGTCCTACTGTCGTACCATCATCCTGTCGTACCGTCGCAGCAGGTGAAGAATTGGTTCAGGTTCCCTGACTATCAGTTTGCGGGTGTGTCCATCAGGTATGGCTTCGAGGGCGTCATACTGTCCATCTACGGTCTGGACCGGGCCGACCTGCACTGCCCGCAGAACCAGACCTGACCACTTCCAGAAGTCGGCGGCCATCTTGAAGGAGCTGGACATGCTGGACGCCCAGCTGTACCTGGACTTCCTCGTCCTCGCCGTCTTCTTCGTCTCGCTCAGGCTCATCGCCTGCTTTGTCCTGCGCTACAAGATCAGCTCTGAGAGGTAGACCTGTACCTGGACCTGGACCTGGACCTGGACCTGGACCTGGACCTGGACCTGGACCTGGACCTGGTCCTGGACCAGGACTGGGAGCATGGAGGACAGAGACTGTAGAGCTGAAGGACAAACGCTGGCTTGATTTTCTGTCTGACTAAGATGGAACACGACCATTTGGACAGTTTGGGTTCTGGGTCAGAACGGTTCCCCCCCAGGAGAACCGGCTGGTGGTGGCCAGGCCTTCCGACGCCACTGGTTGGTCCTGCGACATGGACACTGAACCGCCACTGGGTCCAGACCGGCTCTAGACCGGGAACAGACCGTGGTGAGAGGGTCCAGACCGGGTCCAGACCTTGGTGAGAGGGTCCAGACCGGGTCCAGACCGTGGTGAGAGGGTCCAGACCGGGTCCAGACTGGGGTTAGAGGGTCCAGACCGGGTCCAGACCGTGGTGAGAGGGTCCAGACCGGGTCCAGACCGTGGTGAGAGGGTCCAGACCGGGTCCAGACTGGGGTTAGAGGGTCCAGACCGGGTCCAGACCGTGGTGAGAGGGTCCAGACCGGGTCCAGACCGTGGTGAGAGGGTCCAGACCGGGTCCAGACTGGGTTTAGAGGGTCCAGACCGGGTCCAAACCGTGGTGAGAGGGTCCAGACCGGGTCCAGACTGGGGTTAGAGGGTCAAGACCGGGTCCAGACCGTGGAGAGAGGGTCCAGACCGGGTCCAGACTGGGGTTAGAGGGTCCAGACCGGGTCCAGACCGTGGTGAGAGGGTCCAGACCGGGTCCAGACTGGGGTTAGAGGGTCCAGACCGGGTCCAGACTGGGGTTAGAGGGTCCAGACCGGGTCCAGACTGGGGTTAGAGGGTCCAGACCAGGTCCAGACCGTGGTGAGAGGGTCCAGACCGGGTCCAGACTGGGGTTAGAGGGTCCGTCTTGCTTCAGTCGAGTTGACGAGTCGGAACGAGACGTTTCGTGAACAAAGTGACAAAATGATGGATTTTGATTAAAAAGATGATGGTAAGGCAATACCAGAGTGTGTGTGTGTGTGTGTGTGTGTGTGTGTGTGTGTGTGTGTGTGTGTGTGTGTGTGTGTGTGTGTGTGTGTGTGTGTGTGTGTGTGTTACATCATCTCCGTTAACGACGTCCCGCTGGTCAAACTCACACCTGCAACACTTTCCACTGATTCCCTCTGGAACAAATTAATGAGCTGCGCTTTAATGGCCGGAGCTCCGACGCTCCTCAGGGGGTGTAAGGAGCCACACCAGTAAACCCCCCCCCCCCCCCCCCCCCCCCCACCAGGACCGAGCCAAAGAGTAATGACCTCCTCACCAGTAATGGACCCCCCCCCCCTCACCCCCCCATCATCACTAATGACCTGAAGCTCATTAGCGACCAGCATCTTTTCTCTACGAACAAATGTTTTTGCTTTTCCTCTTCTGCACTTTGCTTCACTGAGTCATTGAGTCATTGACTTACTGAGTCACTGAGTCATTGATTGATTGATTGATTGACATACTGAGTCATTGATCAATTGACTTACTGGCCACTGAGTCATTGAGGTACTTACTCATTGAGTCACTGAGTCATTGAATCATTGAGTCACAGGCATTGAGCCACTGAATCGTTGACTCATTTAGTCACAGTCATTTTGTCACTGAATCATTGAGTCAGAGTCACTGAATCATTGAGTCACAGTCATTGAGTCACTGAGTCATTGATTCATGGTCTTACTGAGTCACTAAGACATTGATTCATTGACTTACTGAGTCATTGAGTCACTGAGTCATTGAGTCACTGAGTCGTTGAATCATTGAGTCACAGTCACTGAGTCACTGAGTCTTTGAGTCATTGACTCAGTGAATCGTTGAGCGATTGACTCACAGGCACTGAACCCCGGACTGACAGAACCAGAGTTGTCGAGTCGTCATCACGTCGCCCCCTGCTGGTCAAACCCTGGTTGTGCAGGCAGCAGTGACCTGCAGCTCCAGGGTCACGTCAAGACATCCACCAGAACGTACCAACACAAGATCCTGGTCTGGCTGGGTCCATTCGGAAAGAACCTCAACCAGGACCCGGGGAGGAACCAGTTCCAGGGGAGGAACCAGTTCCAGGGGAGGAGCCAGAACCAGGGGAAGAACCAGAACCAGAGAAGAACCACAACCAGAGGAGGAACAACAACCAGAGGGGGAATCACAACCAGAGTGGGAACCACAACCAGAGGAAGAACCACAACCAGAGGAGGAACCACAACCAGAGGAAGAACCACAACCAGAGGAGGAACCACAACCAGACCAGAGGGATTATTTCTTTTTTAGTTCTATTCAATGTCAACTTCTGAAGCTCCGAACACAACTTCACCTGCAGAACCAGGCTCAGAGGAGAACCTGCAGAACCAGAGTCAGAGGAGAACCTGCAGAACCAGGCTCAGAGGAGATCCTGCAGAACCAGGTTCAGAGGAGGAGAGCTCCTGTTCCAGACTGGGTCGGAGGAGAGAAGGATAGAACCGGGTGCAGACCCTGGTTCTGGTTCTGATCCACGACGTTTCACGTGAAAATTTGTTTTTGCATTTTTGTTTGCAACATTTTGAAAATGACTGTTTCCATGGCGACGGCAGAAACACTGAAAATGATGCTGGTCACATGTTGGACAACCAGGATGGACCAGGTAGGGGGCTCTGGGAGACCAGGACCAGGTCGGGTGGCTGCTACCAGCTAGCAGATAGCAGCTAAAGGAAGCATCAGTGTTTCCAAGGCTAAAGGGGTTCTAGAGAATTCTGATGGGGTTCTAGTTGGAATTTAAAGGGTTGTGGTTGGGTTGTAGAGGTTTCTAGTTGGGTTATAGAGAGTTCTGATGATGTTCTAGTTGGGATTTAAAGGGTTCTGATGGGGTTCTAGTTGGAATTTAAAGGGTTCTGGTGGGGTTGTCGGTCCTGCTATTCCCAGAGCAGGAGTTTGGTTCACATTGCCGGCAGTAAGTCGGACCTGTTCCCAGTGTATATTGGCCTCCAGCAGGACTGTCCTCTATCACCGGTTCTGTTCATCACCCACATGGACAGAATTTCTAGGCATAGCCAGGGGCCGGAGGCGGACCGGATGGGGGCCGGAGGGGGGCCGGAGGGGGGCCGGAGGGGGGCCAGAGGGGGGCCAGAGGGGGGCCGGTTTGGGGACCACAGGATCTCGTCTCGGCTATTTGCAGATGATGTGGTTCTGTTTGCTCCATCAAACCTGGACCATCAGCGTGCACTGACACGGTTCTCAGCTGATTGTGAAGCAGCTGGGATGAAGATCAGCACCTCTAAATCTGAGGCCATGGTTCTCCACCGGAACAAGATGGCTTGCCCCCTCCAGGTGGGTGGAGTGCCCTTGTCCCAGGTGGAGGAGTTCAAGTATCTTGGGGTCTTGTTCACGAGTGGGGGAAAGATGGAGCGTGAGATCGACAGGCGGATCGGTGCAGCGTCTGCAGTTATGTGGACGTTGTATCGGTCCGTCGTGGTGAAGAAGGAGCTGAGCCAAAAAGCGAAGCTCTCGATTTATCGGTCGATCTTCGTTCCTCCCCTCACCTATGGTCATGAACTATGGGTCATGACCGAAAGAACGAAATCCCGGATACAAGCGGCTGAAATGAGCTTCCTCCGTAGGGTGGCTGGGCGTACCCTCAGCTCAGTCACTCTGAGAGATAGGGTGAGTAGCTCAGTCACCCTTAGAGATAGGGTGAGGAGCTCAGTCACCCATAGAGATAGGGTGAGGAGCTCAGTCACCCTGAGAGATAGGGTGAGGAGCTCAGTCAGTCTGAGAGATAGGGTGAGGAGCTCAGTCACCCTGAGAGATAGGGTGAGGAGCTCAGTCACCCTGAGAGACAGGGTGAGGAGCTCAGCCACCCTTAGAGATAGGGTGAGGAGCTCAGTCACCCTTAGAGATAGGGTGAGGAGCTCAGTCACCCTTAGAGATAGGGGGAGGAGCCCCCGGACGCCTCCCCAGGGAGGTGTTCCGGGCATGTCTCTCTGGTAGGAGGCCTCGGGGCAGACCCAGGACACGCTGGAGGGACTATGTCTCTCTATGGCCTGGGAACGCCTTGGGGTGCCACCGGAAGAGCTGGAGGAAGAGTCTTGGGTGAGGGAAGTCTGGACAACTCTGCTAGACTGCTGCCTCCACGACCCGGCCTGGATTAGCGGCAGACAATGGATGTATGGATGAATGGATGGGTTGTAGAGGTTTCTATTTGGGTTATAGATAGATCTCATGGGGTTCTAGTTGGAATTTAGAGCCTTAATTCCCCACTCACATCCAAGAGAGTTGAAGACAAAACACAGCCTTGGCGACTGGGTGTCTGGGAATCTGAAATGTAGATTAGGTTTGTTTTCGTTCAGGCGATTCAGCTTTATCTGCTGACCTTGAGTGTCTCTGGTCTCCAATGCTGCTCCAATTGAAGATTGTAGCTTCCCAGTCGAGTTCTAATATCGTCCAAGATGGTCCCAATTTCACGTAAACGTTCAAGAGTCGTGACCTGCGTACTCTTGAGTTCGTTTATCACATGATTCTGAGCGTTCTAAGCTCGGCACAGTCCTTCGGTGACGATAGGCAGCCTTCCCAATGCAGCTGCTAGCGTCTTCTCAACTTTGCGATTGATCAGAAAGCTGCCAGCTCCAATCAGCAGCATACCTGCTGTCATGAATCCCAATATGTAGAGGTCCTCCATATCCTCCATGGAAAGAATGGCCAAACACAGGGACCTCCAGGAACCTCCAGGAACCTCCAGGAACCCCAGGAACCTCCAGGAACCTCCAGGAACCCCAGGGATCCAGCATGGATCCGGCTGCAAATGTCCCATCGGGACATGCAGACTCTCCTTTGCAGATCGTCGTGTTGAAACAATTTGGTCGATCACATTGAGAGACCAGCTGATCAATCCATGGTTCTGGTTTAAATTCTGATGTGGTGTGAAGAGAGGCTCTTGTTAGATCTGACATGAGATGGTATAGGACGGTACAGGACAGTACAGGACGGTACAGGACGGTACAGGACAGTACAGGACGGTACAGGACGGTACAGGACGGTACAGGATAGTACAGGATGGTACAGGACAGTACAGGACGGTACAGGACGGTACAGGACAGTACAGGACAGTACAGGACAGTACAGGACGGTACAGGACGGTACAGGATAGTACAGGATAGTACAGGACAGTACAGGACGGTACAGGATAGTACAGGATGGTACAGGACGGTACAGGATAGTACAGGACAGTACAGGACAGTACAGGATGGTACAGGATAGTACGGGACAGTACAGTACGGTACAGGACGGTACAGGACGGTACAGGATAGTACAGGATAGTACAGGACAGTACAGGACAGTACAGGACGGTACAGGATAGTACAGGATGGTACAGGACGGTACAGGACAGTACAGGACAGTACAGGACGGTACAGGACGGTACAGGACGGTACAGGATAGTACAGGATAGTACAGGACAGTACAGGACAGTACAGGACGGTACAGGATAGTACAGGATGGTACAGGACGGTACAGGATAGTACAGGACAGTACAGGACAGTACAGGATGGTACAGGATAGTACGGGACAGTACAGGATGGTACAGGACAGTACAGGACAGTACAGGACAGTACAGGATGGTACAGGATAGTACGGGACAGTACAGGACGGTACAGGATGGTACAAGACAGTACAGGACGGTACAGGACAGTACAGGACGGTACAGGATAGTACAGGACAGTACAGGACGGTACAGGACAGTACAGGACAGTACAGGATAGTACAGGATAGTACAGGACAGTACAGGACAGTACAGGACGGTACAGGATAGTACGGGATAGTACGGGACAGTACAGGACGGTACAGGATGGTACAAGACAGTACAGGACGGTACAGGACAGTACAGGACAGTACAGGACAGTACAGGACGGTACAGGATAGTACGGGACAGTACAGGACGGTACAGGATAGTACAAGACAGTACAGGACGGTACAGGACAGTACAAGACAGTACAGGACAG
>NC_137651.1:1128047-1188047 GCF_963422515.1 Blennius ocellaris | reverse complement strand
TAATTTTCGAGTGATCCCAAGTCCGTGAGGGCTGATCCAAATACCATCATTTCGGTTTTTCCCTCATTCAGTTTTAAAAAATTCTGGGCTAACCAAGCCTTAATGTCACCTAGACAGTGGAGCAGGGGTGTCAGGGGGCTGTGCTCATTCTTGGCAATGGGCATGTAAATTTGGCAGTCATCTGCATAAAAATGGTAGGACATGCCATGCTTCTTAAAAATCTCTCCAAGTGGGAGAGATTTTTGATTAAATGTAGAAGATTTCTAACAACATAAACAACTAGAACATTTTATTGTTCCTGCCACCTGCCGCCCCCTGCTGCCGAGCAAGGCCCCCTAGTGTACTCGTGAGTCCACGGTGGGGTCAAAAGTATGTGGAAACCATCTCATTTGCTAGTGATTCATGATCGCAGCGCCACCATGAGGTGACCCTCCAAATTTCAGCTCAATTGAACAAACATGTTAGCATGTGATGCTAACAGCTGCGATACCTCCCAGGTGTGGCTGACCTGGAATGTGGAGTTATATCACATTCTGACATGCTAAGCTAACTGGTTTTGTGCGGCGGCTAATTAGCTAGTCTGCCGTGATCGCAGCACCCCCATGAGGCCACCCTCCAAATTTCAGCTCAATTGAACAAACTTTGTAGCATGCTAATTGGCATGCTAACAACTGTTGATGCTGAGTCATTGGCATCAGCATTAAAATGCATTGAAAAGTATGGTTCCTAAGCTACTGTGTGTGTGTGAGCACTGTGTGGTCAGCCATCATGTTACTGGTCCAGCCAATCAGAGGAGCCGTGTGTGTTGCCAGGCAGATTGGGAGCAGCTTGTGTGATGTCATGGAGACGGCTCCTGATTGACAAGCTGCTGCAGGTGGCAGAGACTATGAGACCTTATCTGAGGGAAGAAGGTGTTTAAGCACAAACGCAGGTCCCGAACAACTGCTTATAGTTGGAGAACCGTGACACTTGGGTGAAAAATTCCTTCACCGTGGGCGTCGGGAGAAGTTGAAGGACGTGCGGTGTGGTTTTCGTGTCCTCACGAGGTTCCGTCTCCCCGTGAGGACTTGAAACAAATGGCTGAACTTTGGGGATTTGGGGAGAAAATGACTCATCAAAATACATAGGAGCGGGTTACAGAAAATCCTGCGCTCCCTGTCAATTAAGTCCTCTGGAGGGAGAACCGTGTCTCTCTGAGACAAAAGTGTCCCCTCGTGAGAAGCACAAGGCCTGTAGCTACATTTTGATGTATAATATGTTGAGAAAGATGAAGAAATGTGCTCTCTCGAACATGACCTCTACAACATGACCTCTAGAACCTGAACTCTAGAACCAGGGCTCCAGAACATGACCTCTCGAACCAGGGCTCTAGGACATGACTTTTAGAACACCAGTGTCCTTGAGGACAGTGACTCAGCAGTTTCCTTGAGTGTCTCTTGTGTCTCTGTCTCTTGTCTCTCAGTGCTGAGACGGTCAAAGACAGTCTTTGTTCATTGATCTCTTCTGAACGTTCATGTATTCATGTTCAGTTCATGTGTTCAGTTCATGTGTTCATGTTCAGCTCATGTGTTCAGTTCATATGTTGATGTGTTCAGTTCATGTGTTCATGTTCAGCTCATGTGTTCAGTTCATGTGTTGATGTTCAGTTCGTGTGTTGATGTTCAGTTCATGTGTTCATGTGTTCAGTTCATGGGTTCATGTTCATTTTCAGTTCATGCGTTCATGTTCATGTGTTCAGTTCATGTGTTCATGTTCTTGTGTTCAGTTCATGTGTTCATGTTCATGTGTTCAGTTCATGTGTTCATGTTCTTGTGTTCAGTTCATGTGTTCATGTGTTCAGTTCATGTGTTCATGTGTTCATGTGTTCAGTTCGTTGGTCCCAGGCTGGTAGTTTGGGAAGTTTAGAGTTTCTTGCAGAGTAAAAATGTAACTAAAATAAAAGACGATATTTTCATTTATGTTGTTTATTTATTTACAGTCGTTTGATTCCTTTGAAAACTTTATGTCTTTGATCTCATTTCCTCTTCATCTTTTAGAGACTTTCATTGTAAATATGTTCAGATTGGACTGTAGCCGTTGCATTAGTTGTTGCCATAACAACGGCTGCGTCACATCAACAAACCTGTTCAGGTCTTCAGTCAGTCCAGCTTTTATTTACACACACACACACACACACACACACACACACACACACACACACACACACACACACACACACACACACACACACACACACACACACACACACACACACACACCTGGGACCCCCTGCAGAGCTTTATATGAAGGAGGTTGGTTCGTCAGTCGTTTGCTTCACGTTGGACGTCACGATGAGACGAGCTGAGATCTGATGGTCTCTGCTGTCTGACTGCTGCACACACACACACTCACACACACACACACACACACACACACACACACACACACACACACACACACACACACACACACACACACACACACACACACACACACACACCCACAGAGGGACGATGTGAGGACAGACCATGAGGAACTCCAGCCAGGCGCCGGTCTTCGTCCTGGAGGCCTTCCTGGACGTGGGGCTGCTGAAGTACCTGGTCTTCGCCGTCATCATGAGCGTCTACGTCGTGACCCTGTGCTGCAACGTGCTGCTGATCCTGGTGATCTGCGTGAACAGGGCCCTGCACCAGCCCATGTACCTGTTCCTGGTCAGCCTGTTTGTCAACGAGCTGTACGGCAGCAGCGGCCTGTTCCCGCTGCTCCTGGTCCACATCCTGTCCGAGTCCCATGCCGTGCCGGCGCCGCTCTGCTTCCTGCAGGTTTTCGTCCTCTACACCTACACCAACGTGGAGTTCTACTCCCTGGCCGTCATGTCGTACGACCGCTACCTCGCCATCTGCCGCCCCCTGCAGTACCGCCGCCTGATGAGCGGCGGCCGGGTGGCGCTGCTGCTCGCCGGCTCCTGGCTGGGCCCGGCGGCGGCCATCGTGGTCATGCTGTCCCTGACCGCGTCGCTGCGGCTGTGCGGTAACGCCATCGACACGTTGTACTGCAACAACTACTCGGTGGTGAAGCTGGCGTGCGGCGGCACGGCGGTCAACAACGCGTACGGCCTGGCGTACACCTTCGTGGTTCTGGCCGGCCTGGCGCTGCTCGTCCTCTACTCCTACGCCCGGATCCTGCAGGTCTGCCTGTCGGGGTCCCGGCGGACCCGGCGCAAGGCGGCCGGCACCTGCGGGCCCCACCTGGCGTCGCTGCTCAACTTCTCCTTCGGCTGCTTCTTCGAGATCGCCCAGAGCCGCGCCGACATGGGCGCCATGCCGGCCGTCGTCCGCGCCGTCATGTCCGTCTACTTCGTCACCTGCCAGCCGCTCTTCAACCCGCTGCTGTACGGCCTCAACCTGGCCAAGGTCCGGCTGCTCTGCAGGGACCTGCTGCTGCGCCGGCTCTGAGGGGCCGCGCCGCTGCCAGAGGACACATCGTCCAGACAAACCAGACCGAAACGATTCCAAAGTGTCTATTGACCCTTAAAAGATCCTTAAAAAACTCCCCGATTCGTCTTTTCAGACAAAAAAGTGTCACTCTTGCAAAAACTACTGCAAAAATGTTAATTTTTTTTTCCACTTTAAATGATTCAGTCTTTTAAAACGACTTCAGCCTGAAATTATGCATATAGAACGTGAATTGATTTTTATTTCTTTTAATGTTTTTTTAAACCCTTTAAATGCCGCAATGTTTATATAAATCTGCCGGTTTTATGGTAAAAAACACACATATTTTCAAAAATATACATTTCAAGGATATTTGATCATTATTTATGATGATGATGATGATGATGATGATGATGATGGTGATGATGATCGAATTTGATGCATAATAATTTGCAGCGTCATATTTAAAAAAAAACTCCCGGATTCATCTCTTCGGCCAAAAAATGTCACTCTTGCAAAAACTGCTCTAAAAATATTATATATTTATTTTAATATGAGTTAAGCCTCGATATTATATTAATGTAGAGGCTCTGGACGCTGTGACCTATGACCCTAATCCACCGTGTGACCTCTGACCCTAACCCACCCTGTGACCTCGGACCCTAACCCACCCGGTGACCTCTGACCCTAACACATTTAGACAGGAGCCCTTTCATGTCAGCTGATCCGGGTGTTTGCTTTGAAGTCAATAACTGATCTGAGTCCAGCCAGATGAAGAAGCTGGTAAAACAAAAGCTGGACTGACTGAAGACCTGAACACGTTTGTTGATGTGATGCCGCCGTTGTTATGGAAACAACCAATGCAACAGCTGCAGTCGAATCTGAACATATTTACATTGAATGTCTCTAAACGATGAAGAGGAAATGAGATCAAAGACATGAAGCTTTCAAATGAATCAATCAACTGTGAATAAATAAACAACATCAATGAAAATATCATCTTTTATTTGCTGAATGCAATTTTTACTCTGCAAGAAACTCTAAAGTTCACAAACTACAACCTTGGGACCAACGAAATGAACACATGAACACATGAAAACATGAACATGAACATGAACATGAACACATGAACTGAACATGAACTGAACATGAACATGAACAGATGAACTGAACATCAACACATGAACTGAACACATGGACACATGAACTGAACACATGAACACATGAACTGAACATGAACTGAACACATGAACATGAACACATGAACTGAACATTAACATGAACACATGAACTGAACATGAACTGAACCAATGAACATGAACACATGAACTGAACATGAACACATGAACTTAACACATGAACACATGAACTGAACACATGAACACAAGAACTGAACATCAACACATGAACTGAACACATGAACACATGAACTGAACAAATAAACACATGAACTGAGCATATGAACACATGAACTGAACATGAACACATGAACTGAACACATGAACATGAACACACGAACTGAACACATGAACATGAACATGAACACATGAACTGAACACATGGACACATGAACTAAACATCAACACATGAACTGAACATGAACACATGAACTGAACATGAACATGAACACATGAACTGAACACATGAACACATGAACTGAACATTAACATGAACATGAACACATGAACTGAACATGAACAGGAACACATGAACTGAACACATGAACTGAACACATGAACACATGAACTGAACATGGACATGAACACATGAACATGAACACATGAACTGAACACATGAACATGAACATGAACACATGAACTGAACACATGAACTGAACATCAACTAATGAACTGAACATGACCACATGAACTGAACACATGAAGACATGAACTGAACACATGAACTGAACATGAACATGAACACATGAACTGAACACATGAACTGAACAGGTGAGCATGTCCCCATCTGTCCAGGTCACAAGTTGTCCTTATGTCCTCACCTGTTCTTGGGTCACTGTCCTCACCTGTTGTCATGTCCCCACCTGTCCTTACCAGTTTCATCATTTCATCAAATCATTTGAAAGCTTCACGGAGCCGCACACACACACACACACACACACACACACACACACACACACACACACACACACACACACACACACACACACACACACACACACACACACACACACACCCACAGAGGGACGATGTGAGGACAGACCATGAGGAACTCCAGCCAGGCGCCGGTCTTCGTCCTGGAGGCCTTCCTGGACGTGGGGCTGCTGAAGTACCTGGTCTTCGCCGTCATCATGAGCGTCTACGTCGTGACCCTGTGCTGCAACGGGCTGCTGATCCTGGTGATCTGCGTGAACAGGGCCCTGCACCAGCCCATGTACCTGTTCCTGGTCAGCCTGTTTGTCAACGAGCTGTACGGCAGCAGCGGCCTGTTCCCGCTGCTCCTGGTCCACATCCTGTCCGAGTCCCACGCCGTGCCGGCGCCGCTCTGCTTCCTGCAGATCTTCGTCATCTACACCTACGCCAACGTGGAGTTCTGCAGCCTGGCGCTGATGTCGTACGACCGCTACCTCGCCATCTGCCGCCCCCTGCAGTACCGCCGCCTGATGGCGCCCTGCAGGATGGCGGTCCTGGTCGCCCTCTCCTGGCTGTACCCGGCCGCCACCATCGCCGTCCTGATCGCCCTCAGCGCGGCGCTGCGGCGCTGCGGCAACGTGATCCCCAAGGTGTACTGCGACAACTACTCGGTGGTGAAGCTGGCGTGCGCCGGCACCCAGGCTGGTGACCAACCCGCTACCCGGGTTAGGCTGGTGACCAACCTGCTACCCGGGATAGGCTGGTGACCAACCACCGACCAGCAGTCTGAGAGCCTGAACTGGTTTCTGCTGACTGGTTACTGCTGACTGGTTAATGCTGACTGGTTAATTCTGACTGGTTAAGTACTGACTGGTTACTACTGAATGGTCACTACTGACTGGTTACTGCTGACTGGTTAATACTGACTGATCACTACTGACTGGTTACTGCTGACTGGTTAATACTGACTCGTTAATGCTGACTGGTTACTACTGACTGGTTACTACTGACTGGTTAAAACTGACTGGTTACTACTGACTGGTTACTGCTGACTGGTTAATACTGACTGATCACTACTGACTGGTTACTGCTGACTGGTTAATACTGACTGATCACTACTGACTGGTTACTACTGACTGGTTACTACTGACTGGTTACTACTGACTGGTTACTGCTGACTGGTTAATACTGACTGATCACTACTGACTGGTTACTGCTGACTGGTTAATACTGACTCGTTAATGCTGACTGGTTACTACTGACTGGTTAAAACTGACTGGTTACTACTGACTGGTTAATGCTGACTAGTTAGTGCTGACTGGTTACTGCTGACTGGTTAATACTGACTGGTTGCTGCTGACTGGTAACTGCTGACTGGTTAATGCTGACTGGTTACTGCTGACTGGTTAATACTGACTCGTTAATGCTGACTGGTTAATACTGACTGGTTAATGCTGACTGGTTACTGCTGACTGGTTAATACTGACTCGTTAATGCTGACTGGTTAATACTGACTGGTTAATGCTGACTGGTTAATACTGACTCGTTAATACTGACTCGTTAATGCTGACTGGTTACTGCTGACCAGTTAGTGCTGACTGGTTACTACTGACTGGTTACTACTGACTGGTTGCTACTGACTGGTTACTGCTGACTGGTTACTACTGACTGGTTACTACTGACTGGTTACTTCTGACGGGTTACTACTGACGGGTTACTACTGACGGGTTACTACTGACTAGTTACTACTGACTGGTAATTGATGACTGGTTGAGATTAGTGATTGATGGAATAGAAACGATCTCACTTTACCTTTATTCCAGCAGAAAGATTCTAAGAAAGGTCTGTGTGTGTGTGTGTGTGTGTGTGTGTGTGTGTGTGTGTGTGTGTGTGTGTGTGTGTGTGTGTGTGTGTGTGTGTGTGTGTGTGTGTGTGTGTGTGTGTGTGTTTTCTTCAACTGTTTCGTTCTGATTCAGAAATAAAGAAATTAAACGTCTTCAGTTTGTTTTATTGATCATGATTTCATGCAAACACCATGACGTCCTCCAATAACAAGCCAACCTGGTGCTTTTATTTTGACAGTCACCAAAATAACAATCTAACCTAGTGCTTTTATTTTGACAGTCACCGTAGTAACAATCCAACTTGGTGCTTTTATTTTGACAGTCACCGTAATAGCAGTCCAACTTGGTACTTTTATTTTGACAGTCACCGTAATAACAATCCAACTTGGTGCTTTTATTTTGACAGTCACCGTAATAGCAGTCCAACTTGGTACTTTTATTTTGACAGTCACCGTAATAACAATCCAACTTGGTTTTATTTTGATAGCCACCGTAATAACAATCCAACTTGGTGGTTTTATTTTGACAGTCATCGTAATAACAATCCAACTTGGTACTTTTATTTTGACAGTGACCATAATAACAATTCAACTCGGTGGCTTTATTTTGACAGTGACCAAAATAACAATCCAACTCGGTGGTTTTATTTTGACAGTCACCAAAATAACAATCCAACTTGGTGCTTTTATTTTGACAGTCACCATAATAACAATCCAACTGCTTTTACAACCAGTAACCAGTCAGTACTAACCCGTCAGCATTAATCAGTCAGTAGTAACCAGTAGGTAGTAACCAGTCAGCAGTAACCAGTTCGTAGTAACCAGTCAGTAGTAACCAGTCAGTAGTAACCAGTCATCATTAAACAGTAATCATTAACCAGTCAGCAGTAACCAGTCAACAGTAACCAGTCAGTACTAACCCGTCAGCATTAATCAGTCAGTAGTAACCAGTAGGTAGTAACCAGTCAGCAGTAACCAGTTTGTAGTAACCAGTCAGTAGTAACCAGTCATCATTAAACAGTAATCATTAACCAGTCAGCAGTAACCAGTCAGCAGAAACCAGTCAGTAGTAACCCGTCAGCATTAATCAGTCATCATGAACCAGTCAGCAGTAACAAGTCAACAGTAACCAGTCAGCATTAATCAGTCATCAGTGACCAGTCAGCATTAACCAATCAGCAGTAACCAGTCAGTAGTAACCAGTCAGCAGCAACCATTCAGTAGTTACCAGTCATCATTAGCCAGTCAGCAGTAACCAGTCAGTAGTGACCAGTCAGCACTAACCAGTCAGTAGTAACCAGTCAGCACTAGCTAGTCAGCATTAACTAGTCAGTAGTAACCAGTTCAGGCTCTCAGACTGCTGCTCGATGTTTGGTCACCAGCCTAACCCGGCTAACAGTCACCGTAATAACAATCCAACTTGGTGCTTTTATTTTGACAGTCCATCATTCTACTCTTTCTTTTCTCAGCTGCTGGTTACAGTGCAGGAGTCTTCAGTGTGATTGTCCTTAATGATGAGACGGAGACGTGTCCCCAATGTCTGCTGGTTCACCGTCCTCCAGGTTTGGTTGGACGGAGGACGTCCTCCAGGTTTGGTTGGACGGAGGACATCCTCCAGGTTTGGTTGGATGGAGGACGTCCTCCAGGTTTGGTTGGAGGAAGGACGTCCTCCAGGTTTGGTTGGACGGAGGACGTCCTCCAGGTTTGGTTGGAGGAAGGACGTCCTCCAGGTTTGGTTGGAGGAAGGACGTCCTCCAGGTTTGGTTGGACGGAGGACGTCCTCCAGGTTTGGTTGGAGGAAGGACGTCCTCCAGGTTTGGTTGGAGGAAGGACGTCCTCCAGGTTTGGTTGGACGGAGGACGTCCTCCAGGTTTGGGTGGAGGAAGGACGTCCTCCAGGTTTGGTTGGACGGAGGACGTCCTCCAGGTTTGGTTGGACGGAGGACGTCCTCCAGGTTTGGTTGGACGGAGGACGTCCTCCAGGTTTGGTTGGAGGAAGGACGTCCTCCAGGTTGGCGTCACTCTCTGGGGCCGGTGACTCACGGGGACACGGAGGACGTCACATGGAGGGAATAAAGAGGCGAGTCGGCTCAGTGGGGACGAGGAGACGGTGCAGGAGACGTCTCTCTCTGCTCGGAGGACATCTCTCTCAGATCAGACGACGTCTCTCTCAGAGGAAGGTGGTGTTCGGTTCCCTCCAGCAGAGGGCAGGCCCTGGCGGTGTCCTGACAGTGTCCTGACGGTGTCCTGACGGTGTCCTTCACAGAGCGACTGCTGGTCTCAGGTCAGTGTGGCAGTGGACACGTCCACCGCTTCAGGTCCTGACGGAGGAGAACGACTCCCTCCATCCTCCCTCCGTCCTGACGGAGGAGAACGACTCCCTCCATCCTCCCTCCATCCTGACGGAGGAGAATGACTCCCTCCATCCTCCCTCCGTCAGGACAGAGGAGAACAACTCTCGTCCTGACGGAGGAGAACAACTCCCTCCATCCTCCTTTAATCCTGACGGAGGAGAACGACTCCCTCCATCCTTCCACCATCCTGACGGAGGAGAACGACTCCCTCCATCATCCCTCCATCAGGACAGAGGAGAACAACTCTCATCCTGACGGAGGAGAACGAATCCCTGCATCCTCCCTCCATCCTGACGGAGGAGAACGACTCCTTCCATCCTCCCTCCATCCTGACGGAGGAGAACGACTCCCTCCATCCTCCCTCCATCCTGACGGAGGAGAACGACTCCCTCCATCTTCACTCCATCAGGAGGGAGGATGGAGGGAGTCATTCTGCTCTGTCAGAACGAGAGTCGTTCTCCTCCGCCCTGACTCCCTCGATCCTCCCTCCGTCCTGACTCCCTCGATCCTCCCTCCGTCCTGACGGAGGAGAACAACTCCCTCCATCCTCCTGCCATCCTGACGGAGGAGAATGACTCCCTCCATCCTTCCTCCATCCTGTCGGAGGAGAACGACTCCCTCCATCCTCCCTCCGTCAGGACAGAGGAGAACAACTCTCGTCCTGACGGAGGAGAACAACTCCCTCCATCCTCCCTCTGTCCTGACGGAGGAGAAAGACTCCCTCCATCCTTCCTCCATCCTGACGGAGGAGAACGACTCCCTCCATCCTCCCTCCGTCCTGACGGAGGAGAACGACTCCCTCCATCATCCCTCCATCAGGACAGAGGAGAACAACTCTCATCCTGACGGAGGACAACGACTCCCTCCATCCTCCCTCCATCCTGACGGAGGAGAACGACTCCCTCCATCCTCCCTCCATGAGAACGGAGGAGAACGACTCCCTCCATCCTCCCTCCATCAGGACGGAGGAGAACGACTCTCGTCCTGACGGAGGAGAACGAATCCCTGCATCCTCCCTCCATCCTGACGGAGGAGAACGACTCCTTCCATCCTCCCTCCATCCTGACGGAGGAGAACGACTCCCTCCATCCTCCCTCCATCCTGACGGAGGAGAACGACTCCCTCCATCTTCACTCCATCAGGAGGGAGGATGGAGGGAGTCATTCTGCTCTGTCAGAACGAGAGTCGTTCTCCTCCGTCCTGACTCCCTCGATCCTCCCTCCGTCCTGACGGAGGAGAACAACTCCCTCCATCCTCCCTCCGTCCTGACTCCCTCGATCCTCCCTCCGTCCTGACGGAGGAGAACAACTCCCTCCATCCTCCTGCCATCCTGACGGAGGAGAATGACTCCCTCCATCCTTCCTCCATCCTGTCGGAGGAGAACGACTCCCTCCATCCTCCCTCCGTCAGGACAGAGGAGAACAACTCTCGTCCTGACGGAGGAGAACAACTCCCTCCATCCTCCCTCTGTCCTGACGGAGGAGAAAGACTCCCTCCATCCTTCCTCCATCCTGACGGAGGAGAACGACTCCCTCCATCCTCCCTCCGTCCTGACGGAGGAGAGCGACTCCCTCCATCCTCCCTCCATGAGGACGGAGGAGAACGACTCCCTCCATCCTCCCTCTGTCAGGACGGAGGAGAACGACTCTCGTCCTGACGGAGGAGAACGAATCCCTGCATCCTCCCTCCGTCCTGACGGAGGAGAACGACTCCCTCCATTCTCCCTCCATCATGACAGAGGAGAACGACTCTCGTCCTGACGGAGGAGAACAACTTTCTCCATTCTCCCTCCATCATGACAGAGGAGAACGACTCCCTCCATCCTCCCTCTGTCAGGACGGAGGAGAACGACTCTCGTCCTGACGGAGGAGAACAACTCTCTCCATTCTCCCTCCATCATGACAGAGGAGAACGACTCCCTCCATCCTCCCTCCGTCAGGACAGAGGAGAACGACTCCCTCCATCCTCTCTCCATCCTCTCAGCATAACGACTCGTTATTTAAACTTCACCATAAAACTAGAAAACTTTATTCTTCTGAAAAACAAGCAGACACACACACACACACACACACACACACACACACACACACACACACACACACACACACACACACACACACACACACACACACACAGGAGTTCAAGGACTGAGTTTGGTCGTCATGGTAACGGACTGAGTTCGGTCGTCATGGTAATGGACCCAGTCCGGTCGTCATGGTAACGGACCCAGAAACAACAGCAACAAAGTTGGGTATTTTCACTCGAAAGCGTCGCCGTGGCGACAGAGCCTGGGTGGAGTCCTGGGTGGTGGGCGGAGTCAGCCGACGGGATGTTTTGTGTGTCCTCAGGCTCCGGGGGCGGGTGGAGGATGGAGCTGCTGACGGAGCCGCGGCCCCACAACGTGACGTCACACACGCACTTCGAGCTGAACGGCTTCTAGGAGCTGGGGGCGCTGAGGCCCCTCCTATTCCTGCCCTTCTCCGCCCTGCTGCTGGGGGCGCTGGCCGCCAACGGCCTGCTGCTGTACGTGGTGGCGTCGCGCCGCAGCCTCCACGCGCCCATGTACGTCCTCATGGCCGCCATGGCGGGCGTGGACCTCAGCGTGCCGCTGCTCTTCGTGCCCCACATGCTGCTGAGCTTCCTGCTGGACTGGCGGGGGGTCTCGCTGGGGGGCTGCCCGCTGCAGATGCACCTGGTCCACTTCTTGGGCTCGCTGCAGTGCACCCTGCTGGTCTGGATGGCGCTGGACCGCTACTTCGCCATCTGCACGCCGCTGCACTACCGCCGGCAGATGGCGCTGCCCCGCTCCCTGAGGTTCCTGGCGCCCCTGGCGCTGAGGAACCTGGCGCTGGTCTCGGCCTTCGTGGTGCTGGCGGGGCGCCTGACGTTCTGCTCCGGCGCCATCGCGCACTGCTTCTGCGAGCACATGGCGCTGGTGGGCGTGGCCTGCGGCGACACCGCCGCCAACAGCCTGGCGGGCCTGCTGGCCCTGCTGCTGATCCCCGTGCTGGACTTCGTCCTGATCCTGGCCTCCTTTTCCACGGCGCCTGACCGTCACGCCGACCTGACCAGACCGGTCCCGTTTCCACGGCGCCTGACCGTCACCGCGACCTGACCAGACCGGTCCCGTTTCCACGGCGACTGACCGTCACGCCGACCTGACCAGACCGGTCCCGTTTCCACGGCGCCTGACCGTCACGCCGACCTGACCAGACCGGTCCCGTTTCCACGGTGCCTGACCGTCACCGCGACCTGACCAGACCGGTCCCGTTTCCACGGCGACTGACCGTCACCGCGACCTGACCAGACCGGTCCCGTTTCCACGGCGACTGACCGTCACCGCGACCTGACCAGACCGGTCCCGTTTCCACGGCGACTGACCGTCACGCCGACCTGACCAGACCGGTCCCGTTTCCACGGCGCCTGACCGTCACCGCGACCTGACCAGACCGGTCCCGTTTCCACGGCGACTGACCGTCACGCCGACCTGACCAGAGCGGTCCCGTTTCCACGGCGACTGACCGTCACGCCGACCTGACCAGACCGGTCCCGTTTCCACGGTGCCTGACCGTCACCGCGACCTGACCAGACCGGTCCCGTTTCCACGGCGACTGACCGTCACGCCGACCTGACCAGACCGGTCCCGTTTCCACGGCGACTGACCGTCACGCCGACCTGACCAGACCGGTCCCGTTTCCACGGCGACTGACCGTCACCGCGACCTGACCAGACCGGTCCCGTTTCCACGGCGACTGACCGTCACGCCGACCTGACCAGACCGGTCCCGTTTCCACGGTGCCTGACCGTCACCGCGACCTGACCAGACCGGTCCCGTTTCCACGGCGACTGACCGTCACCGCGACCTGACCAGACCGGTCCCGTTTCCACGGCGACTGACCGTCACGCCGACCTGACCAGACCGGTCCCGTTTCCACGGCGCCTGACCGTCACGCCGACCTGACCAGACCGGTCCCGTTTCCACGGCGCCTGACCGTCACCGCGACCTGACCAGACCGGTCCCGTTTCCACGGCGACTGACCGTCACGCCGACCTGACCAGACCGGTCCCGTTTCCACGGCGCCTGACCGTCACGCCGACCTGACCAGACCGGTCCCGTTTCCACGGCGACTGACCGTCACAGCGACCTGACCAGACCGGTCCCGTTTCCACGGCGACTGACCGTCACGCCGACCTGACCAGACCGGTCCCGTTTCCACGGCGACTGACCGTCACCGCGACCTGACCAGACCGGTCCCGTTTCCACGGCGACTGACCGTCACGCCGACCATAGCAGACCGGTCCCGTTTCCACGGCGACTGACCGTCACGCCGACCTGACCAGACCGGTCCCGTTTCCACGGCGCCTGACCGTCACGCCGACCTGACCAGACCGGTCCCGTTTCCACGGCGACTGACCGTCACGCCGACCTGACCAGAGCGGTCCCGTTTCCACGGCGACTGACCGTCACCGCGACCTGACCAGACCGGTCCCGTTTCCGGGGAGGAACGTTCAACTTTATTTACTTGTCTGGTTAAAGAGTCCTCAAAACTCCAGCGGTCCCTGATCAAGACCCCCCCCCTGCCTGTTCCCCGCCCCCCCCTGCCTGTTCCCATCCTGCCCCCCCCCCCCCCCCCCCCCCCCGCCTGTCTTGATTCCTGGACCCTGGAGACCGTGGTCAGGGTCCCTCCAGCCGGTTCGGCTCCTTCACATCGGCGTACAAACGGGCGGCTGATCAGGGACGGGGGGTCCCAGTGTCCCGTTCCTGGCTCTCCGCTCAGGACTTCCCCTCAGACCCGCCCCCCGTAAGGGGACTCCCAGACCCCCCCAAGTCGAGATTGATTTTCATTGGACTATCACGGGAGAGGTTCCACCAGAACCTTCAATCAAACACATTTCTAATGTGAGGTCCTGGTCCTGGTCCTGGTCCTGGTCCTGGTGGGTCCTGGTGAGTCTGCAACTCCCCCTGGTGTCGAGTCAGGACCAGGTTCCTGTAACGAGGACCGTCAGGAGACCCGGGCTCTCCAGGCTCTCATGAGACCGGAACCCTCAAATTGGCTCCAAGTGGTCCAAGGTCCCCGGGGGTCCTGGTCCACCACCTCGCGGGACACTTGGACTTCAGCTATAAGAGGAGGTGGAGCAGAGCCTCCGCCTCCTGACGGAGCCTCTTCCTGACAGAGTCTCTTCCTGACGGAGCCACTACCTGATGGAGTCTCTTCCTGACGGAGCCGCTACCTGACGGAGTCACTACCTGACGGAGCTGCTTCCTGACGGAGCCTCCTCCTGACGGAGCCACTGCTTCCTGATGGAGCCACTACCTGACGGAGCCACTACCTGATGGAGTCTCTTCCAGACGGAGCCGCTACCTGACGGAGCCACTACCTGACGGAGCCACTACCTGACGGAGCTGCTTCCTGACGGAGCCTCCTCCTGACGGTACCACTGCTTCCTGACGGAGCCACTACCTGACTGAGCCTCTACCTGACGGAGCCTCTTCCTGACGCAGCCTCTACCTGACGGAGCCACTTCCTGACGGAGCCTCTTCCTGATGGAGCTGCTGCTTCCTGACGGAGCCTCTTCCTGACGGAGCCTCTTCCTGACGGAGCTGCTGCTTCCTGACGGAGCCACTACCTGACGGAGCCACTACCTGACGGAGCCTCTACCTGACGGAGCATATTCCTGACGGAGCCACCATCAGCTGGATGTATGGACGCTGCTGCTGGGAGGGTGAGTCCTTACATCTTCTTCTCTGTTAGTGTTCTGTTACTGCAGGAGGTTCTGTTACTGAAGGAGGTTCTGTTACTGCAGGAGGTTCTGTTTCTGCAGAGGGTTCTGTTACTGAAGGAGGTTCTGTTACTGCAGGAGGTTCTGTTACTGAAGGAGGTTCTGTTTCTGCAGAGGGTTCTGTTACTGAAGGAGGTTCTGTTACTGAAGGAGGTTCTGTTTCTGCAGAGGGTTCTGTTACTGAAGGAGGTTATGTTACTGAAGGAGGTTCTGTTACTGAAGGAGGTTCTGTTTCTGCAGAGGGTTCTGTTACTGAAGGAGGTTCTGTTACTGAAGGAGGTTATGTTACTGAAGGAGGTTCTGTTACTGAAGGAGGTTCTGTTACTGAAGGAGGTTCTGTTTCTGCAGAGGGTTCTGTTACTGAAGGAGGTTCTGTTACTGAAGGAGGTTATGTTACTGAAGGAGGTTCTGTTACTGCAGGAGGTTCTGTTACTGAAGGAGGTTCTGTTACTGCAGGAGGTTCTGTTACTGAAGGAGGTTCTGTTACTGCAGGAGGTTCTGTTACTGAAGGAGGTTATGTTACTGCAGGAGGTTCTGTTACTGAAGGAGGTTCTGTTACTGAAGGAGGTTATGTTACTGAAGGAGGTTCTGTTACTGAAGGAGGTTATGTTACGGCAGAGGGTTCTGTTACTGCAGGAGGTTCTGTTACTGAAGGAGGTTCTGTTACTGAAGGAGGTTATGTTACTGAAGGAGGTTCTGTTACTGAAGGAGGTTATGTTACGGCAGAGGGTTCTGTTACTGCAGGAGGTTCTGTTACTGAAGGAGGTTCTGTTTCTGAAGGAGGTTCTGTTACTGAAGGAGGTTCTGTTTCTGCAGAGGGTTCTGTTACTGAAGGAGGTTCTGTTACTGAAGGAGGTTCTGTTTCTGCAGAGGGTTCTGTTACTGAAGGAGGTTCTGTTACTGAAGGAGGTTCTGTTACGGCAGGAGGTTCTGTTACTGAAGGAGGTTCTGTTACTGAAGGAAGTTATGTTTCTGCAGAGGGTTCTGTTACTGAAGGAGGTTCTGTTACTGCAGAGGGTTCTGTTACTGAAGGAGGTTCTGTTACTGAAGGAGGTTCTGTTACTGCAGAGGGTTCTGTTACTGAAGGAGGTTCTGTTACTGAAGGAGGTTCTGTTACTGCAGAGGGTTCTGTTACTGAAGGAGGTTCTGTTACTGAAGGAGGTTCTGTTACTGCAGAGGGTTCTGTTACTGAAGGAGGTTCTGTTACTGAAGGAGGTTCTGTTACTGCAGAGGGTTCTGTTACTGAAGGAGGTTCTGTTACTGAAGGAGGTTCTGTTACTGCAGAGGGTTCTGTTACTGAAGGAGGTTCTGTTACTGAAGGAGGTTCTGTTACTGCAGAGGGTTCTGTTACTGAAGGAGGTTCTGTTACTGCAGAGGGTTCTGTTACTGAAGGAGGTTCTGTTACTGAAGGAGGTTCTGTTACTGCAGAGTTCAGTATAACTGTGTATGAATGCGTGTGTGTGTGTGTGCGTACGTGTGTGTGCGTACGTGTGTGCGTACGTGTGTGCGTGTGCGTGTGCGTGTGCGTGTGTGTGTGTGTGTGTGTGTGTGTGTGTGTGTGTATGTGTGTGCGTGTGTGCGTGTGTGCGTGTGTGTGTGTGTGTGTGTGTGTGTGTGTGTGTGTGTGTGTGTGTGTGTGTGTGTGTGCGCCCCCCTCAGGTGGATGACGAACTCCTCCCACGTCAGCTTCGTGTTCCGCGGCTTCCCGGCGCTGCACCTCTGGCGCCGCCTGCTAGCGGTGCCGCTGTGCGGCGTGTACGCGGCGGTGCTGGCGGGGAACGGCGCGCTGCTGCTGGTGGTGCGCGGCGTGCCGAGCCTGCGGCGCCCGCCCTACCTTCTGCTGAGCGCGCTGTGCGCCGTGGACGTGCTGGTGGCGTCGGCCATCGTGCCCAACGTGCTGCTGGCGCTGCTGGTGGACCGCGACCGCATCTCGCTAGCCGGCTGCCTCGCCCAGATGTTCTGCACCCACTTCCTGTCGTAGGTGGAGTCCACGCTGCTGCTCGCCATGGCGCTGGACCGCTACGCCGCGGTGTGCCAGCCGCTGCGCTACGAGCGGCTGACGGGCCGGCGGGCGTGGCCGGCGCTGCTGCTCTTCACGCTGGCGCGCAGCGGCGGCGTCATGGCGGCGCTGGTGGCGCTGGCCGCCACGCTGCGCTTCTGTGAGTCGCGCGTCATCCGCCATATCTACTGCGACCACATGGCGCTGGTCAGCCTGGCCTGCGGCGACACGCGGCGCAGTGCGGCGGCCGGCGTGGCCGTCATCGCCTGCTTCGTGGGAGTGGACATCCCACTCATCCTGCTGTCCTACGTGCAGATACTGCGCGTGGCGCTGCGTGCGGCGCCGGGCGGCGAAGAGCGCCGAAAGGCCCTGCACACGGCTTTCTCCTGTCTGGTGCTCAGGGCTCATTTGCATATTGCAGGACTGACTCCAGCACACTCTAACCTTCAGTTGTGGATGAAGTTCATCTGCAGATACTTGTGGACCAAAACCCTTGAGTTATAACCTCCTGCTGTGATTGAAACTCCAGTATTTAAAGCTTGTAGCTCACAGGTGTGTTTAGTTACATAATCAGAGAGCAGCAGAGTCCATCATATGTCTCATTACCTCCTGTGGATTCAATTCAGATGAGAGAGGCTTCTCATGGAGATCAAAGGAGATAAAAGGAGAGTGTCTCATGAGCAATGGCTATGTTTCAACTTTTTCAAATCTCTTCAACTTTTTTAAATATTTCAACATTTGTGCAACTTTTTTACAATGTTAACGGATGGAGACATTTTCACGCACATCACATTTGCACATCACATTGATGAGGAGGTGAGGTGACACAGTGAAGCTTCCAGGGAGCTGATGGGGTCAAAGATCCTCTAGATCAGGTGTGGGGAACCCTGGTCCTCAAGGGCCACAGTCCTGGATGTTCAAACACAGCTGAGTTGTCATGGTGACGAGCCAATCATTGTTGTCAGCTGTGTTGATGTGAGGAGACATTGAAACCATGCAGGACCACGGCCCTCAAGGCTACTCTAGATCCACACTGGTGACTTCTCAACTGTGAGGTTCACATCTCAAGTCCACCATTCTGTCCTCAAGGACACCACTGTCTCAATAGAGAGCTCTGCCCAATGTGGGACTTGAACCCACAACCCTGAGCTTAAGAGTCTCATGCTCTACCAACTGATCCAGATAAAAAATTAAGAAAACAGCCTGTATAAATACATTTTATTGTATATGGCTGATCATAAAATACATATATTATAAATATTACAAATGAAGCTTTATATACTGTATATAGTATATAGTTTTTGATATATAAAACATTGAATCTGTTCAATGTTTTGATAGTAGTGAACTCACTCCTCTCTAATTCCAGGTTTAGGATTCATATTACTGCTGCAAAACCATGAGAAGTGAATTTTGTAGAATATGAGCCCTTTAATCTCAGAATTCTACCACCCTATGGGTCTCATGCATAGTTTGTGTAGTGTAGTGGTTATCACGTTTGCTTCACACGCAAAAGGTCCCCTGTTCAAAACTGGGCAGAAACACAAAGAAACTTTTTTTAAACTCCAAAACACAGTTCATCTCTGGTAAATATAGGTTTAGTCCCATTGGTACAACTTTCAAGGAGACATTCAGCACATTAATTGCTCCTTCCTAATCGTCATCCTTTACAAACACTGACTGCAGTCTGAAACTCAGATTTGAATGCCATCATTCATATCAGACTTCTGAAAGGAGATCATTTTTCCTGATCAGTTTCAATTGGCTCTCATGTCACAGGTCTTCTCCTGCCAAGATGTCCTCAAATCAATGTGTCTTCTCCTTGAGAGGTGAGGAATGAGCTCACTCTGAGAGCAGTGTCTCGTCTTTTGCCATGCGTCTTCCGTCCAGATGTTTGATCCTCATGTTGATACGGAGATGTGTGGAGTCCACAGTGTTTCACATCAATCACCTTGATTAGCCTGGTTGTAGGACTGGACCAGTTTGAGCCTGGAGGTTTTAGTGGGGTGAAATTCACAGGGTGTGACAAGTGTCCAACATACCAGGACCATAAATGATGGTCGTGAATCATGACTTGTTGGTTTGAGCAAGACATTCCATTCAATGGCTTCAACTGGGATTTGAACCCGTGTCTCCTGAGAGACTGGGTGAAGGTGTGAGATGAGATGAACCAGAGAAGAACTTTCTCGGCTTCATGGGACCTGGGTGTTTGTAGGTCAGAATGGCTGAGCGGTCCAAGGTCACAGTCTCTTCTGGAGGCGTGGGTTCAAATCCCAAATCTAACAGCAGAGCATGTGTTTAAACATCCTGGTGTGTACATGAACCTTTAAATGAGTTTCAGTCAGTCCTGCAATATGCAAATTAGCCTTGAGGACAGGAGAAAGCCTGACTTTGAGTAACTTAGTAAATAAAGTCATTCAGCTTCACCTTAGTTTTCCATAAAAATACTTTATTTACCTGGAAACAGTTCATTTCCTATGTTGAAGTTATACTTTTCAGCTTGGAGGATGTTGATTCAGTTGTTTAATTTTGGAGGACAAACGCAGATCACAAACATAAAAGACACAAAACTAAAGTCATTTAAATTGGAAACTTCCTGGCATTAAGAATTAATAAAAGAAATCTCCATGGCAACAGACCCTGCTCTCCTTTGATCTCCATGAGGAGCCTCTCTCATCTGCTGAATTGACTCAGCAGGAGGTAATGAGACATTGATGGACTCTGCTGCTCTCTGATTATGTAACTAAACACACCTGTGAGCTACAAGCTTTTTATGTTGAGATCAGGGGACATGTTTTCAGCAGCTGATGAAAGTAACTAAACAGCTGCTTGTAATATAACTTAGTTACTTTTACAAACAAGTAACCAGTAAAATAACTAAGTACATTTTTAAATGAGTAACTAGTAATCAGTAATCAGACTAGTTTTTCAAGGTAACTGTGACAACACTGCTCAGTTCTCATGTTAGATTTTTAAAACACCTTCAGTGCTATAAGCAAGAAAATGAAAGATGAAATAGTGTGTCTGCCTCTCCTTTGTGCTCAGCATCTCCATGGCAACAGACACTGATCTCCTTCAATCTCCTTTCATCTCATCTCAGTGCACAAGCGTATACAAGATTAACACACGCACGCACGCACGCACGCACGCACGCACGCACGCACACACACACACACACACACACACACACACACACACACACACACACACACACACACACACACACACACACACTAGAAGTGCAGCAGTAGTCCTTCCTGCTCTATGGCACACAGAACCGACAGTCCAAACAGAAACAGACTCTCTCAGATTGGACAGTGTTTTGTAGAAGGTGAACTCCACCCTGAGTCCTGCAGCCACCAAGCCTCTGAAAACCTGCAGAGCATCATCAGACCCTGCACCCTGGCTTCTGTTGCGCCGTGATAACCAGATTCCCATTTGTGCTTGTCCTATGAGGAAGTTAACCAGACAGATGTTACTGCATTGGGCTGCAGAGTACTTTGGTCCAAATATGAAGAGGGTACTGTGGAAACCATGGTCTAACGGGGTCCACCACTGCTGCAGCAGAGCAAAGAGGAAGCTCAGTCTCTGACAGTGCAGCCAGAGGTGATCCAGGGTTTCCTCGGCTTGGCAGAAAACACATCGACTGTCAGTTTGGGGATTGAGTCGTGCCTCATGTCTGTTTGTGGCCACGGCCCCATGTACCACCCTCCACTGGAGATCCACGGTCCCATGTACCACCCTCCACTGGAGATCCACGGCCCCATGTACCACCCTCCACTGGAGATCCACGGTCCCATGTACCACCCTCCACTGGAGATCCACGGCCCCATGTACCACCCTCCACTGGAGATCCACAGCCCCATGTACCACCCTCCACTGGAGATCCACAGTCCCATGTACCACCCTCCACTGGAGATCCACGGCCCCATGTACCACCCTCCACTGGAGATCCCCCCATGTACCACCCTCCACTGGAGATCCACGGTCCCATGTACCACCCTCCACTGGAGATCCACGGTCCCATGTACCACCCTCCACTGGAGATCCACGGCCCCATGTACCACCCTCCACTGGAGATCTAGGGCCCCATGTACCACCCTCCACTGGAGATCCACGGCCCCATGTACCACCCTCCACTGGAGATCCACGGCCCCATGTACCACCCTCCACTGGAGATCCACAGTCCCATGTACCACCCTCCACTGGAGATCCTTGGCCCCATGTACCACCCTCCACTGGAGATCCACAGTCCCATGTACCACCCTCCACTGGAGATCCACGGCCCCATGTACCACCCTCCACTGGAGATCCACAGTGCGTTTCTCAATGGGGGCTTTGTACAGGGACCTCCAGGTGAGGACCCTGGTGCCAACGTCCCAGACCACCTGGACTCCTGGACACCAGTCAGCGACATACAGTTCCTGACCTTCACTGTGATGGTGTAGAGGTCCTTCTTCTTCAGTTCAGAAAAGTCAGGGAGTTTTGGTGTAGTGAAGGAGAGCAGAAGTCCATTGTCCACCTCCTGCTGACTGACTGCAGCACTGATGGACAGCTGTGGGAAAGTAAAATCCACAGCTGTTTGGTGAGTTGATGCTTCCTTCCCCAGAGACTCCCAGAAGGAGCCAGGCAAAGCTCTCATCACCTCCTCCAGCAGTTTTTCCACCAGCCTTTGTGATTTCAACCTGGTCTCTTGACTCAACCTGGCTGCAGTCTTCCTCAGGTCACCCAGCTTGGGCAGACCAGCTGATGTTAAGGCCCTCTGTATGGTCAGGGAGTGGAGTAGCCTGGCCTGGAGCATGGGGTTATGGTACATACTGATCCTCTAAAACGATTCCCTGCTCAACCAGTGAATAAACCACCTTCTCCTCACGGAGAAAAGCCACCATGGCCTCGTTCATCCTGGAGCCATGAAGTATATTAATATGTCCCACTACGTCTCCAATGGGGAGGAGAACGTCCTCCACAGAGGTCCGGGGGTCAACCACCACCCAAACCCCTTGTTTGATGGAAGGAGGAGGCGAGCCCTCCTCCGGGAGGGACGCCATCACTCCTCCAACAAAACACTTGATTTACTCACTTAAAAAACTATTTTCCCTCAAAGTGATGAATGAACCTCCTCTTACCTTCACATGGAGGAACCAGGGAGGAGGAACCAGGGGAGGAGGAACCAGGGGAGGAAGAACCAGGGAGGAGGAACCAGGGAGGAGGAACCAGGGAGGAGGAACCAGGGGAGGAGGAACCAGGGGAGGAAGCACCAGGGAGGAGGAACCAGGGGAGGAAGAACCAGGGGAGGAGGAACCAGGGGAGGAGGAACCAGGGGAGGAAGAACCATGGGAGGAAGAACCAGGGAGGAGGAACCAGGGAGGAAGAACCAGGGGAGGAAGAACCAGGGAGGAGGAACCAGGGAGGAGGAACAAGGGGAGGAAGAACCAGGGGAGGAGGAACCAGGGAGGAGGAACCAGGGAGGAGGAACCAGGGGAGGAAGAACCAGGGGAGGAAGAACCAGGGAGGAGGAACCAGGGAGGAGGAACCAGGGGAGGAAGAACCAGGGAGGAAGAACCAGGGGAGGAAGAACCAGGGAGGAGGAACCGGGGAGGAGGAACCAGGGGAGGAAGAACCAGGGAGGAAGAACCAGGGGAGGAGGAACCAGGGAGGAGGAACCAGGGGAGGAGGAACCAGGGGAGGAGGAACCAGGGGAGGAAGAACCAGGGGAGGAGGAACCAGGGGAGGAAGAACCAGGGAGGAGGAACCAGGGGAGGAGGAACCAGGGAGGAGGAACCAGGGGAGGAAGAACCAGGGGAGGAGGAACCAGGGGAGGAAGAACCAGGGAGGAGGAACCAGGGGAGGAGGAACCAGGGAGGAGATGGAGCTCTGTGAAAAGTGAATAAAGCCCCGGAGATGTGTCCACGGCATGAAGCCTGTTAATCTTTAAAATCCATATATTAACCACGTCATTGTATAAGCTGCAGGGATCATAGCACGTGGAAAAAGTAAGGGCTTATAGTCCAGAAAGTAGTGGAGTTAACTTTTGACATTTGTGGTTAAACTATATACAGATTTGTGTGTCCACCCCAATGTTAAACTCATTCCTACACGCTTGATTCCTTGGGTTTTCAGTTAGCATCTCCTTGCTAACTCTGGTTCGTTATGAGTTCTGGAGGAATGTTTCAGTCGTGTGCTATAATAACATGAATCGACCAGTGTGGGATTTGAACTCACACATGGAGAGCACAAGGAATCAGCAGTCCTTCACCTAAACCCATCCTGCTGCACTGCTTGAAACAGCGCCTCCATGTGGTGATATCAGAATGGATATAATTCAAATGAAAATGATTGAAGTGTCTGTCTTGAAGTGTCTCTCTGTGCACAGCCAAAGCTCTGGTCCCTGGGTGGGCTCGAACCACCATCCTTTCGGTTAACAGCCGAATGCGCTAGCCGATTGCGCCACAGAGACTGGTTCTTACAGAAAGTGGGCGTGGCTTTGAGTTTTAATCAAATTGTTCAAAGAGCAATTCCAACTGAGCTCACCAGCCCACTTTGGTGAAAACATTAACTCAAGATGTGAACTTTTATCGTTTAGTGTTTCTCACATGCATTGTTTTATTTCCCATTGCCCCTGAAGGCAACACACACACTCACCACCAGACCACAGATGCACACACAATCATGTCCACACTCCACTTCCGGGTTAACTTCAGTGTGCGTTCCATAACGTAACGTAACAATCCTGAAAATATCTCCACTTCTAGTGGCGGCGTTCTCCTCCTTTCCTGAAGGACTTCATGTTTCACTCCAGCAGTTCTGATCCATCTGGAGCTTTCTTTTCTTTTTAATTCCACATGGTGGAGGAGGAGGATTTTTACATCATTTGGACATCAAAGCACACTAAAGTTTTTCAAAGACTTGTGATTGTTGTTTAGTTTATAAAAGGATTTGTATCAAAAGCTGCACCTGAAATGTGAACTGTGATGACTGTATAGAAAGTGCTCACCTTTACACCACAGGACCCCTTGGAAACTGGATTTGATCACAAAAAGTAACATGAGGTGAAGTCAGAGTTGATGATATTGTTTGTACAACTTCAGTGTGTGAGGAGAAGAAGAAGGAGTGAAGGTACAGGACAGCTCCAATTCTGGGTTCAAACACTGAGGAGGACGTCTGTGTCTCTCAGTAAAATGATCAATAATATTATGCTGCAGTGTTTGGTTACATCATCAGAGAGCAGCAGAGTCCATCAATGTCTCATTACCTCCTGTGGATTCAGTTCAGATGAGAGAGGCACCTCATGGAGATCAAAGCAGATCAGTGTCTGTTGCCATGGAGACGCTCTGTTCAGTGTTGTAGCGACCTGGCTTACCTAGTTATCATTGAGATGAGCTAATGGATATCATGCTACTGAATCTAACTAATGTGAAACAAATGTGACTTTTGTTAAGATTCTGCTCACCGTTTCTGAAATAAAAAAATTAAATAAAAACTCAGAAAAACATTGTCATTCAAAGTGGATGGGAGTTTGATGAAAAACACAAAAAATGGCTCCAAATGTAAAAACTTCAATGTTGCAGTATCTGTCCTCTGTTATGGAGACGATACGAGTCGGCAGCAAGAGACAAGTGTTAGAAGGTCTGGCAGGAGGGTTCTCTCACACAAAGTCAAAGCCTCTTTTGACATTTAACACAAAGGATCATGGTGGACGACATGCTAGCTCATTCATATAGCATACATTAGCATGTTTGGTGGTTCACATAGCACCTCTTAGCAAAGTGAAAGTTGGATTTTTTTTTTTTTCAAATTAAAGTGAATTGATCTTCCTTACAGAGAAATGGAAGATTTCAATGAAGAAGGAGTAACACAGCCACTCTTCCCACAAAACCCTCCTCCACGGGGGTGGAGCAAGTCTCCAACATATCAGGAGCAGAACTGATGGCAGTGTGTCTTTACTGCTGATTTGAGGAACTAAATCCATCCAAATCTCTGAAAGTGGCAGTGGTGGGATTTGAACCCACGCCTCCTGAGAGACTGGAGCCTTAATCCAGCGCCTTGGACCGCTCGGCCACACTACCTGCATCTACCCAAATATCACAAAGTGAATTGAAATCAAAGGAAAAGAAGCTGAATCAATAATCATTAAAACTGAGAACAAACCTGTTTCAAGTTAAAACTCCCAGTTCTAATCTTTTCACTCCATTTCATTTTCTAACAAATTTCTAACAAATCACAATACGGATCTGATCTGGATCTGGGGCCTCATTTATAAAACCTTGTGTAGGATTTCTACCAGCTTAGCTTCCAAGATCAGATGAGATCAGGTGTGTTCAGGGTGGTATGGCCGTAAGGATCAGTGACATGAAGAAATGACCTTTTTATAGGTGAAAATACACTGAAAACCTGTTGATTGTTCCATTTGTTGTCAATCAGGTGTCTCTCAATTCAAACTGGAATAAACCTCCAGAGTGTCTTTGTTGTGAGTCTCTCTCAAATACTGACCACCAATCAGAGACTGGTCAGCTGATGGAGCTCACCTGGTCCATCCAGGCTCCAGAAAACATGGAGGAACTCTGTCAGGACCTGTCAGTGTCAAGCCTGAAAGGTCCTTTGTGATCTCAACCTGAGGATTATCAGTAAATAAACACCATGAAGCAAACTCCCCGTCGGGGAATTGAACCCCGGTCTCCCACGTGACAGGCTGGGACACTGACCACTATGCTAATGTAGGGATTTACTACCTCATATGGATCACTATTTATGCTATGGTTGGCTATCGATAATGATTAATAATTATCAAAGATAGTTATTAATAATGTTGAAATTTAATCTGATCTGAATCAGAACCTCGGAGCACCACCTGTCTTAACAGGAAATGATAACCAATTCAGTTATATCAGTCTCATAAGATATACTAAACAATTAATCAGGAATTTGAATTAATAATGAAATTAATTACAATTACCAGAATTAACAGTAAAGCTTGAAGGATTTTGGAGTTCTTAACACAGAACAATCGACATTTAATGTGCACATTAATAAAACAGCAAGTATGATTCCAAAATGTTATTTCTTAGCAATGAAAACAAATAAAACACAGATTCTAACTACCTATATACAGCTTTGTGTGTGTAGGTGTGTGTGTGTGTGGAGAGAGAAAGAGAGAGAGAGAGTTGGAGGGAGTGTGTGTGTGAGACGTGTGATGGAACTACAAAACAAGATGGCGGATCACAAGAAACTACATTCCAAATGGAGGTTATCAGAGAGCAGGAGGTCTGTCCTTTACAGCTCGGCCATGTGCTGATAGCAAAAGAACAATAGAAGCTAGCCGTAGCATCTGCTTCCTGTGTGTCTCTGCTAAAGGACCATTTCTAGAATGAGTTGATGTGAATGAGACTTGTTTTGTAAAACGTCAGGAGTCGTCAGATGGTGTTCAGTTACTGTGTGATGTTGTCTTTGATGTGATATGTGTAGGATTGTGAGTTAACTAGTTAGTAAAGCAAAGATTAGCATGCAGACCCTGTGTCTGTGGCAGAGCTAACGTTGGTTTACAGGTTGATAACTGCTCCTAATATCATTATCTATAGAACTCAATCACTGTAACAGAATCAACACATCTTCATAAAGTTAAACAGTTCTATCATAGCATCAAGTTTAACTAATCTCAGGTAAAGCCCAGTTGTTACCACTTCCTTGAAGGAGTTCAGTTGTTGTCCTGCTGGAGGGAAGCTGGTGTCTTCTCCTGTAGTTAGCACCTCCTGCTAACTGTGGTTGCTGGTTCTGCAGGCTGAGGAGAAGAAGATGAAGTTGATGTTTCAGGAGTCCTTCTTTACAGCTCCTGGTTGTTCCTTTTGTCCAGACTGAGGATCTGGTCGCTCAGGTCTGTGATGGTTTTCCTGCTTGTTCAGGAAAAACACAAAGAAGTTCTGTGAGGCGTCGTTTCCCTGGTCCGTCCTGGAGGAACTGCTTGGTTTTCCTGGAGAGCAGACTCTGGGTGCTGGTCTCCGGTCGTGGGAAGGTCTGACCCTCGTGGTGGGTCAGTAGAGGAGTTGAGGAATGAAGGCCCTGGTTGCAGGCCTCTGGTGTTAGCTGTATGCTAACGCTGGGTGAGTTGAGCTGCTGGGGAGCAGCTCTTCAGCAACCCAGCGACTCGGGGTCCAGTCTGGCAAGAGAGTGAGAAGCCTGGCTTCGCAGGCTTTTGTTCCACGTGTGGATTCAGAGGTTTTTAAAACCTGGGAGCTTCAACCAATCAGTGACTGGATAAATGTATGGGGGGAAGCGTCTTGTGAGCAGAAAGGGGGGGAGGAAGGTCCTGCGAAAGGTCCCCGCCCCCACTGGGTGTGATGGTCAATCACATTGCTGGGTCAGAATTCATATGTCATGACTGCGTATCAGGACACATGAATATTGTCTTTCCAGAGAAATGAACAAACTTTCTGTGGTCCTATGAGATCCCAACTGGCTCAGCACGTGTTAAGATGCCTTCTGCTACGTCTGAGCACGCTTCCTTCAGCACTTCATAGTGACGTGGTTGATTATTCCTTTTCAGAACCACTGCTGGTTTCCATTTGTGAAAAGTTCCCAGAAAGTCCCTGAAATGATCTCTGGCCCAGATAAACTCACACAGGCTTTCTCAGTCTCGTTACTCACAATATGTTCCAGTCACACACAAGAGGTGACGAGGTAAAACCTTTTAAATGAACCCCTCAGTGTGCTGCTTTTTGAATGGCCCCTCAGGAATAAATAATTTGACTTGACTTGAACTAATCTGACTTCATGCCAAAGTACAGAGACACAGAGCCTGCAGCAGTGGTTCTGGAACTCTCTCAGCACTTCCCACAATACATCTCTGGACACGGTGGTCGACCGTCCTCAACGCTTTGAAACACATAGGTACACTGGATTGGTGAATCCCCATGGCCCCTTGATAATCTGTGAGAGGGTGAATCTGGTCTGTGGCTCCACGGCCAGGACTGAATCTGAGGTTCGACCATTGGTTGGCGTCTCCTTCCCAGTACCCGAGCGTAGACTTTCCCTGGGAGGCTGAGAAGTGTGGTCTTGAAGAAGTGTGTCTTGTGGAAATGTTGGAGGTGAGCATGCAGCAATATCAGTAGGCTGAGGAATCAGACTGCCATCGAACATTTTAATGATCCTTTCACGTAATGAGAGAAATGTTTCCATCAAACGTCTGAGCGGAAAGGAAAGGAAATGTTTTCTTTTAGACACGACAGCAAATAGGATCCAGCACAGGAATTGATTGTGTCTGATCTAAAGTTACAAAAGGCACAATGAAAACTAATCTTCTCAAAAGTAAACATTCCCACAGTAGACATCTTTTGCCTCCACTTCCCATAATGATTATTTCTATCACTTCTGGTGCACACGCTGTGACACAGGGAGTTAAATCCCACACCACCTGTGGACTTTCACAATAAAATGATGACATGAACAAAACAACAATACACTACAGGCCACTTCTTTTGTCCAGGCATGAATGCTCCCCTGAACTCAAATGCAACCAAACTGAGGTTCGCTTCACGGCCAATGTCAGGGACCATCAGCGGACTTTCCAGCAGATGGAGCCGGAGGACGCCATGGAGAGCGCAGTGCATTTTGGGTAGTAAACAAACAAAGCTAAAGGCCCCGGCATACATACTCCCATAAGAGGAAGGACAGTTGGCCCGCTGCCATAAATAATCCTTGTGGGCAGGAGAGTTCATACTCCGAGAAGAAGCTGTCAAACTCTAAGGCCACGCCCCCTCACCCGCATTTTAACTTTTCAACTGAACAGTTCTCACTTCAAATGTTCTCAGAAACACATTTTTCTGAACTGTTTCACTAATAAAAGAGAAGATTTGTCTCTGAGCCGCCATGTTGGTTTGGTTTTAACTGCAGGAGCTGAGTGATGCATTCAGAACTGCATGCTAACGTGTGTCGGGGTAATGATGGCTTTACGTGGGAGAGCAGGTTGCTCTTCAATCTTACACAATGAGTCATTTGAGAGAGAGAGAGAGAGAGAGAGAGAGAGAGGGAGAGAGAGGGAGAGAGAGGGAGAGAGAGAGAGAGAGAGAGCGAGAGGGAGAGAGAGGGAGAGAGAGCGAGAGGGAGAGAGAGGGAGAGAGAGAGAGAGAGAGAGAGAGAGAGAGAGAGAGAGAGAGAGAGAGAGAGAGAGAGAGAGAGAGGGCGAGAGGGCGAGAGGGCGAGAGGGCGAGAGGGCGAGAGGGCGAGAGAGAGAGAGAGAGAGAGAGAGAGAGAGAGAGGGCGAGAGGGCGAGAGGGCGAGAGAGAGAGAGAGAGAGAGAGAGAGAGAGAGAGAGAGAGAGTTGTACTGTTGAAAACCTTCGCAAACTTGTTTTTTTTACATTTTCATTTACTTTGATAAGACATGCTATCAAACAGTACCTGGGTGACCTTTGACCCGTCCATGTCACTGGAGCAACATTGTAGACAGCTGGTAAAAAACAGTTGTGTCACATCGCCAATCTCAGGTCCATGATATCTAGAGAGGAGCTCAAAATGACCCCTGGACGACTGCAGCAGCCTCTTCATTGCCTCAACAAAACAGAGCTGGCTCGGTTGCAGTTCATCCAAAACTCAGCCGCGAGACTCTTGACCATCACCAACAGGTTCTGTTTCTGCTTTTTATCTCTACACGACACAAAACTGGTTTGACCAGAGAGATTAGCTCAGACGAGGGAGGATTTGTTCCCTGATCACTTCAATGTTCACCACCAGCAGTCACTTGTTCAGTCAGTCACACCTCAGACAGTCTGCGGTGGTCCATCATGGCCGTCAACGTCCCCGGTGCCGTGGTGATGGCGGTCTTCTACCTGCTGGTCCTCGGGACCGGCGTCTGGGCCTCCTTCAAGTCCAGACGGGAGCAGAAGAAGAGTGCAGCCACTGGGATGGAGATGGCCCTGCTGGGGAACCGAGGCATCGGCTGGCTGGTGGGGATCTTCACCATGACAGGTGAGGATTTCATGACCCACTGAGTAATCACAAAGTATCTGGAGGAGATCGAGAAGAAAATCAAACTGCTGCAGAGAAACAGAAGGACTGCAAGGTGACACACATGTCACCTCCAGGTCCTTCCTCATATTCGACATGAAAGGAAGTTCAAAAGGACAAATTCAAAGTCAAACAGCTTGAGACACGCAGTGGAATCGAACTCTGGTCTCTGTGACTCTCTTGCAGTGTAGTCAGATATCACTCAGGGTAATGACAAGAACATTTTCAGTAGAATTTCTGTGTATTTTTCAGTTTTGAACAGACGTGACCATAAATTAATGAAGTATTTCTAGAGCCAATAATATGAAAGTATTTTAGATATCTGTACTTTAATCTTTCCTTCCAATATGATAGTGAGAACAAATATCTACTTTCATGACTTTAAACTGCCTCCTACATCTACATAAGAGCCTGTGACCTTACTGGGTGGAGTTAATGCAAACTGGCTCATGTCCAGGGTGTAATCTATTACTTCTGAAAGTTCTCCACTGTTTGTGATCAGACTTGTTGCTACATGCTTGAGAAGGTGTGAGTCCACTCATTAAACCTTCATTTGTATAATGGTGTTTACAGCTGATGTTCGTCATGGTGTTTTTTGGAACTCAGCCAACTTGTCATGTCCTGCTCCTCTGCAGCCTCTGCAGGGTTCTAGTGCTGCAGGCTGTGTTTCCTTCTCCTCTGCATGTTGCAGATGGGCGTGTCAGGCGGCTGTGTCAGAGAGGAGAGAGCCGGCTGGGTCATTCCCTGGATTGGGTGCAGCTGCTCAAGTCGACTCTGCTCCGCTCAGATCCAGTCCGTGTGTTCCCCCTCACCAAACCTCCTCCTTTGGAGGAGCACCAAGCGCAGGGGTGTCAAACTCAGTTCCTCGAGGGCCGAAGCTCTGCACGTTTTCCACGTCTCCCTCCACTGAATGTCCTGATGGTTCTTCACCACGTTCAGCACAAAGCCAGATAACCAGCTGCTCATTGCACTCAGCTGTGTGGAAGCAGGGAGACGTGGGAAATGTGCAGGGCTGCGTCCTCCAGGACCGGAGTTTGACACGCGTGATCTAGAGAAAGGACTCAAGCCTTGTTTTATTCCCGTTTGAAGAGTAAAAGATCCTTTGTTGATGTTGAATTGGTTTCCAGGCTGTTTCCTGCACTAGAGCCTCCGTCCACCGCCCTGCAACACCAACTGGACCTGTTTCTGTCTATTGACACTTTAGAATTCAGTTCAGTTTTATACAATGGTATTTCTACAGCTCCGAATACAACTCAGTCATTTCAACACGATCTACAAAGGAAAACCAACAATTCACATTGTATTTTCATTTATTAATTAATTTGAATGAGACAGTGCATTTTGATGAACAGACAATGCTGTAAATATACCAGATTGAGCTCAGAGCTCATTTACATCTTCAGTCCCACAATGTAGAACCATACCACCAAACACAAATATACATAGGTACTAAAGTATGTGTGAAAATAAGGCACACTAGAAAACCCACCACATTACAATACATTTATCAGACAGTACATCATTTAAAAAAATATTACTACATCGATGGAGGCTTTCTGCTGACCGGTTGGGGTGAGGGGACAGAGGAGTAGAAAGGATAGGATGGATAGAGAAATAGATTGGAGGGATAGAGGAGAGGAAAGTCTAGGATAGGAAAGACAGAGATCGATTGGGGGGGATTCAAACCTTGATTTGGGTAGTGGGCAAGAAACAGACCCTGGTACAGGTAGGGAGCTCTAGACAGAATGGCAGGAGGAGGAGAGGATAGAAGAGAGGAAAGGATAGGACAGATAGGTTGTTTAAGTTGGGGGAGGTAGAGAGAGAGGTAGCGAGAGAGGCGGGGGGGAGGTTGTTTTTTTTTTTAAACAGTCCTAACTATAAACTTTAGTAAATAGAAAAGTTTGGATTCTTGTCTTAAAAGTAGATTCTTTCAGCCTCCCGAACTGAAACTGGGACCTGGTTCCACAAGATGGGAGCGTAAGAGCTGAAGGCTCTGCCTCCCATTCTACTTTTAGAAAACCAAGGAACCTCCAGGGGGCAGCACTCTGAGAACCAAGTGTTCTTCTTGGGGGATACGGGACTAATAGTTCTTTAAGATATGATGAGGCCTGGTTGTTAAGTTCTTTGTAAGTTAGAAAAATTATTTAAAATTATATTCTAGATTTAACAGGGAGCCAATGCAGAGAGGTTAGTATTGGAGTGATGTGATCTCTTATGCTGGTCCTTGTCAGGACTTTCACTGCAGCATTTTGAATGAATTGAAGACATTTTAAGCAGTTATTTGGACACCCTGATAATAGGGAGTTACAATAGTCTACTCTCCAAGTAACAAATTATGGATTTGTCTTTCAGCATCACTCTGAACCAGCATGTTTCTAATTTTGGAAATATTACGTAGGTGAAAAAAGGCAGTCCTGCAGATGTATTTAATGTGAGTTAAAGGATAAATCCTGGTTAAAAATAACTCCCAGGTTCCTCACAGTGGTACTGGAGGTCAAAGTAATACCATCCAGTATGTATCTTTAGATCATTAGATAATTATCTTTAGATCATTTGTCTCTCAGATGTTGTTGAGCAAATATAATCATTTCAGTTTTATCTGAGTTAAAGGAGCAGGAAATGATGGCTCATCCTTGTTATGATCACTATTATCAAAAGCAGAACTGAGATCTAACAGGACCAGAGCAGAGACCAGTCCTTTGTCTGAAGCCATGAGAAGATCATTAGTAACTTTGACCAGAGTCTCTAATAATAATTATAATGGATTGGTTTTATACAGCGCTTTTCTTGGCACTCAAAGACACTTTACTTTGCATTATTCATTGACTCCATACTTGATGGTGGTAAATGTGTAGGCAGTCACAGCTGCCCTGGAGCAGACTGATGGAAGCAATGCTGTCATTTTGCACCGTTGGCCCCTCCAACCACCACCAACTATTCACTCTCTCACTGGATTAAAGAAGTTTACAAAATCATTACTGCTCAAAGTTAAAGGAATGTGAGGTTCAACACAGCTAGGACTTTTTGTTAGCCTGGCTATAGTATTGAAGAGAAATCTAGGTTGTTCTGGTTTTCTTCTATTAAGGAGGAATAGTAGGCGTTTCCTGTTTTGTGAAGGGACTTTTTTATAGATTAACAAACTATTTCTCCAGGCTGTTCAAAATACTTTTAACTGAGTTAAATACCATCTCTTCTCTAACTCTTGCACTGATTTCTTTAGAGTTCTCAGATTATCATGATACCATGGAGAGATCCTCCTCTGAGTTGTTGCTTTTATCTTCAAGGGTGCAAAAGAATCAAGTGTGGAGTGAAGTAAGGCTGCAGTTCATCTACAACCAAGTCAACCTGAGTAGGACTGATGGTGTGGCAGCTGTTTACTGCTGCATCCACAGATGGTATTGAAGTGATTATTGGTGGGAGTACTTCCCTGAATTTGGTTACAGCATCATCTGATAGGTGTCTCTTATATTTCAGTTTATTTTCAGGGGCTATAAAGCCAGTTCATGTAAATTTGAATGATATCAGGAAGTGATCTGACAACAGAGGGTTGTAAGGAAAAAACATGAATAGATCAATGTCAATAGTGTAAGTGAGAACAAGATCAAGCTTGTGATTAGTTTGGCTGTTATTTATTATGTAGGGATTCTGTGTTTTGTGATCCATCTCTCAGCCACGTGGGTCGGAGGAGGTCTGATTGTTGGCACTGTGGAGATGATGTACACACCGTCAATGGGACTGATCTGGACACTCATCATGTTCACTGCATACAGTACGGGGTTCATTGTTGGTAAGAGTTACAGTCATATCTGCCAGGCTACTGCTCATCTGGATTTGAGAAACACTCAAAACAGAAGAGAATTGAAGAGTTCTTCAAACACACCATGATAAACAAGGAACATTTTCTGCTCAGATGTTGGTTTGTGTTTCTGCAAAGAATGCAGATTGATGGAAAGGATCAATGGCTGACAAGTTATTATGTAATTTTTTTATCAGTGTTTGATCTCTAATCTTCAAAAACAATATATACTTTTTGTCTCCTTCTGTTGCACTTTTCTCCTCAGGTGGTTTGTTCTTTGCGAAGCCGATGAGAGACATGAAATGTGTCACCATGATGGATCCGTTTCACTTGAAATATGGAAAAATCGCTGCAGCTGGACTGAGTCTGCTTTCACTTATGGTGGATGTGACCTGGGTACCAACAACACTGATTGGACTTGGTAAAAATCCATTCTCCTGGGACTTGGTAGTTTTATTTTGACAGTCACCTTGATAACAATCAGACTTGGTGGTCTGTCCACTAGAATGTTCTCCCAGTGTTAATGTTTAGAGCTCTTTGTTCTCTGCACCGAGTGGCCCACCATGAAAACTACATCATTTCTGCAGCACGTTTCTGCCGTTTCCATGGAAACAAACAGTGTTTTCAGAATGTTGCAGTGTAAACGTGAAACCTTTCTGAAACCAAAACACTGAGTTTTCACTTGAAACGTGGTGGTGTAAACGAGGCTTTATCCCGGCGTTACTGTGATGCTCATTGGCTGCTGTGCTGTGGACCAATCCTGACGGTGTCTGACAGGAGGAACCATGAGTGTGGTCCTGGATGTGTCCTTCTCCGTCTGCATCTGGATCTCTGCTGCCGTGGCCGTGGTCTACACCCTGCTGGGAGGCCTCTACTCCGTGGCCTACACTGATGTCATACAGCTCGTCCTCATCTTCATCAGCTTGGTAAAGGCTGCTGGAGTGTGTGTGTGTGTGTGTGTGTGTGTGTGTGTGTGTGTGTGTGTGTGTGTGTGTGTGTGTGTGTGTGTGTGTGTGTGTGTGTGTGTGTGTGTGTGTGTGTGTGTGTGTGGTGTCATTACAGCACCCACTAGTGGCCAAACTACATCTTCTTCAGTGTTTCTGCTATTTTTGCAGGACTTTCAAAAAGGTTTTTTTGAAGGAGTTTAGGGCTTTTATTATGAAAGGTCTTAGCCTTGCTAACCACGTAATATCCATTTGGAAGGTTTTACTAAATGAGGACTATTAATTTGAAGGACTTTGGAGCTTTTATTTTGATACCAAGCACATGCAGGTGAACTGGCCAAAGTTGAATTGAGATCTCGTTGCTCAATACTGTAAATTACAGAACAATGTTCTCCCAAGGTGTAGTTACAGTGACATCATCGAGATGGAGGGAGCATGGTGAAGAGGTCAAATGTGACTTTATTTAGGCGGAAGAGGAAGAAGAGGAGGAAAGAAAGGAACGACAAATCATTCAGTGTCCTTGCCCCCTGGCAAGGCTGGTGGAAGGGTTAGGGTTAGGGTTAGTGTTAGGGTTAACCCAAACCCTAACCCTAACAACTAAAGTATATTTCTATATAATCTGATCCGGTTCAAGGAGGGCTAGAAAGAAAACCTCACAGGCTCTGTGTATTTATTGTTCCTTGTCTTTTTCCTACAGGTTGTCTGTGTTCCCTTCGTCATGATGAACCCTCACACCGTGAACATCAGCCAGACTCTGCTGAACAACTCTTTACACTCTCCATGGATTGGCACACCAGACGTTAGAAAGACATGGTTACTGATTGATGAGTTCTGCTCCTTGGTAAGATGAGGCAACAACATCAAGTAATATCATCTCCTACAATCTCACTGCATGAGGACAGCTCATGTCATTTGTGTTTCTGACACTTCAAAACTAAATTCAGGGAAGAAAATCAGCAGATTTAATTTGTAATTCACTGCATTTTGTTTTGAAGGCACTGGGCAGTCTGGGATATCAGGCCATCCACCAGAGAATCTTGTCGTCTTCTTCTACTGCGACGGCCAAGCTCACATGCTTTGTTGCTGCTTTCATCCTGTTTGTATTTATGATTCCTCTCGTACTGCTCGGGGCGGCCGTGTCGTCTACAGGTAATCAACAGCTTTACCTACTGCAGTCAATTGTGAAAAATGTGTCTGTGTTATGGTCAAGTAAAATCTAATGTCATTTTGAAAAATTGTCCCTCTGGAGGCTCCTGCTGAGGCAGAAGATCAAAGGGTTTCCTGGTTTCTTCATAGGGGTGTAGAAGATGAATGAGAAGATTTTCAACTGGATCAGCAGTTTCCATCAAGCAGCCATCTACAACTCATCAGTAATGAATTCATACAGTTGTATAATGATGATGTCTTCATAGAGACTCGTTTACAAATCCTTCTCTGTGCAAGTGAATAAAGTCTCCCATGTTACAGCCTCTAATATCAAACAGCACACATCTGGTAGTGGATCCCTGATCTGAGTCACAATATTCCTTTTCTATTGTATTAGTGCTCAATGTCAACTGGTGAAGTACCGCCCTCCCTCAAACTGCAGCTATCAGATCCATATTAAAGAAGCACAACCTGGATCCAGAGCTCCTCTCAAACAACCACCCTCTCTCAAACTCTCCCTTTCTGACAAAGATTCTGGAAAAGGTCGTCACCCTGCAGATTCAAGGACATCTCCAATCCCAACAACATCCTCAGACGTTTCAATCAGGTTTGAGACCCTCCGACAGCACAAAGACTGCTCTGACAGAGTTTTAAATAACCTCCTGAGAGCAGAAGACTCCGGCTCCCCCAGCCTACTGATCCTGCTCCACCTACTCAGTGACGCCGTGTTCCACCAAGACTGAAAGAACGAGATTGTGGATACAAGTGTCAGGACTCATGGTGGAGCCATTGGTCCTCCACAGTGAAAGGAGACAGCTAAAGTGGTTCAGGACAACGTCTAAGAGAACCACTGGTGTCCTCTATGTGAACCAAGGACATCTGACTCAGCCCTTCAGCCCGGTCCAAACTACCAGGAGAAATGACATCTCTTGGTTGGTCTTCCAGAAGCTTGACGTCCTTCAGAAGTGTTGGGGGAAGACAGGGGTGTCCGGGCTGATTGTCTCTCCATACTGCCACTGGGACCGTATGCAGGCCGAGTTGGATAGAAGATGAATGAATGAACCATTTTAGGTCTATCAGTCGAACTCTTTCATTCTCCTGTTTCTGTCCTTCAGACAGACAAAAGTCTTTCATTAGTTTTTTGCATTACTGTTTGGCTTCTACAGTATCACAGGGCTCTTCATGTCTTCTAATCACATCCATGCTCTTCTGTTCAGAAATTCTGTGTCTTGGCCCTTTAACATTGTGAAATTGACGTGGTAGTGATGTAACTTCAGAAGCACATGTATACTGGCCACTCTATTAGACAAAGTTACACAATCTCTTTCTATGTGGAAAAACATTGAAGGAGATTGTGTAACTTTGTCTTCCTCCTCCTCCTCCTCCTCCAATTTCTCCAGGATTGAGTTTAAAAGATGTTTCCATATTTACTTTGACTCATGTACTAAAATTACTTGGTTCGGTGTCTTAAGCAGTGTTATCAGTTGAAATGTGTGTACTCTATAATTGTGTGGTTATTGTTGACGTTCACCTCTGCTTGTCTGTTGTTCAGATCTGAGTTGGAATGTCGGGTCTTTTTGCAGCCTGCTTGTTTAATCTTTGTGGAATCTCGCTTCTCCTCTTCTGTTATGCATGTCCGTGAACTTTAAAAACACGAGGAGTATTTGTCCTGCAGAGACCGTCAATTCCAATTTGATTCAATTATACAGACAAGGAGTAAATCTGAGGAGCCTTTTACATTCTGATAGTCCTGGACTTGCTTCACCCGGTAGGGGGCGGAGCCGAGAATTTTCACCCCTTCATTTGGCTCGGTGGCATTCCCATTGACTTTAGAGACCAGATCAAAGGACGTGGGGAAAACGTCCTTTGATTACACCAGAGAGTCTTGGTCTTCAGAATGAGTCGTCTTGCCGCGTTATTAACTCTTCCACTGCAGCGCAGTTTAACACAGCCTTTTACTCATCTCCCAGTCTGACTGACGTTCTGGTCTTTAATTTAGATGGCGAGGCACTTCCCTCCCACTTTGACTCATCCTGTCGATCTACTTTAGATGTTGTGGCTCCTTTACAAACGAGGCTCTCTGAACCTAAACCTGAGCCATGAGTGCAGGACAGCTGAGAGGAAGTGGAAGAAGGCTAAGCGACAGGTGTCCTTCCAGATGTTGAGGGACAGCTGGCGTTCTTATCAGAAGACTGTGAATTTTGCAAAATCCAAATTTTATTTTTTTTATATCATTGCCTCTAACTGTCACAATTCTTGTGCTTTCTTGAAAACTGTAAACTCTGTTCTAAATGCTCCACAAGAGGTCTGCCTGGAGAACTCTGAGGAGGGAGAGGTTCCCGAGCTAGTTCACCAACAAGGTTGTGACCATTAGGGCCTTCATTAGCAGTCCTGCCCATGAGCCCTCTACCTCTACCTATGGCCACTCTACCACTGTCAATGACCACTCTACCTCTGTCTATGACTACTCTACCTCTGTCTATGACCACTCTACCTCTGTCTATGACCACTCTACCTCTGTCAATGACCACTCTACCTCTGTCTATGACTACTCTACCTCTGTCTATGACCCCTCTACCTCTGTATATGACCACTCTACCTCTGTCTATGACCCCTCTACCTCTGTATATGACCACTCTACCTCTGTCTATGACCCCTCTACCTCTGTATATGACCCCTCTACCTCTGTCTATGACCACTCTACCTCTGTCTATGACCCCTCTACCTCTGTCTATGACCACTCTACCTCTGTCTATGACCCCTCTACCTCTGTCTATGACCACTCTACCTCTGTCTATGACCCCTCTACCTCTGTCTATGACCACTCTACCTCTGTCTATGACCCCTCTACCTCTGTATATGACCACTCTACCTCTGTATATGACCCCTCTACCACTGTCTCTGAGCCCTCTACCTCTACCTATGACCACTCTACCTCTACCTATGACCACTCTACCACTGTCTCTGAGCCCTCTACCTCTGTATATGACCACTCTACCTCTGTCTATGACCCCTCTACCTTTACCTATGACCACTCTACCTCTGTATATGACCACTCTACCACTGTCTCTGAGCCCTCTACCTCTGTATATGACCACTCTACCTCTGTCTATGACCCCTCTACCTCTGTATATGACCACTCTACCTCTGTCTATGACCCCTCTACCTCTGTATATGACCCCTCTACCTCTGTATATGACCACTCTACCTCTGTCAATGACCACTCTACCTCTGTCTATGACCACTCTACCTCTGTATATGACCACTCTACCTCTGTCTATGGCCACTCTACCACTGTCAATGACCACTCTACCTCTGTCTATGACCACTCTACCTCTGTCTATGACCACTCTACCACTGTCAATGACCACTCTACCTCTGTATATGACCACTCTACCTCTGTCTATGACCCCTCTACCTCTGTATATGACCACTCTACCTCTGTCTATGACCACTCTACCTCTGTCTATGACCACTCTACCACTGTCTCTGAGCCCTCTACCTCTACCTATGACCACTCTACCTCTACCTATGACCACTCTACCACTGTCTCTGAGCCCTCTACCTCTACCTATGACCACTCTACCTCTACCTATGACCACTCTACCACTGTCTCTGAGCCCTCTACCTCTACCTATGACCACTCTACCTCTGTCTATGACCCCTCTACCTCTGTATATGACCACTCTACCTCTGTCTATGACCCCTCTACCTCTGTATATGACCCCTCTACCTCTGTATATGACCACTCTACCTCTGTCTATGACCCCTCTACCTCTGTATATGACCCCTCTACCTCTGTATATGACCACTCTACCTCTGTCTATGACCACTCTACCACTGTCTCTGAGCCCTCTACCTCTACCTATGACCACTCTACCTCTACCTATGGCCACTCTACCACTGTCAATGACCACTCTACCTCTGTCTATGACCACTCTACCTCTGTCTATGACCCCTCTACCTCTGTATATGACCACTCTACCTCTGTCTATGACCACTCTACCACTGTCTCTGAGCCCTCTACCTCTATCTATGACCACTCTACCTCTACCTATGGCCACTCTACCACTGTCAATGACCACTCTACCTCTGTCTATGACCACTCTACCTCTGTCTATGACCCCTCTACCTCTGTATATGACCACTCTACCTCTGTCTATGACCACTCTACCACTGTCTCTGAGCCCTCTAGCTCTACCTATGACCACTCTACCTCTACCTATGACCACTCTACCACTGTCTCTGAGCCCTCTACCTCTACCTATGACCACTCTACGTCTGTCTATGACCCCTCTACCTTTACCTATGACCACTCTACCTCTGTATATGACCCCTCTACCTCTGTCTATGACCCCTCTACCTCTACTTATGACCACTCTACCACTGTCTATTAACCCTCTACCCCTGTATATGACCCCTATACCTCTACCTATGACCCCTCTACCTCTGTCTATGACCTCTCTACCTCTACCTATGACTACTCTACCTCTGTATATGACCACTCTACCTCTACCTATGACCCCTCTACCTCTACCTCTACCACTGTCTATGACCACTCTACCTCTACCTGTGACCACTCTACCTATAACTATGACCCCTCTACCTATGACCCCTCTACCTATGACCCTCTACCTCTGCCACATGCTCTGCTGACTTTGAGCAGTTTGACTCTGTCAGCCTTATTTAACAGAGGTTCTGCTCATGTTGCCAGCGTTTGTGCTCAACATTTTAAATAGCAGTTTAGTAAATGGGAGTGGACCTCTGAGTTTTAGGCATGTGGTGGTGACTGAACCTGGCTCAGATTCAGACCTTAGACATTCAGCCTGTCTCAGCTTCCTTCCTTTCCAAAGGTTATGGAGAAAATTGTTTATTGAAGCTGAAGGCAACGACGCTGTTCTGCAGAGTGCTGAGTGTAGAACTGACCAAACCCACCGCAACCACCACGAGCCGCAGAACCCACAGGGCCTTCCGGTCTGACGCCTGAGGACACACACACACACACACACACACACACACACACACACACACACACACACACACACACACACACACACACACACACACACACACACACACACACACACACACACACACACACACACACACAAGCAGATGAGTGCAGCTAGGAACACATTAAGGTTTGTCACCTGGAATGGGCACCAAACAAACAGAGTTCTCCAAAACCTCCATTAAGTTTCTGGGACAGACCATTGAATTGAATTGTCTTTATTGTCACTGGAACAAGAACCACTAAACTGCATGGAAAGCTTGGAGGGAAAGAAAGACGACAAGAGGTGAGGAGAGGAGAAATAAAATGCAGATTTCAGACTGAGCTCCGGGGAGAAAAGTTTGTAATCAGGAAAAACAAGCACTCAGGCACATTTGAAGCATGAACACAGATTACAACACGTCTTCAAGACGAGGCACAAGGAGGAAGTGTCTTGGCCAGGAGACGTTGTCCTGATTGGCTCTACTGAGCATGTGCAGAAGAACTTGTCTTCTCGGGACGCAGTTTTTCTCGGGCGTTTCTTTTCCAAAAAGTTCCACCTTGGTGTCTCTGAAGTTCATAGAAGCAACAGTAAGATGCCGACTTGGACAAATATTGATTCTGAAGTGGTGTTGAGCTGCGGTAGCTGTCAGAGCAAACACACAGAAAGTACTTCCTGAACGGGCAGTTGGAGTTAAAGTACACACCTTACAGTCCGAGGCGTCGTGTTGTTTATCTGCTCGCACCATGAGCTGAGCTGGAAAGAGTTTCAATAGATCAGTTCCTGCTTCAGGCTCCTCCTCAACCACTGCTGGAAAAGAATGACTATCTCATATAGAGAAAGACCGTAAATGGTTCATTCTCATGCATTCAGGAGTTTCAACACTACGTTGTGACATTTTGTAGATTTTACTTCTGAACAGTGATATATTTCCTTTTCTCCTTGACAGTCGTGATGGTCTTTACCTGTACCTGTACCTGTACCTGTACCTGTACCTGACCTGTACCTGTACCTGACCTGTGCCTGTGCCTGTACCTGTACCTGTACCTGTGCCTGTACCTGTACCTGTACCTGTGCCTGTACCTGTACCTGTACCTGTACCTGAGCTGTACCTGTACCTGTACCTGTACCTGTACCTGTACCTGTACCTGACCTGTACCTGTACCTGACCTGTACCTGTACCTGTACCTGTACCTGTACCTGTGCCTGTACCTGTGCCTGTACCTGTACCTGACCTGTACCTGTACCTGACCTGTACCTGTACCTGTACCTGAGCTGTACCTGACCTGTACCTGTACCTGTACCTGAGCTGTACCTGACCTGTGCCTGTGCCTGTGCCTGTGCCTGTGCCTGTACCTGAGCTGTACCTGTACCTGTACCTGTACCTGACCTGTACCTGTACCTGTGCCTGTGCCTGTGCCTGTGCCTGTGCCTGTGCCTGTGCCTGTGCCTGTACCTGTACCTGACCTGTACCTGTACCTGTACCTGTGCCTGTACCTGTACCTGTACCAGTACCTGTGCCTGTACCTGTGCCTGTACCTGTACCTGTACCTGTGCCTGTACCTGTACCTGACCTGTACCTGTACCTGTGCCTGTACCTGTACCTGTACCTGTACCGGACCTGTACCTGTACCTGTACCTGACCTGTACCTGTACCTGTACCTGACCTGTACCTGTACCTGTACCTGTGCCTGTGCCTGTACCTGTACCTGACCTGTACCTGTACCTGTACCTGTACCTGTACCTGTACCTGTACCTGAGCTGTACCTGTACCTGAGCTGTACCTGAGCTGTACCTGTACCTGTACCTGTACCTGTACCTGTACCTGACCTGTACCTGTACCTGTACCTGTGCCTGTACCTGTGCCTGTGCCTGTACCTGAGCTGTACCTGTACCTGAGCTGTACCTGAGCTGTACCTGTACCTGTACCTGTACCTGTACCTGAGCTGTACCTGAGCTGTACCTGTACCTGTACCTGTACCTGTACCTGACCTGTACCTGTACCTGTACCTGACCTGTACCTGTACCTGTACCTGTGCCTGTGCCTGTACCTGTACCTGTACCTGTACCTGTACCTGTACCTGTACCTGTACCTGTACCTGAGCTGTACCTGTACCTGAGCTGTACCTGAGCTGTACCTGTACCTGTATCTGTACCTGTACCTGACCTGTACCTGTACCTGTACCTGTGCCTGTACCTGTGCCTGTGCCTGTACCTGAGCTGTACCTGTACCTGAGCTGTACCTGAGCTGTACCTGTACCTGTACCTGTACCTGTACCTGAGCTGTACCTGAGCTGTACCTGTACCTGTACCTGTACCTGACCTGTACCTGTACCTGTACCTGTACCTGTACCTGACCTGTACCTGTACCTGTACCTGTGCCTGTGCCTGTACCTGTACCTGACCTGTACCTGTACCTGTACCTGTACCTGTACCTGTACCTGTACCTGAGCTGTACCTGTACCTGAGCTGTACCTGAGCTGTACCTGTACCTGTACCTGTACCTGTACCTGTACCTGACCTGTACCTGTACCTGTACCTGTGCCTGTACCTGTGCCTGTGCCTGTACCTGAGCTGTACCTGTACCTGAGCTGTACCTGAGCTGTACCTGTACCTGTACCTGTACCTGTACCTGAGCTGTACCTGAGCTGTACCTGTACCTGTACCTGTACCTGTACCTGTGCCTGTGCCTGTACCTGTACCTGACCTGTACCTGTACCTGTACCTGAGCTGTACCTGTACCTGAGCTGTACCTGAGCTGTACCTGTACCTGTACCTGTACCTGTACCTGTACCTGTACCTGTACCTGTGCCTGTACCTGTGCCTGTGCCTGTACCTGAGCTGTACCTGTACCTGAGCTGTACCTGAGCTGTACCTGTACCTGTACCTGTACCTGTACCTGAGCTGTACCTGAGCTGTACCTGTACCTGTACCTGTACCTGACCTGTACCTGTACCTGTACCTGTACCTGTACCTGTATCTGTACCTGACCTGTACCTGTACCTGTACCTGTGCCTGTGCCTGTGCCTGTGCCTGTGCCTGTGCCTGTGCCTGTACCTGTACCTGTACCTGTACCTGAGCTGTACCTGAGCTGTACCTGTACCTGACCTGTACCTGTACCTGTACCTGACCTGTACCTGTACCTGTGCCTGTGCCTGTACCTGTGCCTGTGCCTGTACCTGAGCTGTACCTGTACCTGTACCTGTGCCTGTGCCTGTGCCTGTGCCTGTACCTGTACCTGTACCTGTACCTGTACCTGTACCTGTACCTGACCTGTACCTGTACCTGTACCTGTACCTGTACCTATACCTGACCTGTACCTGTACCTGTACCTATACCTGTACCTGTACCTGTGCCTGTACCTGTACCTGTACCTGACCTGTACCTGACTCCCGTCACTCCAAACTTCACTACATGTACTTGTTTATTCCTCCTGTAGTTTCACGTTGCTTCTATCTGCCTCCTAACCTGAGCAGCTGGAGACTCTGAACTGTGACCTAGTTTCTATTCTGCTCTTATTAGTGTTTAATAGATTATTAGATCTTATTAGTGTTTAATAGAATATTAGATGTTATTAGTGTTTAATAGAATATTAGATCTTATTAGTGTTTAATAGAATATTAGAATTATTAGTTTTTAATAGAATATTAGATCTTATTAGTGTTTAATAGAATATTAGATGTTATTAGTGTTTAATAGAATATTAGATCTTATTAGTGTTTAATAGAATATTAGAATTATTAGTTTTTAATAGAATATTAGATCTCATTAGTGTTTAATAGAATATTAGATGTTATTAGTGTTTAATAGAATATTAGATGTTATTAGTGTTTAATAGATTATTAGATCTTATTAGTGTTTAATAGAATATTAGATGTTATTAGTGTTTAATAGAATATTAGATCTTATTAGTGTTTAATAGAATATTAGATCTTATTAGTGTTTAATAGAATATTAGATCTTATTAGTGTTTAATAGAATATTAGATGTTATTAGTGTTTAATAGAATATTAGATCTTATTAGTGTTTAATAGAATATTAGATGTTATTAGTGTTTAATAGAATATTAGATGTTATTAGTGTTTAATAGAATATTAGATCTTATTAGTGTTTAATAGAATATTAGAATTATTAGTTTTTAATAGAATATTAGATCTTATTAGTTTTTAATAGAATATTAGATGTTATTAGTGTTTAATAGAATATTAGATGTTATTAGTGTTTAATAGAATATTAGATCTTATTAGTGTTTAATAGAATATTAGATGTTATTAGTGTTTAATAGAATATTAGATCTTATTAGTGTTTAATAGAATATTAGATGTTATTAGTGTTTAATAGAATATTAGATGTTATTAGTGTTTAATAGAATATTAGATGTTATTAGTGTTTAATAGAATATTAGAATTATTAGTTTTTAATAGAATATTAGATATTATTAGTGTTTAATAGAATATTAGATGTTATTAGTGTTTAATAGAATATTAGAATTATTAGTTTTTAATAGAATATTAGATCTTATTAGTGTTAATAGAATATTAGATGTTATTAGTGTTTAATAGAATATTAGATGTTATTAGTGTTTAATAGATTATTAGATCTTATTAGTGTTTAATAGAATATTAGATGTTATTAGTGTTTAATAGAATATTAGATCTTATTAGTGTTTAATAGAATATTAGATCTTATTAGTGTTTAATAGAATATTAGATCTTATTAGTGTTTAATAGAATATTAGATGTTATTAGTGTTTAATAGAATATTAGATCTTATTAGTGTTTAATAGAATATTAGATGTTATTAGTGTTTAATAGAATATTAGATCTTATTAGTGTTTAATAGAATATTAGATCTTATTAGTGTTTAATAGAATATTAGAATTATTAGTTTTTAATAGAATATTAGATCTTATTAGTGTTTAATAGAATATTAGAATTATTAGTTTTTAATAGAATATTAGATCTTATTAGTGTTTAATAGAATATTAGATGTTATTAGTGTTTAATAGAATATTAGATGTTATTAGTGTTTAATAGAATATTAGATCTTATTAGTGTTTAATAGAATATTAGATGTTATTAGTGTTTAATAGAATATTAGATGTTATTAGTGTTTAATAGAATATTAGATGTTATTAGTGTTTAATAGAATATTAGAATTATTAGTTTTTAATAGAATATTAGATCTTATTAGTGTTTAATAGAATATTAGAATTATTAGTTTTTAATAGAATATTAGATGTTATTAGTGTTTAATAGAATATTAGAATTATTAGTTTTTAATAGAATATTAGATCTTATTAGTGTTTAATAGAATATTAGATCTCATTAGTTTTTAATAGAATATTAGATGTTATTAGTTTTTAATAGAATATTAGATCTTATTAGTTTTTAATAGAATATTAGAATTATTAGTTTTTAATAGAATATTAGAATTATTAGTTTTTAATAGAATATTAGATCTTATTAGTTTTTAATAGAATATTAGAATTATTAGTTTTTAATAGAATATTTGATCTTATTAGTGTTTAATAGAATATTAGATCTTATTAGTGTTTAATAGAATATTAGATCTTATTAGTGTTTAATAGAATATTAGATGTTATTAGTGTTTAATAGAATATTTGATCTTATTAGTGTTTAATAGAATATTAGATGTTATTAGTGTTTAATAGAATATTAGATCTTATTAGTGTTTAATAGAATATTAGAATTATTAGTTTTTAATAGAATATTAGATCTTATTAGTGTTTAATAGAATATTAGATCTCATTAGTTTTTAATAGAATATTAGATGTTATTAGTTTTTAATAGAATATTAGATGTTATTAGTGTTTAATAGAATATTAGATCTTATTAGTGTTTAATAGAATATTAGAATTATTAGTTTTTAATAGAATATTAGATCTCATTAGTTTTTAATAGAATATTAGATCTTATTAGTTTTTAATAGAATATTAGAATTATTAGTTTTTAATAGAATATTAGATCTCATTAGTTTTTAATAGAATATTAGATCTTATTAGTGTTTAATAGAATATTAGATATTATTAGTGTTTAATAGAATATTAGATGTAATTAGTGTTTAATAGAATATTAGATCTTATTAGTGTTTAATAGAATATTAGAATTATTAGTTTTTAATAGAATATTAGATCTTATTAGTGTTTAATAGAATATTAGAATTATTAGTTTTTAATAGAATATTAGAATTATTAGTTTTTAATAGAATATTAGAATTATTAGTTTTTAATAGAATATTAGATCTCATTAGTTTTTAATAGAATATTAGATCTTATTAGTGTTTAATAGAATATTAGATATTATTAGTGTTTAATAGAATATTAGATGTAATTAGTGTTTAATAGAATATTAGATCTTATTAGTGTTTAATAGAATATTAGAATTATTAGTTTTTAATAGAATATTAGATCTCATTAGTGTTTAATAGAATATTAGATGTTATTAGTGTTTAATAGAATATTAGATGTAATTAGTGTTTAATAGAATATTAGATCTTATTAGTGTTTAATAGAATATTAGATGTTATTAGTGTTTAATAGAATATTAGATGTTATTAGTGTTTAATAGAATATTAGATGTTATTAGTGTTTAATAGAATATTAGATCTTATTAGTGTTTAATAGAATATTAGAATTATTAGTTTTTAATAGAATATTAGATCTCATTAGTGTTTAATAGAATATTAGATGTTATTAGTGTTTAATAGAATATTAGATCTTATTAGTGTTTAATAGAATATTAGATGTTATTAGTGTTTAATAGAATATTAGATGTTATTAGTGTTTAATAGAATATTAGATGTTATTAGTGTTTAATAGAATATTAGATCTTATTAGTGTTTAATAGAATATTAGAATTATTAGTTTTTAATAGAATATTAGATCTTATTAGTGTTTAATAGAATATTAGATGTAATTAGTTGTCTGCAGGCCTCCTATATCTCAGTCCAACACTTTACAATGTCACAGTCACACTGAACTAAACTGTTGAGGGAACAAGCATGATTCTCAATACTAATGTCAAAATCAACATTTTCCCAGCAAAGAATATTTTATTCTTCAATGAAAACATGAATGATGTGCAGGAAATGAAACATGGACGTAATACAAACTGAAGTCACTTCAGAGTCGTGAACTGGAGGAAATAATTCACTATATTTAGGAGAAAAAGATGAATTTAAGTGAAATTAGAAGGTGGCGAGTAGTGATGGAGGTTGTGACATAATTTAGAGGCTTTCAGCAACACATCTGATAGTTGATCTGAAACTTGTCCGTCCAAATGAGGGCTGGACGACTCGCTGCCTGGAACCACGATAGCGTGTTCATCCTTCACTCCTTCATCATTGGTTCTGTGACCTCGAAACGGTAGGAGTTACTGTTTACTTTCTAGTCGTCCTGGTCTTCTGCGGCGCCACCTGCTGGACTTTCACTTTGAACACGTCCCACCTCTGGAAGCAGGTTGTTGTTGAAGAGCTCAGACGTCAGGTAGGAGAACAGCAGGATGGAGACGACGGTGGCCAATGTGGCGATGGTCTTGACCGGAGCATACTGGACGTAGACGCCGTCCTCCAGAGTGCATCCTGGGAGACGGAGGGTGACGGGCAGTCCCAGTGACGGGTCTCCACTCAGGAGTATTACCATCAGTCCCACTGAAAAGCCAGTGACGGCTCCGTAACCGTTGGATATTTGTTTCACCCACAGAGTCTCTCTGTCTGATGCCTGAGGGAGGAGGTGGAGAGGAAGGAGAGATTGCTGAGGCATCATTTTTACATTGTTATATCAGAAAAGCTTCACATTTAAATGTCGACAAAGAAACAGCTGAAAGCCTGAAGATGATGTCGTTAGCATGCCAGGCCACTAGTTGGTGCTGTTGAGTGTGTTGAACATGGACATTCTAGTGGACAGACCACCAAGTTGGATTGTTTCTATGGTGACTGTCAAAATAAAACCACCAAGTCGGATTGTTAGTATGGTGACTGTCAAAATAAAACCACCAAGTCGGATTGTTACTATGGTGACTGTCAAAATAAAACCACCAAGTCGGATTGTTACTATGGTGACTGTCAAAATAAAACCACCAAGTTGGATTGTTACTATGGTGACTGTCAAAATAAAACCACCAAGTCGGATTGTTACTATGGTGACTGTCAAAATAAAACCACCAAGTCGGATTGTTATTATTGTGACTGTCAAAATAAAACTATCCAGTCCAGGAGAAAAAGGACTGGGAGTCATGACACCAAAGAGGAAACTTTGTTCTGATTGGTTCTACTGAGCATGTGCAGAATTACTGGTTACTCCCGACATGGTGACCTGCACCAGGAGCAGCACTTCCACCACCATCTGAACCCGAATGTTTCCAGAAAGCGTCGTGTTTGCTTTTTTAAACAACAACCGAGTCACAGCGTTGTCAAAAAGTTCCACCTTGGGAGCCGTTTTCAGAAAGTTGCATTTTTCAGTGGTTCCAAGCACCGCTACGTAGACGGACCTCCAGAATGCAGCACAGGTTTTGCGTTTCCACTTAAAATCATAGCTGTGGAAACTGGGCCCTGATCCCTCATTCATTGAAATGTCATCGCCGTTCTCGGAACTCCGTCCAGCAACAAGGTGACGCATTGCTCACCTTTCGTCTCAGGAGGTTCTTGTAGATGTTGTTGGTGAAAACTGAAGCAGCAGAAAGCAAAGCAGAGTCAGCTGACGACATGACGGCTGCAGCCACACATCTGATACCGATGATGGAGACGGAGGTCGGGGTGAGGTGCTGCAGGGCGATGGGCAGGACCAGAGCTGCTTCCCCACGGTCGTATGGAGACGGAGAACCATAGGAGGTCATGTTCCAGTCTGAAGGACGGAAACAGGAGAATGAAAGGATCAGAATCAGAATCAGATTTATTTGTCATTGTACAGGCTTAATTCCACACACTCATCCAGGAGAGTTGAAGACAAAACACAGCCTTGGCAGCTGTGTGTCTGGGAGCCAAATGTTGATTATCTTTGTTTTCGTTCAGGCGCGTCAGCTTTATCCGTCAACCTTGAGTGTCTCTGGTCTCACACTGCTGCTCCAATTGTGGCAAGAATTTTAGCTTCCCAACCGAGTTCGAATATCCTCCAAGATCGATCCAATTTCACGTAAACATTCAAGAATCGTGACCTGCACGCTCTTGAGTTCGTTTATCATCTGAGTCTGAGCGTTCAAAGCTCGGCACAGTCCTTCAGTGACGATAGGCAGCCTACCCAATGCAGCTGCTAGCGTCTTCTCAACTTTGCGATAGATCAGAAAGCCGCCAGCTCCAATCATCAGCATACCTGCTATCATGAATCCTAATATGTAGAGGTCCTCCACATCCTCGATGGAAAGGATGGCCAAACACAGGGACCTCCAGGAACCTCCAGGAACCTCCAGGAACCTCCAGGAACCCCAGGAACCTCCAGGAACCCCAGGAATCCAGCATGTATCCGGCTGCAAACGTCCCATCGGGACATGCGGGCTCTCCTTTGCCCGATCTTCGTGTTGTAAAAAATTGGTCGATCGCATTGAGAGACCAGTTGATCAATTCCATGGTTCCGGTTAAATTCGGATGCGGGTCTGAAGAGATTCTCTTGATAGATCAGACACAGGACAGTACAGGACCGAGACAGCAAGCGGGGAGGGCAAGCGGGAGAGGAGACAAGAGAAAAGCGTCCGCCTTCGCTGAGAGCCGGAAGAAGAATGGAGAGTTCAATCAGTTTAAGTGATTTTCATTTGAACAAATACAGTACATTACCATAAATATCACCATTATGCTGATGACACCATGTTTTTTTGCTGACTCAGAATTTGGGGGATAGAGTTTGATCGTGTGGAAATTGAACCATACAGTAGGCTAACGAATGACGACATGTTGGCAAAAGCATTAAATTTCACTTTCGATCAGTTTGTAAGAGGCGGGGATCACCTGTGGACGAGGCGGCTGCTCCGAGGAGAATCACGGGGATTCCAAACATAAGGAACAAAACAGCAGAAGCGAGGCAGGTGAACTTGGCGGTGGCCGAAGAGGTAGAAGACAGGATTCTCTGGTGGAAGGCCTGGTATCCCAGACTGCCCAGTGTCTGCAGAGCAAAACGTAAACACAAACATCCAATATACCAATATTTTTCTGTCAGGTTCAGGCTATAGACATTTATTAAATCTGCAAGAAAGAACAAGACAACAAGGGTGCATTTGTTTTGCTCGCGAGGAGAACGGACAAAGTGTGCTCAAACCACCACTCTGAACCGCTCTGAGCTTCTGCCGTTTCTCCTTGCTTTTTATTTTGATTAACAGATGGGAGGGTTTGCAGGATATGCATCATAGAAATAGACAAGTTTGATAACGCTTGGCAGTTATCAAAAATAAGCACAATCTCAGGGCATCCTCTACGCGTAGATCACCACCGAGGTGGCAGTACGGGGAAGACGCAGTGTTCCGGTTTATCAGTCTCGGTCAAAGTGCTTCTACCAAGGCTCAGAACACATGATTAGTCAAGGACAATAAATAGCACCTGAGTGGCGCTCAAAGGATAAGCCTGCGCCATATCCTGCTTCATGGGAGAGATAGCAGGGTTAATAAGGCGAGTAAGGAGTGCGCGGACACATGGGATGCAACAGCAACCACACAGAGTGAGTCCAGCTTCTTTTCTGTCGTCTCGCCATCACCGTCCTGTAAACATCGGTCTGCAATAATTTCTCAGAAATTTGGGTTACATCCAGGGGAAGAACGTCTACTGGAATGATCAAAGTTATGAGTGCACACAATCCTTGAGCTTGCTTAGGAAGGCCATCAGAGATTTTGTTTGGGCCACACCACCACCACACATCTGCTCGCGCTAATGGTGTGAATTTGGCTGGAGCTTGAACTGTTTCAAAGCACCAGGAGTCGTTTAGGCTTCCAAGGAAATGTTTAGGGTTTGTGCTCGTGATGTTTATGCAGGTGAAGTTCTGAGGTGCTACGGTGTTATGAAAGAGTGGCTTGAGCTTTGTCATGGTTGTGAGTGGAAAGGTTTTGTCTAGGTTTTGCAGGTCGCGTTAGGGTTGGTTTCTTGCATCAGGTCGATTACACAAGTCGAGTTTACTGGAGCCGGAACTATTCTAAGTAAGGGTCTAGCTACCATACAAACTAAGCATGATCCTTTGTCTGGATCTTGTGAAGTTTTTGCTGCTTGTTCTACCATTAACAACCAGTTGTTTTCATCTCCAGAAATTTCTGTGGTAATTTTAAAGTAATCATCAGCTCCCGTATCCTGATCTATTGTCACTATCCCTGCATGTTTTGCTGCAGAGGTCATCCATCCGTTTCTCCTTGCTTTTTATTTCGATTAACAGATGGGAGGGTTTACAGGATATGCATCATATAAATAGACAAGTTGTTGCGCTTGGCAGTTATCAAAAATAAGCACAATCTCAGGGCATCCTCTCCACGTAGATCACCACCGAGGTGGCTACGGGGAAGTCGCAGTGTTCCTGTTTATCAGTCTCGGTCAGAGTGCTCCTACCAAGGCTCAGAGCACATGATTAGTCAAGGACAATAAACAGCGCCTGAGTGGCGCTGCCAAATAAGAACAGAAGAAATAAGGCTCAAATTAAGCATGAATATGGCAACTTTATGTACTAATATTCTAACATTTTCAAACTAAATACTGCCGTAACCAACATAAGGTAGAAGATAATAGGTAGATGCTACACACTGTCCAGTACGAAAGTGTTGCGTCATCAAGTCACGCAATGACGTCACCACTAATGGCCTGGGGTGCTAACAGCATGCTAACGGCATGCTAACAGTGGGCTAACAGCGTGCTAACAGCGGCCTAACGGCGTGCTAACAGTGTGCTAACAGCGTGCCAACGGCGTGCTAAAAGCGTGCCAACGTCGTGCTAACGGCGTGCTGACGGCGTGCAAAAAAGAAAGACCTCAGCTGATGCAAATTATTAATTTCTGTGAGTTTATCAGCAGAGGCCGACGTTCTGGCGACATCGAGCTGCGTCAGTAGAGAAAAGGCGACGCGGAGGTTCACGCGTTAGCTTCAGAAATCTTGTCTTGCTACGTGAGACCGGGACACTATGAGATCCGCGCTTCATCCTACCCACAGTAAAAAGTCATCGAGCATCAGCCAGGCTCTTCTCCACTCCAGCGCACCGATACACGGGGCATGCAGCGTGTTGTTGTTCAGAGTGTCGACGATGTTCAGGCAGTGAGGGTTCGTCATGACGAACGGAACGCAGACGACCTGCAGAGACAGAGAAGGAAGTGAATGATGGAGACGTCCTCAAATCCCTCCGCCAATATCAGACGACAGCAGCCTTTACCAAGCTGATGAAGATGAGGATGAGTTGTATGACATCAGTGTAGGCCACCGAGTAGAGGCCTCCCAGCAGGGTGTGGACCACAGCCACGGTAGCAGAGATACAGATGCAGACGGAGAAGGACACATCCAGGACCACACACATGGTTCCTCCTGTCAGGTACGGCCATTTCTCCATATTGATATGACGCTTGATTTTATTTTCTAAAGCCAGGTGAACAGCTCACAGAGTAAACAAAAACACAGTGTGACAGTGTGACTTCCTCCTCACCCAAGCTGATCAGAGTCGACGCCACCCAGCTCACGTCCAGGGCGAGTGACGCCAGACTCATTCCAGCCGCGGGGAACTTCCCGTATCTCCTCTCCACAGGGTCCAGCATGGTGACATACTTCTGCTCCCTCATCGGCTTGGCAAACACCAAATCGGCTGTGAACCAAGCAGACTATCGTGTGTTGTCTCAGCAAGCAGGTGCACTTCTTGTCGTCTGTCAGATGTAATCCAGACTCTTACCGAGGATGAAAGAGCAGCCGTATGCTGAGAGCATGATTAACATCCAGGTAAGTCCCATGGAAGGCGTGTACTTCATCTCAGTGGCGCAAACGATCAGGCCTCCGCCAACTCAAGTCGCTGAAACGCCAACGGACATGGGCCGTGAAAGTGAACACACAAAACGTCTGTGGCAGTGTTCTTTCTTTTTTAATAAACTCTGTATTTAGTCTGCAGTCATAGTTACGTAACATTGGACTTCTGGAATGGATGCTCAACGACTTTTTGTTCCACTCTATGGAGGACTGAATGTGCCAAAATTAAATAAATAAATACACCATTAAGTCATTAAATGTCAGTCCATCCATCCATTTTCTGTCGCTTATCCGGGGCTTATCCAGGCCGGGTCGCGGACGCAGCAGTCTGAGCAGAGTTGCCCAGACTTCCCTCGCCCCAGACACTTCCTCCAGCTCTTCCGGTGGCACCCCAAGGTGTTCCCAGGCCATAGAGAGACATAGTCCCTCCAGGTGTCCTGGGTCTGCCCCGAGGCCTCCTACCAGAGAGACATGCCCGGAATACCTCCCTAGGGAGGGGTCCGGGGGGCGTCCGAAACAGGTGCCCGAGCCACCTCAGCTGGCTCCTCTGGATGTGGAGGAGCAGTGGCTCTACTCTGAGCTCCTCCCTGGTGACTGAGCTCCTCACCCGATCTCTAAGGGTGACTGAGCTCCTCACCCTATCTCTAAGGGTGAATGAGCTCCTCACCCTATCTCTAAGGGTGACTGAGCTCCTCACCCTATCTCTAAGGGTGAATGAGCTCCTCACCCTATCTCTAAGGGTGACTGAGCTCCTCACCCTATCTCTAAGGGTACGCCCAGCCACCCTACGGAGGAAGCTCATTTCAGCCGCTTGTATCCGGGATCTCGTTCTTTCGGTCATAACCCATAGTTCATGACCATAGGTGAGGGTAGTGTTGGGATCTGCAGGACCACAGAAAGTTTGTTCATTTCTGGGGAGAGACAATATTCATTTGTCATGAGACGCAGTCATGACATGAATTCTGACCCAGGAATGTGATGGCCTTTCACACCTAGAGTGGGGAAGGGGGGACATTCTCCAGGACCTTCCTCCCCCCCCTTTCTGCTCAAGACTCTCCCCCCATGCAATCAGCCAGTCACTGATTGGTTGAAGCTCTCAGGCTTCGACACCTCTGAAGTCACATGTGGACAAAAGGCTTTCACCCAGCCTCCACTCGGAGACTCTTGCAAAGCAAACTCCAAGGAGGTGGGTTGCTGCAGAGCAGCTCATCCAGTGTTAGCACACAGCTAACACGAGAGGCCGGCAACCAGAGGCCTCCACTCCTTAACTCTTCTGCTGACCCAACCAGGAGGGTCAGACCTTCCCCTGATCCAGAGACCAGCACCCAGAGTCTGCTCTCCAGGGAAACCAACCGGTTCCTCCAGGACGGGACCAGGGACCCTCACAGAACTTCTTTGTGTTTTTCCTGAACAAGCAGGAAAACCATCACAGACCTGAGCGACCAGCTCCTCAGTCTGGACAAAAGGAACAACCAGGAGCTGTAAGAAGGACTCCTGAAACATCAACTCCATCTTCTTCTCCTCAGCCTGCAGAACCAGCAACCACAGTTAGCAGGAGGTGCTAACTACAGGAGAAGACACCAGCTTCCCTCCAGCAGGACAACAACTGGACTCCTTCAAGGAAGTGGGAACAACTGGGCATTACCTGAGATTAGTTAAACCTGATGCTATGATAGAACTGTTTAACTTTCATGAAGATGTGTTGATTCTGTTACAGTGATTGAGTTCTATAGATAATGATATTAGGAGCAGTTATCAACCTGTAAACCAACGTTAGCTCTGCCACAGACACAGGGTCTGCATGCTAATCTGCTTTACTAACTTGTTAACTCACAATCCTACACATATCACATCAAAGACAACATCACACAGTAACTGAACACCATCTGACGACTCCTGACGTTTAACAAGACAAGTCTCATTCACATCAAGTCATTCTAGAAATGGTCCTTTAGCAGAGACACACCAGAAGCAGATGCTGTGGCTAGCTTCTATTGTTCTTTTGCTATCAGCACATGGCCGAGCTGTAAAGGACAGACCTCCTGTTCTCTGACAACCTCCATTTGGAATGTAGTTTATTGTGATCCTCCATCTTGTTTTGTAGTTCCATCACACGTCTCACACACACACTCCCTCCAACTCTCTCTCTCTCTTTCTCTCTCCACACACACACATGCACCTACACACACCCAGCTGTATATAGGTAGCTAGAATCTGTGTTTTATTCGTTTTCATTGTTAATAAATATAATTTTTGGAATCATACTTGCTGTTTTATTAATGAGCACAAAGGAGAATGAAATGTCGACCTCTTCTGTGTCAAGAACTCCAAAATCCTTCAAGCTTTACTGTTAATTCTGGTAATTGTAATTAATTTAACTATTAATTCAAATTCCTGATTAACTGTTTAGTATATCTTATGAGACTGATAGAACTGAATTGGCTATCATTTCCTGTTACGACAGGTGGAGCTCCGAGGTTCTGATACACATCAGATTAAATTTCAACATTATTAATAACTATCTTTGATAATTATTAATCATTATCGATAGCCAACCAAAACATAAATAGTGATCCATATGAGGACATAATGGTCCCAACAGTAGGAACGAAGATCGACCAGTAAATCGAGAGCTTCGCTTTTTGGCTCAGCTCCTTCTTCACCACGACGGACCGATACGACGTCCACATAACTGCAGACGCTGCACCGATCCGCCTGTCGATCTCACGCTCCATCTTTCCCCCACTCGTGAACAAGACCCCAAGATACTTGAACTCCTCCACCAGGTGGAGGAGGTGGATTTCAATTCACACTTTGTGATATTTGCTGAGATGCAGGTAGTGTGGCCGAGCGGTCCAAGGCGCTGGATTAAGGCTCCAGTCTCTCAGGAGGCGTGGGTTCAAATCCCACCACTGCCACTTTCAGAGATTTGGATGGATTTAGTGCCTCAAATCAGCAGTAATGACACACTGCCATCAGTTCTGCTCTTGATTGGTTGGAGACTTGCTCCACCCCCGTGGAGGAGGGTTTTGTGGGAAGAGTGGCTGTGTTACTCCTTCTTCATTGAAATCTTCCATTTCTCTGTAAGGAAGATCAATTCACTTCAATTTGAAAAAAAAAAAATCCAACTTTCACTTTGCTAAGAGGTGCTATGTGAACCACCAAACATGCTAATGTATGCTATATGAATGAGCTAGCATGTCGTCCACCATGATCCTTTGTGTTAAATGTCAAAAGAGGCTTTGACTTTGTGTGAGAGAACCCTCCTGCCAGACCTTCTAACACTTGTCTCTTGCTGCCGACTCGTATCGTCTCCATAACAGAGGACAGATACTGCAACATTGAAGTTTTTACATTTGGAGCCATTTTTTGTGTTTTTCATCAAACTCCCATCCACTTTGAATGAGAATGTTTTTCTGAGTTTTTATTTTAATTTTTTTATTTCAGAAACGGTGAGCAGAATCTTAACAAAAGTCACATTTGTTTCACATTAGTTAGATTCAGTAGCATGAAGAAGAAGAAGACATTTATTTGTATAGCGCTTTTCATACATGTCATGTAACACAAAGTGCTTTACAGATTTAAAAACATTCTGTCACACCCACCTCCTTCCAAATATACAGGCACATTGTCGCATTCACACTCCCCCCACCCACCTCCCCAGAGACGCACCACACAAGCACGCAATACACACTCAAGGTAAAACAGTGGAGACTATGGACAAAAGGCTAAGATAAGGCTGAGATAAGGCTGGGTGCAGATAAACCAGGCAAGGGAGCACCATCCAAGGAGCATCTGCATCGGGAGCGGCACCTCGGCTGCAGCCACAGGGCACCAACACAGGGTGCCCGGACAACACCACACCTCCATCCAGACACCCACAAGACAGCACCCCAGCAGCCACAGCCAATCACCGCTCCCGAGGCAGAGGGCTCCCCCAGAGGAAACTGGAAGAGCATAAAAATTGTTAAAATAAATAAAAGTACGTGAGTAAAATTGAATAATAGGATAATAGAAAATAAGACCGGGAGGTAAAATACATAAATACAAAATAAATATTAATAACTATTAAATGTCAATTTAATTAATTACAAGGTGCTGATAAATAGTAATAAATAGGCCTAGCAAAAATAAATATCAGTTAAAAGCTAAGCTAAAAAGGTGGGTCTTGAGCCTGCTCTTAAAAAGTTGAACGTTGATATCCATTAGCTCATCTCAGTGATAACTAGGTAAGCCAGGTAGCTACAACACTGAACAGAGTGTCTCCATGGCAACAGACACTGATCTGCTTTGATCTCCATGAGGTGCCTCTCTCATCTGAACTGAATCCACAGGAGGTAATGAGACATTGATGGACTCTGCTGCTCTCTGATGATGTAACCAAACACTGCAGCATAATATTATTGATCATTTTACTGAGAGACACAGACGTCCTCCTCAGTGTTTGAACCCAGAATTGGAGCTGTCCTGTACCTTCACTCCTTCTTCTTCTCCTCACACACTGAAGTTGTACAAACAATATCATCAACTCTGACTTCACCTCATGTTACTTTTTGTGATCAAATCCAGTTTCCAAGGGGTCCTGTGGTGTAAAGGTGAGCACTTTCTATACAGTCATCACAGTTCACATTTCAGGTGCAGCTTTTGATACAAATCCTTTTATAAACTAAACAACAATCACAAGTCTTTGAAAAACTTTAGTGTGCTTTGATGTCCAAATGATGTAAAAATCCTCCTCCTCCACCATGTGGAATTAAAAAGAAAAGAAAGCTCCAGATGGATCAGAACTGCTGGAGTGAAACATGAAGTCCTTCAGGAAAGGAGGAGAACGCCGCCACTAGAAGTGGAGATATTTTCAGGATTGTTACGTTACGTTATGGAACGCACACTGAAGTTAACCCGGAAGTGGAGTGTGGACATGATTGTGTGTGCATCTGTGGTCTGGTGGTGAGTGTGTGTGTTGCCTTCAGGGGCAATGGGAAATAAAACCAATGCATGTGAGAAACACTAAACGATAAAAGTTCACATCTTGAGTTAATGTTTTCACCAAAGTGGGCTGGTGAGCTCAGTTGGAATTGCTCTTTGAACAATTTGATTAAAACTCAAAGCCACGCCCACTTTCTGTAAGAACCAGTCTCTGTGGCGCAATCGGCTAGCGCATTCGGCTGTTAACTGAAAGGATGGTGGTTCGAGCCCACCCAGGGACCAGAGCTTTGGCTGTGCACAGAGAGACACTTCAAGACAGACGCTTCAATCATTTTCATTTGAATTATATCCATTCTGATATCACCACATGGAGGCGCTGTTTCAAGCAGTGCAGCAGGATGGGTTTAGGTGAAGGACTGCTGATTCCTTGTGCTCTCCATGTGTGAGTTCAAATCCCACACTGGTCGATTCATGTTATTATAGCACACGACTGAAACATTCCTCCAGAACTCATAACGAACCAGAGTTAGCAAGGAGATGCTAACTGAAAACCCAAGGAATCAAGCGTGTAGGAATGAGTGTAACATTGGGATGGACACACAAATCCGTAAATAGTTTAACCAAAAAGTTAACTCCACTACTTTCTGGACTATAAACCCTTACTTTTTCCACATGCTATGATCCCTGCAGCTTATTCAATGGCGTGGTTAATACATGGATTTTTAAGGATTAACAGGCTTCATACCGTGGACACATCTCCACTTCTGCTCTCCTTCGCTACACCAAAACTGCCTGACTTTTCT
>NC_137651.1:798047-1125547 GCF_963422515.1 Blennius ocellaris | reverse complement strand
TGTGAGGATGTTTTATGGAATGTGTCTTTGTCTGTCAGGTGTGGGAGCGCTCCGGCTTTATGTCTGAATAAATTCCACTCTTAGCATCTCACCCTGTGTCTCACTTCATCTTTCCAAACCTCCGGCCGTCACTGAACAGCAGAAATGATCCACTACACCATGAGCCTCACTCTCTTTCTCACCATGTCCTTCACTTCTTTTGGTCCAAATAGATCTACTGTTGTGAACTCAAATGTCCTGGCTGGCTGCGTTCACACAGCAATGACTCTGACCTGTTTAGATAAACGACTGAAGCTCCTTTTATCAACAAGTAACTTAAGTACGGAGCCAGCTTGGGGTCTGTGAATTCCTCCCAGACAGTCAAAAGTCTTAAGATGAGCCACAGGTTCATTGCAGTCATGGGTTTGCAGTGCAGTATTCTGTTTTCTCTCCTGGATTCTGAATTTGAAAGTTTCTCCATCCGTTAACATTGTAAAAAAGTTTAACAAAAGTTGAAATATTTTAAAAAGTTGAAGAGATTTGAAAAAGTTGAAACATAGCCATTGCTCACCAGACACTCTCCTTTTATCTCCTTTGATCTCCATGAGGAGCCTCTCTCATCTGAATTGAATCCACAGGAGGTAATGAGGCTTTGATGGACTCTGCTGCTCTCTGATTATGTAACTAAACACACCTGTGAGCTACAAGCTTTAAATACTGGAGTTTCAATCACAGCAGGAGGTCATAACTCAAGGGTTTTGGTCCAGAAGTACCAAATCATTTCTATGAGTTCAGGTGTCTTCAAGGAATCCTGACTGGTGGACAGAATGACAACATTGCTGGATTCAAATGTTTGTCATTGACATTGTTTGAAAGCTGTAAGTCGTCACAAGAGCTTTTGAAATGTTGTGCTGAGTGGTTCAGGCCACGTACTTGAAATCCATTGGGTTCAAATCCTGCCGACAACTCTTCCCAACAAGGAGTGAGTCACATTGCCACGTTGTCGACACCTCACCCTGTGAGGACGTTCCATCTGACCAAGTTCTTCCAAAGCTTCTTCAACTTGTGGATAAAGCAAGAGAAGCAAGTTTTGTTGTGAAGGAGAAGTTTCACTAAACCTCAGCAGGGATTTTCTCTTCCCAGTAAGAAAACAAGGCCTGTAAGAAAGTGTAAGTCCAATGACATAGAAAGTATAGAGCCTTACCTTACTGTTGACTTGTTGTCTCCTCTTCCTCAGCTGCACCTCGACACCCTGTCCATGAACATCACCAACAGAAGGCTGACAAGTTGAAGCTCACATTGTGTTGAACTTGTGTCTATTTTTCAGCAGCTGCTGCTTGATTGTCCTTCTCTCCTCCGAACAATGAATCCAAGTGCTATTGTTTCTTTTAAAATGAGGCTTTCTGCAATATCAGCTGTTCTTGTGATGATGTCATGGTTCTGGAAGAGTTCTGGTTCTGCTCCTGTTTCCATAGCAACTGTGGATGTAGCTTCAAATAGTTTCCACAATGTGAGCAAGTCACAGTCAACCGTGGTCCTGAAGGTCTTCAGTGGAGGATTTGACACTCGTCCTTCATCACTACAGAACAAGTAGCCTGACCAGCTCAGTCACTAGAGCATGAGACTCTAATACTTTCACACAACTTTCACACTATGAAGCATCAGAATATGAAATATGATCATAGATCAAGAAAGAGACTCTCAATGTTGTTTGCAATCTGACAGTTATTATGTAAAACAAAGTAAATCTAACTTTAGACCCTGTGACAGTGACAGCCTGTAATGACAATTGTAATGTGTTTCTCTCCATGTTTTTCAGACTGTGATCAAATGTAAAGATGTGTTTGCAGAACATCTGACACCAGGTAAAGCACTAAAACTCCACAGCAGGAGGCGCTGTGGCTTAGCTGGTCAAAGTGCCTGTCTAGTAAACTGGAGGTCCTGGGTTCAAATCCCAGCAGTGACTCACAACATTAATTCACTTAACCTTTAATTCTATAACAATGTGCTCTCTAGCGCCACCTCCAGTCACTACAATGACCAATGTCCTCCACAGCCATGGTGTGATCTCTCTAGGAATGTCGTAGAGATCAAACCAAAACTCCCATTGGAAACCCTGAGAAAAAAACTGCTCCATTTATTGTAGCAATGAATGATTGTAGAAAAAGCTCTTTATGTATTTATTTCTAAATGTGGCCTTAGTAACTTCTGAAGGGTTAAATCAGGGTTTCATGATGAAGTCATCAACACTGGTGCTAAAAGGGGGTTAGCACTATACGTGGCTCATAGTGGCTCTGTTGTGCTACAAGGAGCCACGTTGCTACTTTCTGTATTTAACAGCTTTGTGTGCGAGAGTCTAAATGAAACAGGAAATGGTCTGTAAGGTGCAGTACGGCGTGGCTCCGCCCCTTCCACCATGTGACAGCATCTCAGTTTTTTGCTGAATAACTCGTCCTGCACTGCTGGAGCACAGACACAAAAAGAACATCAGGAAGAAGTTGTGATGACTTTTGTTAATGATTCACATAACTGCTTCCAAACACAATTGAAAAAACCAGCAAAACAATGTCCCATACAAAGTGATGGGAGAGGCTCCTCATGGAAGAGATGAAAGGAGATTAAAAGAGATCAGCTTCTGTTGCCATGGAGACACTAAGAACAAAGGAGAGGCAGACACACACTATTTCATCTGAAATGTTCTTGTTTTAAGCACCGAAGGTGTTTTAAAAACCAAACATGAGAACTGAGCAGTGTTGCCACAGCTACCTTGAAAAAGGTTCATTCATCACTTTGAAGGAAAGGAAACTGGAACAGTTAGACAGATAGAACTCTGGTGGTCATGAGGAGGTGGTTTAGCGGCACAACTTAGCGGTTCAGATGCTAAAAGTGGCTAAGTGTGTGTTTATACAACCACAATTATATAACACAGGTGGAAGGTGGGCGTATCCTCGTGAGGTCAGGTTCATGAAGAGAGAGGAGGAAAACTGCAGCTGTCTTCACCTAAACTGCTGGTCTCACAATGGGTCTGAGGATCTCATCTGGTACCTCATGGCAGTCAGGGTTCCTCTGGCTAGAACATGGAGGCTGTGGGCCATCCAAAGAAATGCCTCCCTACACCCTTACTGACCTAGCACCAAACCACTCATGCTGGAGGATGTTCCTGCAGCAGAACATTCTCCACGGCTCATGCTAGAGGATGTTCCTGCAGCAGAACGTTCTCCACGGCTCATGCTAGAGGATGTTCCTGCAGCAGAACGTTCTCCACGGCTCATGCTAGAGGATGTTCCTGCAGCAGAACGTTCTCCACGGCTCATGATGGAGGATGTTCCTGCAGCAGAACGTTCTCCACGGCTCATGATGGAGGATGTTCCTGCAGCAGAACGTTCTCCACGGCTCATGATGGAGGATGTTCCTGCAGCAGAACGTTCTCCACGGCTCATGATGGAGGATGTTCCTGCAGCAGAACGTTCTCCACGGCTCATGATGGAGGGATGTTCCTGCAGCAGAACGTTCTCCACGGCTCATGCTAGAGGATGTTCCTGCAGCAGAACGTTCTCCACGGCTCATGCTAGAGGATGTTCCTGCAGCAGAACGTTCTCCACGGCTCATGCTAGAGGATGTTCCTGCAGCAGAACGTTCTCCACGGCTCATGCTAGAGGATGTTCCTGCAGCAGAACGTTCTCCACGGCTCATGCTAGAGGATGTTCCTGCAGCAGAACGTTCTCCACGGCTCATGCTAGAGGATGTTCCTGCAGCAGAACGTTCTCCACGGCTCATGCTAGAGGATGTTCCTGCAGCAGAACGTTCTCCACGGCTCATGATGGAGGATGTTCCTGCAGCAGAACGTTCTCCACGACTCATGCTGGAGGATGTTCCTGCAGTAGAACGTTCTCCAAGGCTCATGATGGAGGATGTTCCTGCAGCAGAACGTCCTCCACAGCTCATGATGGAGGATGTTCCTGCAGCAGAACGTCCTCCACAGCTCATGATGGAGGATGTTCCTGTAGCAGAACATTCTCCACAGCTCATGCTGGAGGATGTTCCTGTAGCAGAACGTTCTCCATGGCTCATGCTAGAGGATGTTCCTGTAGCAGAACGTTCTCCAAAGCTCATGCTGGAGGATGTTCCTGCAGCAGAACGTTCTCCACAGCGTCTCCAGACTCTGTCTCGTCTGTCACATGTGCTCAGTGAGAACCTTCTCATCAGTGAAGAACTCAGGGCTCCAATGGCCAATCTGCCAATATTGCTGTTCTCTGGCCAATGCCAATGGCCCTGCAGGGTGTTGGGCTGTAAGAACAGCTCCCCCTTGTGGACGAGGTTCCTCATAGCACCCTGGTGAAGTGTGTTTCTGACAGTTTGAGCAGAAACATCACATTAGTGTCCTGCTGGAGGTTCTGCAGCTCTTGCAGCTCCTCCTGGTCCTTCTTGCACAAAGGAGGAGGGAGCAGTCCTGCTGCTGGCTTGTTGACCAGAACATCAGCCAGAAACATCATGGTTTGTGGTCACCAGCTGCAGAACCACTGCTTTATAGGAGTTGTCTTGATGACAACTAGATACACTAAATAACTATTAATCTACCTTCTGCTCTGGACATAAAGGTTGGAGAAGCTGGGGATTGATCCCAGGACCTCATACCTGCTAAGCATGACTCTACCACTGAGCTACGTCCCCTGTTCTCCACTGAGGCTGGATTTGTTTTTCAACTCAATCAGTTCATGAAAGACCAGGAGGAAAACTACTGAGCAGCTTGTCTTCATCATTCACTATCAAAGCTTTGATTCTGTGTCTGGTTGCTGGAGCTGCTTTTCTTGGAGGGGTGTGGCTCATTTGTCCAGCAGTTGTGTTTCCTCTAAGTGGACATTCAATGAAACAGCGTACGTCTCTGAACCCAAATTTGACTCCTAAACTTGCTCACCAAATTAGTCACACTCATCAGGACATGCTCAGATGTAAAAAAAACAAAACAAAAAAGACATAATCCCTAGAAGTGGCCAAATGTGCTCTCTAGCGCCACCTACAATCACTAAAATGACCAATGTCCACCACAGCCATGGTGTGATCTCTCTTGGAATGTCGTCAAACCAAAACTCACTTCTTCATCTCATCAAAACTTAAATATAACACAAATATCACTCAAACTTTAATATTTTCCACTAAACAGGACGTCTACTGAAACTAGAGGTTTGTACTTCCGGAACACAATTCAAGTGTGAATGCTGAATAGGCTGAATAAAGCCGCTTTCTCCTTTGGATATATCTCCTTTCATCTCAGCGTCTCCATGGCTCCATGGTGTCTCCAGTTCTGAGATCAAAGGAGAACAAAGGAGATCATCATCTGATGTAGATCAAACCCACTGAGCAAGCAACGTCCACAGACGTCCAAGACATGTCCATCTGTCCAGTCCCTATTGTGGACGTCTATTTGACAGCCAGAACTAGTTGGAAATAGACATTTTAAACAGGCTGTAATGGAGGACGTCTATTTAACTGTCTATTTTACCATCATGTAAAATTAGTCACTTTTAAGAACTGTGACAACTGTATTCCAAAGATTCTTTAAAGTTAGTCCAGCAACTGTCAAGCTTAATAAATCATCCATACTGGAGCCAATATGACTTGATACTATGATAAAGTTGTTTGATTATGTACCAATTCATCATAAATACAGTGAAAGACAGTTTTACTGCATTCAAGATGGAGTTCAGTGTTTTACTGCATTTCTAAGTATAATACATGCTGTGTATGATTGGTACCTTGGCCAATGTATGGTAACTGTGTTCAGGTTCTGGGTTTAGACATGTTTTATTAGTTCCTGATGCTTTAATGATCTCTGCCATGAGCTTTCAAAGTAAAAGGATCTAGAATGAACTCTGTTCTGCTCGCTATGTTCAGTAACTCTACAACTGTAGGATCATTATCAGCTCATCAACATTGTTTGGTGACGTCTCCACTGTAAAGGTTGTCTTATGCTTGACGTGTCCACGAGCTCCTCACGGCTTCCTGCAGCCAAATGACATCATTTTAGCCGCCACGCCCCTCAGTGCAGTCCTGTTCACGTGGACGTCACCGCTCCGTGTGCCTCCCAATTCTTCTGACTACACGGACGGAGACGGGAGGAAAAAAGGTGGAGCTGAAGAGGAGGAAGACTGAAGACTTGGTTCTAAAGACACAAAAAGCATCAAGCTGCACTTCCACACTGAAAACACAAGATGTGACTCATAGACGTCAATTAGCTTCAGTGTCACACTTCAACAGAGGGAACCTTTAATTTGAAACACTAGTTGATGCTCCGCTCTCCACTGCAGGATCACCTGCTGGTGTCACAGAGAAGAAGTCTACTTCTTCTGCTCTAATTGAATACTGCGGTGGAAGTGTGTTTGTGATGCACTGCCCCCTGCAGGTTGGGAGCAGGAGCCGCTGGAGGAGAGAAATGAAAACGTTGAGTTGCATCATGGTGGTCCGTTTACACAACAACCATGCTTGAAGCCCTGAAAACAGGATCTTGTGAAAACGCTCCTCCATCTCCGTAGACGGTCCCTAAAAGTGTTCCTGAATTCAAAGTGTGTCTCACAGTATTTCTCATGTGTTTTGGAAGAGCATCCTCGTCTTCATCACTTCATGTGTTCAGTAGAACAACCTGCCTAGTCTGAATTACAGTGTGTGCACTGGAATGGAACTTGTTTATTTCACCTCACAGCTTTTTCAACATATAGTCATGTGCAGTATTTAGTATGTCCACATGAAGAAACATCCAGTACTCATGTTTTCCAGGCCTCGTTGGTGCAGTAGGCAGCGTCAGTCTCATAATGTGAAGGTGGTGAGTTGGATCCTCACACGGGGCAAGAGTTTTAGCTCTAATGCTGGATGTTGAACTAGAACGCTTGAAAGTCCACTCACTTTCTAGAACCACAGACAATCCAGTAATGCAAGTCAACTTTCAATGGGCCTGTTTCAGTGGCGGCTGGACAATAGAGGGCGCCAGAGAGCTGCCCTCCCTGGGGGTTTGAAGGGTTTTTTTCTTTAATAAAACATGATTCAACTGGAATACTGTTGAAATCTGTTTATGTCCACAAACTAACAATGGTTCCTGACCTGTAGTCGCTTCATTTTCTAACAAATTTCTAACATTTCATTTTCTAACAAATTTCTAACATTTCATTTTCTAACAAATTTCTAACATTTCATTTTCTAACAAATTTCTAACATTTCATTTTCTAACAAATTTCTAACATTTTATTTTGTAACAAATTTCTAACATTTCATTTTCTAACAAATTTCTAACGAACCACATTACGGATCTGATCTGGTCTGGGGCCTCATTTATAAAACCTTGTGTAGGATTCCTACTAGAAATGTACGTGATCCCAAAAGCAGGAAATAAAATGTGGACCAATAAAAGTGTGCGTACGCACATCCACACACACTTTCCTTTTATAGATCACAGTCCACCTGGAAGGTTGACGGTTCATCTCCTGCCCTCAACACGCCCACTTTCTACCATCAATGCTCAATGCAAAGAGCTTCCTCAATATTTCTGCATCTCAATCAGCCTGTTGATCATTTTGACTCTAAAACCTGAAGAAAAGATGAAGAAAAGGAATCTTACAGAGACTGAGTAGTCATGGAGGAGGTGAGGAGATGATATTACTTGGTGTTACAGAATCACAAACCAAGCTGTCATCAGGGGTTCAGCCAACCAAGGTAAGGCCTCCCTTTGACCACACAATTGTGCAGCTCTTGTCTGGCACCATGGCAGAACACCTTCAAATGTGAATGTTTCAGAGAAACTCCAGCTTTGTAGTCCAGGCCTCTGGTCTCTGTAGTTCAGGTTCACTATGAAGAGCAGAAGATAAATGAAGAGGTGAAGTTTCTCCTGGAGGATCAATAAAGTATGTTTTCTTCTTTTATATCACACTGTCTCACATGAGACATGAACAAACAATATGAGCAATTCTTCACTCCCTGGTTTATGAGATGTTCCTGATCGCCCCCCAGTGGCTCCATGGTGTAATGGTTAGCACTCTGGACTCTGAATCCAGTGATCTGAGCTCAAATCTCAGTGGAACCTGACTTTTCATGAACAAAAACACAATGTGAGTAGATCTCTATCCTGCACTGAGTGCAAACACTGAAAATAACCACTGACAGCAATAATGACTCTGAATGAATCAGCTGTTCCTCACTCTTCAAGGAGAAGACACATTTATTGGAGGACATCTTGGCAGGACAAGACTCAGGACATGAGAGACAATTGAAGGAAGCTTCACTTGTCTGACTGGAATCTCCATCTTTGACCAAGTGGGGGACAAAGACAACACGCTCAATCCACACTATTGTTCCTGTTGGGATTTATGGTTGTTATTAGTGTTACGATTACTGTAAGTAATAGATTACTGAAAGTAATAAATCACTGGAAGTAATTATGAAAAATGTAAATTATTAATGGAAGTAAATGCTCATTTACTCATTAACAACTCCTAAAGTAATTGAGTAATTACTTAAAAGTTAAGAAATTATCAAAAATAATTCATTAATGAAAAATTATTAAATAGAATAAATTGGTTATTTTTCAAATAATAATAGAATTGTGGCACCACCAGCTAATACCAAAATATCAGTCTTGTTTGTAAAAAGGTTATTTAAGTTAGTTAATATTCCTGTGCAAAATATAACAATCTTAAATAACAAGGAACATGTGAGATTCTAGCTCAGACTGTTACAAACCAGTGAATTGTCAACAATAAATACACAACTAGAAAATTCCCACGGAAATTTTATTGTGCCTGCCACCTGCCGCCCCCTGCTGCCGGCAGGGTGAAAAATACGTGGAAACCATGTCATTAGCTAGTGATTCTCGATCGCAGCGCCACCACGAGGCCACCCTCCAAATTTCAGCTCATTTGAACAAACTTGTTAGCATGCGATGCTAACACCTGCGATTTGCCTGAAAAGCGCAGAGGATACGTCCCAGGTGTGGCTGACCTGGAATCTGGAGTTACGTCACATTCTGAGATGCTGATCCAATTAGCTTAGCGTGGCGGCTAACTAGCTAGTGCGCCGTGATCGCAGCACCCCCATGAGGCCACCCTCCAAATTTCAGCTCAATTGAACAAACTTTGTAGCATGCTAATTGGCATGCTAACAAGTGTTGATGCTGAGTCATTGCCATCAGCATTAAAATGCATTGAAAAGTATGGTGCCTAAGCTACTGTGTGTGTGTGAGCACTGTGTGGTCAGCCATCATGTTACTGGTCCAGTCAATCAGAGGAGCCGTGTGTGTTGCCAGGCAGATTGGGAACAGCTTGTGTGATGTCATGGAGACGGCTCCTGATTGACAAGCTGCTGCAGGTGGCAGAGACTATGAGACCTTATGTGAGGGAAGAAGGTGTTTAAGCACAAACGCAGGTCCCGAACAACTGCTTATAGTTGGAGAACCGTGACACTTGGGTGAAAAATTCCTTCACCGTGGGCGTCGGGAGAAGTTGAAGGACGTACGGTGTGGTTTTCGTGTGCTCACGAGATTACGTCTCCCCGTGAGGACTTGAAACAAATGGCTGAACTTTGGGGATTTGGGGAGAAAATGACTCATCAAAATACATAGGAGCGGGTTACAGAAAATCCTGCGCTCCCTGTCAATTAAGTCCCCTGGAGGGAGAACCGTGTCTCTCTGAGACAAAAGTGTCCCCTCGTGAGAAGCACAAGGCCTGTAGCTACATTTTGATGTATAATATGTTGAGAAAGACGAAGAAATGTGGCCGTGGCGACGAGATAAAAACTTTTTTTTTTGTGGAAAACGGCAGTTTCTCTCCCTCGAGCCGAAATGTCCCCCTCTAACTTTTCCACATACACACCCAAACAAAACTGGAAAAAGGAGGGAAAACTTGATGCAATCAAGCTGCAAGGAAGAACGGTCTGAGCTCGTATTATGTAATCTGATATATGTATTTTTGTAATCTCTTGTTTGTGTGATTATTAAATTCACTATTGAAGAAATTAACTCTGTTCCTGCCTCTCCCGGATCAAACGAACAAGCAGGAATTCAGGGGAACACAGGAACGAATTCCAACACTAAGCATCTCTACCTAAAGTCAGCTGTGTATAAGATGTGTCAGTACACTGAGCAGATGACACTTTCTATTCTTTCTTGTCATTTTTTTATGTTTTATTATGGCCAGGCAAGAGTAGAGGCACGGCTTTTCAGAGGTTGATGGACTCTGTGCTGCGCGCCCTCGCTTTCGTTTCTGTTTACCTGGACGACATCTTGGTGGCTAGTTCTTCAGTTGAGGAGCATTTTTCACACCTAAAGCAAGTTTTTCAGCGCCTTGAGCAGGGGTGGGCAATTTTTTTTCCGAAGGGGCCAAATGAGAAGCAGAAAATATTGTGGAGGGCCTTGCCAAAAGTTTAAACTCTATTCTGCATATGAATTTTATTTCTAAATTGAAAGCAGTAAATGGCATTGTTTACACATGCTGGTAAGTGTCTGTGTTATTATTAGGTAAAGAGAAAGTGAGGGTTATTTTAACAAAAAATGTTTTTATTCAGTGCAGTTATTCAAAACAATTGTAAACATGAAACATTTGTAACTCTTTTTTAAATTACATTAACCAAAAACACTTTTTTCTATTAAGACATCACAATGTCTTTGTATGCCAAATATCATTAACAAGATATGTCACATTATGATTGTCAAACTGCCAAGCTGTGCAGACAAAAAGTAATAGTGAACACACATTTGGGTATTTTCTTGTTCAGTGAGAGAAATCTAGCCTTTGCTGCCCTTTAACGAGTGCATCAAAGTCAGGTTGAATGTCTGAGGTGGAGATGCGAAGCACAGCTGACAGATGATCATCAGTAAGAGAGGATCTGAACCTGGATTTGGTCAACTTCATTACTGAGAATGTTTGTTCACATATGTAGGTAGATCCAAACAGAACCAACATCTTCTGAGCATGTCTCCTCATGTTTGGAAAGTTCTCCTCCTTAAGAGATGAGTAGAACTCCAGCAGTGATGCTGACTTAAAGTGCTCTGCCAGTACTGTGTCAGACTGCAGGTCAATGAGCTCCAGCTGAACATCACTGGGTGCATCATCTACTCTGCAGGCAAAGGGAGAGGAAACCAGGTGCATTTCATCCTCAATGTTTTTACAATCATCAAATCGCCTTAAAAACTCACCATGCAAATCTCCTAACATGGATGAGTACCTGCAGAGATGATTAGCTGATGGTCTGACTTCTTTAAGGGTTTGCATGTGAGTGAGAGTGTTGTTCTGTAGTTGACTTGAAAGAAACAGCAACTTTCTCATAAAAGCCTTCACCAGGTTATGCATGTCATGAACGAAAAGGCCCTTGCCTTGCAGTTTAGTGCTCAGTTCATTCATCAGTGCCGTCACATCAACAGCAAATGCAAAATCTGCCATCCAGTTCATATCTGAAAGCTCGGGGATGTTTTTGCCTTTCATCTCACAAAACTCTTGAATCTCTGTTTTCAGGTCCCAAAATCTTTTGAGCACTTTGCCCGGACTGAGCCATCTGACAGCTGTGTGGTACATGATGTCACCATGTTCATTCTCATGCTCCTCTAAAAGTGCAACAAACTGCCTGTGATTTAATGCTCGTGCCCTGATAAAGTTAACCGTTTTTGTTACAACATCAATAACATGGTTAAGTTTTAGCACAGACCTGCACAGTACATGCTGATGTATAATACAATGTATCAACACTAAATGATGCTCTGTGCCGAGTTCAGTCACTTTATCTTGGATCTGTTTCAAAAGTCCGACATGTTTTCCTGTCATATTCGGACAACCATCAGTAGTGACGCCTACCAGTTTGTCCCATTTCAGTCCAAGCTTGACCATGCATGCATCGACCTCCTTGAACAGATCGCTTCCCGTTGTCGTTCCTTTTATTGACCTCAATGCTGCCAGCTCCTCCGTAATCTTGAAGTCCTGCCTTATTCCCCGGAGAAACACCAGTAACTGGGCAGTGTCACGGACACCACAGCTCTCATCCAAAGCCAAAGAGAAAAAGTCAAAACTTTCAACTCCACTTTTGAGCTGACATTCGAGATTCTCCGCGATTCCTTCCACCCTTCTGGTGACGGTTCGCCTGGACAGCGGGACTTTTTCAAATGCTTCTTTATTCTCAGGGCATATTAGCGCGGCAGAGTCCACCAAGCACTCTTTCACAAACTCGCCATCCGAGAACGGCTTGCTGTTTTTAGCTATTTTGTGGGATATGACGAAGCTGGTCTTGGTCGCTGCATCCTGGGCTGTGTGTAGTTTGCTAAAACAGACTTGTTGTTTTGCTAGCTTTGCTAGCAAGTCTTCTGATATTCGCGCTCTCTCAGCCTCCGCCAAGTGTCTGTATTTCTCCGCGTGTTTTGTCTCATAATGCTGACTCACATTGTACTCCTTAAACACGGCGACGTGCTCTCCACAAACTAAACAGACGGGTTTACCACCGACTTCAGTAAACAAATATTTAGTGCTCCAAATCTTCTTGAAATTTCGGCCTTCAGCATCCACCTTTCTTTTCTTGACGTGCCCGTACATCATTGAGGGGCGACAATCACATGCACTGATTGACTTGTTTTACGGGTTACGTATACGACGTACGTAGGTTACGTACACTGTACATAAATAAACAGGCTTCAAAGTAAAAGCATTTCCGTTTTAGTTTATAGAGCCGATGGTTTTAGTCCACACATTAAAATTCGAAAGAAGCTTTTGTTTTCTTAATTCTAAGCAACCTTTCGCGGGCCGGTCAGAATCGGGTCACGGGCCGCATTTGGCCCGCGGGCCTTAAAATGCCCAGGTCTGGCCTTGAGGAACATGGCAATTGTCAACCCTGCTAAGTGCCAGTTTGGTCTGCCTGTGATTGCCTTTTTGGGTCATCGTATTTCAACTCAGGGTGCCATTCCATTGCCTTCTAAGGTGCAAGCGGTGACAGATTTCCCTCGTCCAGCCTCGGTTAAGGCCCTGCAGGAGTTTTTGGGCATGATTCATTTCTACAACCTTTCATATTGAGATTACAACTATATACCAAATAAATGTTTTATCAGCTCTATCAATTACAATGGTCAAATTGTCTCAATGGCTACAGACAGAAAATCGTGGATTTAAATCCACCTGGAGGTGTTTGTGGAATTAACTTGTGTGTGCATGTGTTTCCTCAGGGTTCTCTGGTTTTCTTTCATAGTCCAATTAAATGCATATTAATGGTAATACTAAACTGACTCTCTGTGTATGTCCCGTGGTAGACTGATGACGTGTTCTGTTTCTTTTGAAACGTATTTTCAGTGACGTCCAGACAAGACGTCAATATAATGTTCAAGAAAGACGTCTCAAAAAACTTTCATTCAGGCTCTTCTGAGGAAGTCTTCTGGATGTCTAGAGACATCGTCTTTAGTTGTGTTCTGGACCTACATGTTGACACAAAGAACAGTGGCTGTGTAAAACACATTGGTTACTGTGGAACTGTGCTGTGTATTCATCAACAACATCTCACATGTTGGAAGATAAACAAGAGCACGGAGCAACATTTTATCAAAAATAATTTATTTATGAAAAATTATTCATTAGAATAAATTGGTTATTTATCAAATAATAATGACATTGGGCCACCACCAGCTAAACTGGAAATAGTTAATGCCAAAAAAAGTGTTATTTAAATTGATTAATGTTTCTCTTTAGATATAACAATCTTGAATAACAGGGAAGGTGTGAGATTCGAGCGCAGGCTGTTTCAAACCAGTGAACCAGGACCGCTTGACCCCGTCAGCTAGAAAGGGTATGTACTGGGTTTCAGAAGATGGCAGTGCCTCGAAGTCAGTGGGGACGCGCACTGGGTGGATGTCTGTGACTCACCCCCCCCTTTTGTGCGAGTCCCTTGCGAAGATCGTGTGATAATCGCGGGAGACCTCCTCATACAAATGCATCTCCTTGTTTCTGTTGTGGTAAAGTGCGAGCCTCAGCAGAGCGTTGCTCGGTCTTTGACTCGAAGCCTGAATAAGGTTCTTCTGGTACAGACATGGTCTGTTTACCTGAAATGTCTGTATTCTCTGGTTGAGTCATTGGAGCGTGCACAACCATGTCACCTTCGGTGCTCGGTTTTGTACCCTGAAGAACCTGTTCAAGGTTAACATGGTGAGCGCTGGTGATGGTTTTGGTTGTGGAAATGAGGAGAGTTGTGTCATGCGTGTCGTCGCTGGTGAGGGACGAAGGCAGATTGTCAATGAGATGAGAATTAGTTCAAGATTGTGGAATGAACTGTCAGTTAACATCTCTAAAGGTGGAAATGCGGTCACTTTAATCTGACCAGGTGTCAGATTTTGGACCCGTGGGTTGGCTGAACGATTGCTGTTAGAAGCTGGGTGGCCTAGTTCTTAGCCAATGGGAGTCGGGCTGACGACTTGGGACCAAAGGCGCCGTTTGGTGGCAGCGAGTCGGTTTAGGATGTCCTGACCAATAAGCAGTTCTTCTGTGTCCAGATCAGTGACGTGGATGGGATGCGTCGCTGACATGTCCTGGAAAGCTGTTGACCCAGACACATTGAGTGATGTGGTGCAAGTCCTGAGTGAAGCCTCGGTTGTTTATGCTACACTCTTCCACCTGAAGTGGCTTTCCTTAAGTGGCATGCGCAAGCGTGGTTCTAGCAACCCGTGCGAAGGTGTCTGAACACATGAGGGGGATTTCTGACCCAGTACCAAGCAGTGAGAGAGTGTCAACAACCCCTACCACCACTGAAGTGTATCTGTGGTTGGCATAGCCAAGATTACCCAAGAATGTCAAATGGGCCTCTTTCACCTCCTGGATCTCCTCCTCCTGCCAAAATGAACTTTGTGTGCGGAGGGGAGGGGCCAAGTCATGCGGTCAGGGGGAGCCAGGTCCCTTCTTACCAGGCGGGTTCAGGTGCTGCTTCACCACTCTGATGCAGGTTTTAATCCACTGTGGGACATCTGCATCCCAGTTGTTTTGAGTCTGACCTCAGCCTCGGTTTTTAGACTTACCTCTCCTCACCTGAGACCTCAGGACACCTGCATCACCATCATAGTTTTCACCTGAACGGTGGTGCAGCTCCCACACCATCTGCGCATGTTTGCGGAGGTCTTTCATGGTGGGGTTTTTGGTCCTGCAGAAAAGGGCGACATCGATCCACACACTGTTGTGGAGGTTGTTAACGAAGAGGGACTTAAAAGTCTGGTCTTTGTCCAATCCTGGTGCATTGTGGCCTTGGAAGTAGGCAGCCCTTAGGCACCTATAAATACTATCTGGGAGTCTCCGCCCCCTTTTGAGTGATTGTAAATGCACCAAAGTTTGCAGAGGCAGGATCATTGTGCAGATGATCCTGCTTCCCTAAGTGCATGACAGAGGGCTGAGTAATGGTCTCTGATGGCAGATGGGAGGGACTCTATGTAAACATGGACACTCCTGGATGTCATCTTCCAGAGAAGCGTAAGCTTCTCTCGGGACGAAGGATGAGGCAGGTTGAAGAGGCAGCGTTCAACCTCCACCAGGTTGTCCGCTACACGAATCTCCGGGTTGTTTGGTTTGAACTGCTCTATGTCCTCTGCAAGGGACTCAAGCTGGCTGGTCCAAAGACCAGGTACCCTTGGGATATCGGAATGGTCAGAGTCATCTGAGCTAGAACATCCTGGTTCTCTCCGGTGGAGAGAGTGAGGGAGCTGATAGCACTGTCAGGTGCTGGAAAATGACAATGTTCCTTCTCCTGAAAAGGAGTGAAAGAGCTGCGAGACCACGTGGTGGTGCGGCTGAGAGCACTGATGGATGTGTGTCATAGCAACTCGCTGTTGAGGTTTCTTCTCTCCTGTGTAGACAGGCATAGAAGACCGGTGACAACAGTCTTCAACTGGGTCATGTGGCTCCCGAGGTATCTTTGCTCTGAGCACGCAGTGTCTCTGACGACTCATGGTAGGAGTCACGCAAAAGCTGTGTTTCGAAAAGTGCGAAAATGTTGTTAATGCACCTGTGGCTTTCACTTCTGTAGTCTATACAAATTGTAACCTCGCAACTGCAACACAGTGTTTTTAGCACCTTGGGTGAGCAATAGTCGTGTTAGTGTACATTTATCTGGGTAGATACTTGAATAGTGAAAGTAGGAGTTTCTCCTAATGAAATTAAAACTTTATTCTAAAAACATACTCAGTATCTCGTCTGAAGCATCTTTTCGGCCACCACTGATGAAAAGACCATAACAGTCAAATCCAGCATAATAAAAGAGGTTGAAACTGCTTTAACCTTATAAACACTTCATGTTTAAACTTGAATTGAAAAGTACCAGTTTGCTCTAAGGAAATAAAAACTTAATTCCAAAATTACTCTATATCCCGTGTGGAGCATCATTTCGGCCACTCCTAATGAAATGAAAATAGCAGTTACTCCACTAAATATAATTGTTTGAAAGTGCTTGAACCTGATAAACACATCATTTAACCTTGAATTGAGAAAGTACTAGTTTGTTCTAATGAAATAAAAACTTTATTCCAAAATCACTCTATATCTCGTGTGGAGCATCATTTCGGCCACTACTGATGAAATGAAAATAGCAGGTACTCCACCAATACAACTGGTTGAAACTGCTTGAACCTGATAAACACTTCATTTTAACTTGAATTGAGAAAGTACTAGTTTGTTCTAAGGAAATAAAAACTTTCTTCCAAAATTACTCTATATCCCGTGTGGAGCATCATTTCGGCCACTACTGATGAAATGAAAATAGCAGTTACTCCACTAAATAAAACTGGTTGAAACTGCTTGAACCTGATAAACACATCATTTAAACTTGAACTAAGAAAGCACTAGTTTGTTCTAATGAAATAAAAACTTTATTCCAAAATTACTCAATATCCCGTGTGGAGCATCATTTCGGCCACTCCTGATGAAATGAAAATAGCAGTTACTCCACTAAATATAATTGGTTGAAAGTACTTGCAACTGCTAAGTCCATCATGTTTAAGCTTGAATTGAGAAAGTACTAGTTTATTCTTATGAAATAAAAACTTTATTCCAAAATCACTCTATATCCCGTGTGGAGCATCATTTCGGCCACTCCTGATGAAATGAAAATAGCAGTTACTCCACTAAATATAATTGGTTGAAAGTGCTTGCAACTGCTATGTCCATCATGTTTAAGCTTGAATTGAGAAAGTACTAGTTTATTCTAATGAAATAAAAACTTTATTCCAAAATCACTCTATATCCCGTGTGGAGCATCATTTCGGCCACTCCTGATGAAATGAAAATAGCAGTTACTCCACTAAATATAATTGGTTGAAAGTACTTGCAACTGCTAAGTCCATCATGTTTAAGCTTGAATTGAGAAAGTACTAGTTTATTCTAATGAAATAAAAACTTTATTCCAAAATCACTCTATATCCCGTGAGGAGCATCATTTCGGCCACTACTGATGAAATGAAAATAGCAGTTACTCCACTAAATAAAACTGGTTGAAACTGCTTGAACCTGATAAACACATCATTTAAAAGTTGAATAGTGAGAGTTTAGTATGTTTCGTGAAATACAAACTTTATTCTAAAAACACACTCAGTATCTCGTCTGAAGCATTTTTTCGGCCACAACTGATGAGAAGACCATAAGCAGTCAAATCCAGCATAATGAAACTGCTTAAACCTGATAAACACTTCATGTTTAAACTTGAATAGTGAAAGTATGACTATGGTCTAGTAAAATACAAACTTTATTCTAAAAACCAACTCTCAAGCTCCTCATCCTATCTCTAAGGGTGCGCTCAGCCACCCTACGCAGGAAGCTCACTTCAACCGCTTGTATCCGGGATCTCGTTCTTTCGGTCATGACCCATAGTTCATGGCTGTGGTGGAGGCAATAACTCGGGTCTGGGAGGAGTTTGGAGAGGCCATGGAAGAGGACTTTCGGTCTGCCCCGAGGAAATTCTGGCAAACCGACTCCATGCTCCGGGAGCATGGAGTCCGGGGCCCTTCATCCCTGCAACATCGCGTGACGCGGGGACGGTACCTCTGGACAGGCAGAATGGGGTCGTGGTCCCTCTCTTCAAGGAGGGGGATCGGAGGGTGTGTTCCAACTACAGAGGGATCACACTCCTCAGCCTCCCCAGGAAAGTCTATTCCAGTGTACTGGAGTGGAGGGTCCGGCCGTTAGTCAAAACTTGGGTCCAAGAGGAATAATGCGGTTTTCATTCTGGTCGTGGAACACTGGACCAGCTCTATTACCCTCCACCAGCTGCTTGAGGGTTCATGGGAGTTTGCCCAACCAGTCCACATGTGTTTTCTGGATCTTGAGAAGGCGTTCGGCCGCGTCCCCTGAGACATCCTGTGGGGGGGTGCTCCGGGAGCATGGAGTCCGGGGCCCTTTGTTAAGCGCTGTTCGGTCTTTGTATTCCCAGAACAGGAGTTTGGTTTGCATTGGCGGCAATAAGTCGGACCTGTTTGCAGTGGTTTCACCTGATCCGCCAGTGGCAGACAGAAAAAAGCATTAGCCAAATCTATACAAGAGAAAAATCTATGTTCAGGTGAGAGATGTGACAACGCAGTTTTGAGATGTCTGGAATCTCGTTTCTCTGCACATGTTGCCGGGACCGGCAGCCAGGGGGGACTCGGCTGAGATCCTCAACACCAGCCCCTGGGTACTTCTCAGGGTGATAAAGAGGAAGTGGTCCGAGCCCAGGTGAACGGGTCAATTTAAGGTCGTCGAGAGGACGTCTCACGCTGTTCGGCTGAGTGACAAAGGCTCCCCAGGAAAGTCTATTCCAGGGTACTGGAGAGGAGGGTCCGGCCGTTAGTCGAACCCTGGATAAAAGAGGAACAATGCGGTGCCATCTGTCGCAGTGTACTCTGGCGGGAGAACCACATCGCACTCTTCAGGAGACCTCCATCCATCTGAAGCAAGTTGCCCCTGGATCGGCTGATCCAGGAGACAGCTCCACACGTCAAAGGGCGGAATAATCCCTGTACACCGAAGTAAGAAGAACACAGAGAAGTAGACGACAGCAAGGGAGGAGGTGAAATAGCGCTCCTCTCTGTTCATGTGACGTGCCAAGTCCATCCATCCATCCATCCATTTTCTGCCGCTTATCCGGGGCCGCGTCGCGGAGGCAACTCTGCTCAGACTTCCCTCACCCCAGACACTTCCTCCAGCTCTTCCGGTGGCACCCCAAGGCGTTCCCAGGCCAGCCGAGAGACAGGGCAACTCCAGAGAGAGAGGGCAACTCCAGAGCAGTGGAGTATCCAGCCCCCGTCGAGGAGCTGGGTTCCGGAGTCCAAGCTGTAAGTGGAGGCGAGCCCGACTATATCTAGACGGTATCTCTCAGCCTCCCTCACAAGCTCGGGCTCCTTCCCCCCCAGCGAGGTCACATTCCATGTCCCAATAGCCAGATTCTGTGGCCGGGGATCGGGTCATCGAGGCCTCTGCCGTCGACTGCCCCCCAATCCACAATGCACCCAACCCCTACGGCAGCCTCTGTAGGTGGTGGGCCCACAGGAGGGGCAAGTCCCCCGACAACATAGCTCCGAGGGTCATTCGGGTGCTCAAACTCCCCCACCACGACAAGGTTGCAGTTCAAGGGGGAGTCACCACCGTTTAAAAGTTTTGTATATTGCTATTTGAGTATATGATTGTTGATTTTGCTTACATATGACCTCTATTATACGAAGAGTGCCTCATACTGTATTGACACTAATTATTGACCTCTGGGGTCAGAGGTCAAAAGGGGAATTGAAGGAATATAGTGGTTGAACATTTGTTTTCTGTGTGACAACTGGACATATTGTATTCAGTTGTGTTTCTACACTACTGGGGTTTCTCCCACTGCCCAAGTTGGGAAAACACAGCTATAAATCCATGTTCAGGGACATTCCAAGTTGGTTGGCGATGTCTCCTCAGTGCTCTACTTGCAAAAACATGGTCAAGGTAAGATTGGATCAACAGATAAGAGGTCAGAGGTCACTTTGTCCCACAGAACGTCAAGCTCTGAGAAGAACCAGTTTGAAGCAGTTTTGGGAACAAAGGAATAGCAAATTCACTATAGCAACGCATACATCACGAGGAACCGACCAATGTGAGGTTGAGGTGGTGTATGCAAATGTATAAATATGAACCACGTGTTGCAGTTGTGCCCTTCTTCATTGTAAACCTGGCCTGCACACTTGGGTCTGCAAGGAAGAACGGTCTGAGCTCGTATTATGTAATCTGATATATGTATTTTTGTAATCTCTTGTTTGTGTGATTATTAAATTCACTATTGAAGAAATTAACTCTGTTCCTGCCTCTCCCGGATCAAACGAACAAGCAGGAATTCAGGGGAACACAGGAACGAATTCCAACACTAAGCATCTCTACCTAAAGTCAGTAACACGATTTCTCGAGATTAAACCAGTCTGAGATGCTAAAGACAGTAACGGGATTGATTTTTTTTTTTTTTTTTTTTTTTTTTTTATTAAACCAGCCTGACCAGCTCCATCTAGAGACAGTAACGTGATTTTCTAAATCAAACCAGCCTGAGCAGCACCATCTAAAGACAGTAATGTGATTTTCTAGATCAAACCAGCCTGATCAGCTCTATCTAAAGACAGTAATGTGATTTTCTAAATCAAACCAGCCTGAGCAGCACCATCTAAAGACAGTAATGTGATTTTCTAGATTAAACCAGCCTGATCAGCTCTATCTAAAGACAGTAATGTGATTTTCTAAATCAAACCAGCCTGAGCAGCACCATCTAAAGACAGTAACGTGATTTTCTAAATCAAACCAGCCTGATCAGCTCTATCTAAAGGCAGTAACACAATTTGTCTAGATTAAACCAGCCTGAGCAGCTCTATCTTAAGAAAATAACATGATTTTTTTCTCAATTAAACCAGCCTGAGCAGCTCTATCTTAAAGGAGTACAGTAGGATTTTCCCGAATTTTAGGAAAGAACCACCCTCTCCACCTTTTGAAAAATGCACGCAAAGCTCTACCTGCTCCCGAGACGGAACGCCTACTAAAACGTGTGCGAGAGACATGAACGAGCCCAGTTCTCCTCGTGCACGCACTGTTTACAAGTCACAAGTCAGCATCGCTTACACAAGCTCACTTTACAAGAAGATTTGAACTTTTTCCACTAATCAACCCTGGAAAGTTACAATATAGACATAGATAACTTTTACTGGAAGTGATTTGAAATGGATTTCTCCAAATAGAATGCCAAACTTTACCTGTCGAGTAGAAACTTCGCGACTGAAGCATCAGTGGGAAGCCCAACCTGGGCTTTCAGCGCACGCCATCGTGTGAAAGAATCTCCCAAAAACACTCTGGTCTTGTTTCTCTCTTCCGAAGCCTTTCTCTTCTTCTCATACACTTCGAAGACACTTTTTCTCTTTTGTGACCCTCTGCCATTTTCAAAGTACCCGGTGAGAACTGCGAGCTCGCTGAAGGCGTAGCTCACCATATACACCTGAAAGCACGCATGCGCAGAAAGTGAAAACTAATAGATCCACGCTACCTGGGGACGAGCACATACGACGGCCTTGCATAATATATCACCAGAATGATTGACAGTTGGGAGTACCAATAGTCTTGATGATCCACCCGGAAAAAGAAAATCCTCCTGTACACCTTTAAGACAGTAACATGATTTTACTTGATTAAACCAGCCTGAGAAGCTCTATCTTAAAAAAGTACACTCAAAAATGAAATGACAGAATTGTTTTTTCAGTGTGACACGATTTTCCTCGATTAAACCATGGTCCAAGTGGAGGAACGTGGGAGCAGCGCTTCAAAGGGTTGAGTGGAAATCTCCACCAACGGCTGATCCCACGTTTCATCGGGCTCATCCATCCCTCCGGACAGGGCCTCACAGCCAGAGACAGGTGAGCCGTTTAGGGACTATTCAGTAACAAGAACTTAGAGCTGTGATTTCACTTGTATATAAGTTAAAGATGTAAAGCAAAGTTGGACTCTTCAGGTGATGAAATATACATTAAATGTCCACCAATGACTGTTGAGATGGTTGATCATTTAGTTTTAAACGTAGTAAACATAGAAAATACTGTGGCTGGTTATTGTGATTAAATTAAATTACATCTCACAACAAAACATGCTTTTAAAATAACAAAGACATTTGATCCAAATTACATTGAATTTAATACAAGAGACCCATTCTACAAAACAAACCTTTCCTCCTGCAATTAGCCTTTCAATACCACCTCACTCCGTGTGTGTTGTCCTCACAATCAATCAAAGTGATCTGGTGTCTCCTGGTGTTGATCTTAAGAGTCTCTCAACTTGTGGAACCTGTGCATTTAACACTTTTCTTTTGTCTACAGTGTGTTGTGGGAATCTCCCAGAACCTGTATCTCGCCCACCTTGCTGCTCCTCCTGTCACCTGCAGTACAAGGTGATTTCGTCTGTCCACTTCTGGCTCTAAAGACTCTTCTGGCTGTTTGTACCTACATGAACATCATTACATGCAGCTTGTTTACCAGAGCTTTACTTCAAGTCATTGCACAGCTAGAAAACTTTAGTTTAGTAAGTCTCAGTAAGGTCTGAGTGTGTATCACATGTTTAGGTGCAACCAGGGTTGGGTAGTCATGGAATACATGTAACAGTGTTACATAATTAGGATACAAAAAACATATAACTGTAATCTGTTACAGTACATAAAAAAATGTGTAATCTCGTTACAGGTATGCTCGATAAAAACTGGGATTACTGAGCAGGATTACAGTAGAAATCCGATGGAATAAACTAGAAATGCAGCTGTCACATGCGCCATGCACTGGCATTGCGACACTTCCCGACGCTTTCAGGCTGACAATCCATGCTTTGCCATGGATTCTGCAGACAGTTGCTTTCATCACTATGTTTTAAAGTCGGAGAAATCTCTTAACCTCTCTGTACAATGCAAACTATGTCTCCCAGCCGTGAAAGTGCTGTGAACGTCCAGGAACTGGACATCTCACCTGAAGAAACATAGAAACATAAAACCTGCTCACTTTCACTGATACACACATGGACTCTGTTTACTAGTTTTATTAGCTCGTAACATGCTTCCTACCTGTTCTCAATACGTTTAGAGGCTCTTGTGTTTTAGGGATTAATTGGGGCGACACGTGCCATCACTTTTTTCTTTTTACTCAATGAGTGATTCCTGCTGCCAGATACAGCCTCTCATCAAACATTCACATTTATTCCGGAAAAAAAACAACATTAAAACTAATGAGGAAACGGGTCGAGAGAGAGAGAGAGAGAGAGAGAGAGAGAGAGAGAGAGAGAGAGTTTTAGAAAAGATGGGCACATTTTCTTGAATAGAAATTGAAAGCTTTATTTGTATTGTGGTTTTGATTCTCAAAAAAAAAAAAAATCAATGTTAGACACCTGATTGGTTACTGAGTTTTGATAGTTCAAAACTTGTTAAGTGCAATTTGTGTCTGCTGTGTATAAGATGTGTCAGTACACTGAGCAGATGACACTTTCTATTCTTTCTTGTCATTTTTTTATGTTTTATTATGGTCAGGCAAGAGTAGAGGCACGGCTTTTCAGAGGTTGATGGACTCGGTGCTGCGCGACCTCGCTTTCGTTTCTGTTTACCTGGACGACATCTTGGTGGCTAGTTCTTCAGTTGAGGAGCATTTTTCACACCTAAAGCAAGTTTTTCAGCGCCTTGAGCAGGGGTGGGCAATTTTTTTTCCGAAGGGGCCAAATGAGAAGCAGAAAATATTGTGGAGGGCCTTGCCAAAAGTTTAAACTCTATTCTGCATATGAATTTTATTTCTAAATTGAAAGCAGTAAATGGCATTGTTTACACATGCTGGTAAGTGTCTGTGTTATTATTAGGTAAAGAGAAAGTGAGGGTTATTTTAACAAAAAATGTTTTTATTCAGTGCAGTTATTCAAAACAATTGTAAACATGAAACATTTGTAACTCTTTTTTAAATTACATTAACCAAAAACACTTTTTTCTATTAAGACATCACAATGTCTTTGTATGCCAAATATCATTAACAAGATATGTCACATTATGATTGTCAAACTGCCAAGCTGTGCAGATAAAAAGTAATAGTGAACACACATTTGGGTATTTTCTTGTTCAGTGAGAGAAATCTAGCCTTTGCTGCCCTTTAACGAGTGCATCAAAGTCAGGTTGAATGTCTGAGGTGGAGATGCGAAGCACAGCTGACAGATGATCATCAGTAAGAGAGGATCTGAACCTGGATTTGGTCAACTTCATTACTGAGAATGTTTGTTCACATATGTAGGTAGATCCAAACAGAACCAACATCTTCTGAGCATGTCTCCTCATGTTTGGAAAGTTCTCCTCCTTAAGAGATGAGTAGAACTCCAGCAGTGATGCTGACTTAAAGTGCTCTGCCAGTACTGTGTCAGACTGCAGGTCAATGAGCTCCAGCTGAACATCACTGGGTGCATCATCTACTCTGCAGGCAAAGGGAGAGGAAACCAGGTGCATTTCATCCTCAATGTTTTTACAATCATCAAATCGCCTTAAAAACTCACCATGCAAATGTCCTAACATGGATGAGTACCTGCAGAGATGATTAGCTGATGGTCTGACTTCTTTAAGGGTTTGCATGTGAGTGAGAGTGTTGTTCTGTAGTTGACTTGAAAGAAACAGCAACTTTCTCATAAAAGCCTTCACCAGGTTATGCATGTCATGAACGAAAAGGCCCTTGCCTTGCAGTTTAGTGCTCAGTTCATTCATCAGTGCCGTCACATCAACAGCAAATGCAAAATCTGCCATCCAGTTCATATCTGAAAGCTCGGGGATGTTTTTGCCTTTCATCTCACAAAACTCTTGAATCTCTGTTTTCAGGTCCCAAAATCTTTTGAGCACTTTGCCCGGACTGAGCCATCTGACAGCTGTGTGGTACATGATGTCACCATGTTCATTCTCATGCTCCTCTAAAAGTGCAACAAACTGCCTGTGATTTAATGCTCGTGCCCTGATAAAGTTAACCGTTTTTGTTACAACATCAATAACATGGTTAAGTTTTAGCACAGACCTGCACAGTACATGCTGATGTATAATACAATGTATCAACACTAAATGATGTTCTGTGCCGAGTTCAGTCACTTTATCTTGGATCTGTTTCAAAAGTCCGACATGTTTTCCTGTCATATTCGGACAACCATCAGTAGTGACGCCTACCAGTTTGTCCCATTTCAGTCCAAGCTTGACCATGCATGCATCGACCTCCTTGAACAGATCACTTCCCGTTGTCGTTCCTTTTATTGACCTCAATGCTGCCAGCTCCTCCGTAATCTTGAAGTCCTGCCTTATTCCCCGGAGAAACACCAGTAACTGGGCAGTGTCACGGACACCACAGCTCTCATCCAAAGCCAAAGAGAAAAAGTCAAAACTTTCAACTCCACTTTTGAGCTGACATTCGAGATTCTCCGCGATTCCTTCCACCCTTCTGGTGACGGTTCGCCTGGACAGCGGGACTTTTTCAAATGCTTCTTTATTCTCAGGGCATATTAGCGCGGCAGAGTCCACCAAGCACTCTTTCACAAACTCGCCATCCGAGAACGGCTTGCTGTTTTTAGCGATTTTGTGGGATATGACGAAGCAGGTCTTGGTCGCTGCATCCTGGGCTGTGTGTAGTTTGCTAAAACAGCCTTGTTGTTTTGCTAGCTTTGCTAGCAAGTCTTCTGATATTCGCGCTCTCTCAGCCTCCGCCAAGTGTCTGTATTTCTCCGCGTGTTTTGTCTCATAATGCTGACTCACATTGTACTCCTTAAACACGGCGACGTGCTCTCCACAAACTAAACAGACGGGTTTACCACCGACTTCAGTAAACAAATATTTAGTGCTCCAAATCTTCTTGAAATTTCGGCCTTCAGCATCCACCTTTCTTTTCTTGACGTGCCCGTACATCATTGAGGGGCGACAATCATATGCACTGATTGGCTTGTTTTACGGGTTACGTATACGACGTACGTAGGTTACGTACACTGTACATAAATAAACAGGCTTCAAAGTAAAAGCATTTCCATTTTAGTTTATAGAGCCGATGGTTTTAGTCCACACATTAAAATTCGAAAGAAGCTTTTGTTTTCTTAATTCTAAGCAACCTTTTGCGGGCCGGTCAGAATCGGGTCACGGGCCGCATTTGGCCCGCGGGCCTTAAAATGCCCAGGTCTGGCCTTGAGGAACATGGCAATTGTCAACCCTGCTAAGTGCCAGTTTGGTCTGCCTGTGATTGCCTTTTTGGGTCATCGTATTTCAACTCAGGGTGCCATTCCATTGCCTTCTAAGGTGCAAGCGGTGACAGATTTCCCTCGTCCAGCCTCGGTTAAGGCCCTGCAGGAGTTTTTGGGCATGATTAATTTCTACAACCTTTCATATTGAGATTACAACTATATACCAAATAAAGGTTTTATCAGCTCTATCAATTACAATGGTCAAATTGTCTCAATGGCTACAGACAGAAAATCGTGGATTTAAATCCACCTGGAGGTGTTTGTGGAATTAACTTGTGTGTGCATGTGTTTCCTCAGGGTTCTCTGGTTTTCTTCCATAGTCCAATTAAATGCATGTTAATGGTAATACTAAACTGACTCTCTGTGTATGTCCCGTGGTAGACTGATGATGTGTTCTGTTTCTTTTGAAACGTATTTTCAGTGACGTCCAGACAAGACGTCAATATAATGTTCAAGAAAGACGTCTCAAAAAACTTTCATTCAGGCTCTTCTGAGGAAGTCTTCTGGATGTCTAGAGACATCGTCTTTAGTTGTGTTCTGGACCTACATGTTGACACAAAGAACAGTGGCTGTGTAAAACACATTGGTTACTGTGGAACTGTGCTGTGTATTCATCAACAACATCTCACATGTTGGAAGATAAACAAGAGCACGGAGCAACATTTTATCAAAAATAATTTATTCATGAAAAATTATTCATTAGAATAAATTGGTTATTTATCAAATAATAATGACATTGGGCCACCACCAGCTAAACTGGAAATAGTTAATGCCAAAAAAAGTGTTATTTAAATTGATTAATGTTTCTCTTTAGATATAACAATCTTGAATAACAGGGAAGGTGTGAGATTCGAGCGCAGGCTGTTTCAAACCAGTGAACCAGGACCGCTTGACCCCGTCAGCTAGAAAGGGTATGTACTGGGTTTCAGAAGATGGCAGTGCCTCGAAGTCAGTGGGGACGCGCACTGGGTGGATGTCTGTGACTCACCCCCCCCTTTTGTGCGAGTCCCTTGCGAAGATCGTGTGATAATCGCGGGAGACCTCCTCATACAAATGCATCTCCTTGTTTCTGTTGTGGTAAAGTGCGAGCCTCAGCAGAGCGTTGCTCGGTCTTTGACTCGAAGCCTGAATAAGGTTCTTCTGGTACAGATATGGTCTGTTTACCTGAAATGTCTGTATTCTCTGGTTGAGTCATTGGAGCGTGCACAACCATGTCACCTTCGGCGCTCGGTTTTGTACCCTGAAGAACCTGTTCAAGGTTAACATGGTGAGCGCTGGTGATGGTTTTGGTTGTGGAAATGAGGAGAGTTGTGTCATGCGTGTCGTCGCTGGTGAGGGACGAAGGCAGATTGTCAATGAGATGAGAATTAGTTCAAGATTGTGGAATGAACTGTCAGTTAACATCTCTAAAGGTGGAAATGCGGTCACTTTAATCTGACCAGGTGTCAGATTTTGGACCCGTGGGTTGGCTGAACGATTGCTGTTAGAAGCTGGGTGGCCTAGTTCTTAGCCAATGGGAGTCGGGCTGACGACTTGGGACCAAAGGCGCCGTTTGGTGGCAGCGAGTCGGTTTAGGATGTCCTGACCAATAAGCAGTTCTTCTGTGTCCAGATCAGTGACGTGGATGGGATGCGTCGCTGACATGTCCTGGAAAGCTGTTGACCCAGACACATTGAGTGATGTGGTGCAAGTCCTGAGTGAAGCCTCGGTTGTTTATGCTACACTCTTCCACCTGAAGTGGCTTTCCTTAAGTGGCATGCGCAAGCGTGGTTCTAGCAACCCGTGCGAAGGTGTCTGAACACATGAGGGGGATTTCTGACCCAGTACCAAGCAGTGAGAGAGTGTCAACAACCCCTACCACCACTGAAGTGTATCTGTGGTTGGCATAGCCAAGATTACCCAAGAATGTCAAATGGGCCTCTTTCACCTCCTGGATCTCCTCCTCCTGCCAAAATGAACTTTGTGTGCGGAGGGGAGGGGCCAAGTCATGCGGTCAGGGGGAGCCAGGTCCCTTCTTACCAGGCGGGTTCAGGTGCTGCTTCACCACTCTGATGCAGGTTTTAATCCACTGTGGGACATCTGCATCCCAGTTGTTTTGAGTTTGACCTCAGCCTCGGTTTTTAGACTTACCTCTCCTCACCTGAGACCTCAGGACACCTGCATCACCATCATAGTTTTCACCTGAACGGTGGTGCAGCTCCCACACCATCTGCGCATGTTTGCGGAGGTCTTTCATGGTGGGGTTTTTGGTCCTGCAGAAAAGGGCGACATCGATCCACACACTGTTGTGGAGGTTGTTAACGAAGAGGGACTTAAAAGTCTGGTCTTTGTCCAATCCTGGTGCATTGTGGCCTTGGAAGTAGGCAGCCCTTAGGCACCTATAAATACTATCTGGGAGTCTCCGCCCCCTTTTGAGTGATTGTAAATGCACCAAAGTTTGCAGAGGCAGGATCATTGTGCAGATGATCCTGCTTCCCTAAGTGCATGACAGAGGGCTGAGTAATGGTCTCTGATGGCAGATGGGAGGGACTCTATGTAAACATGGACACTCCTGGATGTCATCTTCCAGAGAAGCGTAAGCTTCTCTCGGGACGAAGGATGAGGCAAGTTGAAGAGGCAGCGTTCAACCTCCACCAGGTTGTCCGCTACACGAATCTCCGGGTTGTTTGGTTTGAACTGCTCTATGTCCTCTGCAAGGGACTCAAGCTGGCTGGTCCAAAGACCAGGTACCCTTGGGATATCGGAATGGTCAGAGTCATCTGAGCTAGAACATCCTGGTTCTCTCCGGTGGAGAGAGTGAGGGAGCTGATAGCACTGTCAGGTGCTGGAAAATGACAATGTTCCTTCTCCTGAAAAGGAGTGAAAGAGCTGCGAGACCACGTGGTGGTGCGGCTGAGAGCACTGATGGATGTGTGTCATAGCAACTCGCTGTTGAGGTTTCTTCTCTCCTGTGTAGACAGGCATAGAAGACCGGTGACAACAGTCTTCAACTGGGTCATGTGGCTCCCGAGGTATCTTTGCTCTGAGCACGCAGTGTCTCTGACGACTCATGCTAGGAGTCACGCAAAAGCTGTGTTTCGAAAAGTGCGAAAATGTTGTTAATGCACCTGTGGCTTTCACTTCTGTAGTCTATACAAATTGTAACCTCGCAACTGCAACACAGTGTTTTTAGCACCTTGGGTGAGCAATAGTCGTGTTAGTGTACATTTATCTGGGTAGATACTTGAATAGTGAAAGTACGAGTTTCTCCTAATGAAATTAAAACTTTATTCTAAAAACATACTCAGTATCTCGTCTGAAGCATCTTTTCGGCCACCACTGATGAAAAGACCATAACAGTCAAATCCAGCATAATAAAAGAGGTTGAAACTGCTTTAACCTTATAAACACTTCATGTTTAAACTTGAATTGAAAAGTACTAGTTTATTCTAAGGAAATACAAACTTTATTCCAAAATCACTCTATATCCCGTGTGGAGCATCATTTCGGCCACTACTGATGAAATGAAAATAGCAGTTACTCCACTAAATAAAACTGATTGAAACTGCTTGAACCTGATAAACACATCATTTAAACTTGAACTAAGAAAGTACTAGTTTGTTCTAATGAAATAAAAACTTTATTCCAAAATCACTCTATATCTCGTGAGGAGCATCATTTCGGCCACTACTGATGAAATGAAAATAGCAGTTACTCCACTAAATAAAACTGGTTGAAACTGCTTGAACCTGATAAACACATCATTTTAACTTGAATTGAGAAAGTACTAGTTTGTTCTAATGAAATAAAAACTTTCTTCCAAAATTACTCTATATCCCGTGTGGAGCATCATTTCGGCCACTCCTGATGAAATGAAAATAGCTGTTACTCCACTAAATAAAACTGGTTGAAACTGCTTGAACCTGATAAACACATCATTTTAACTTGAATTGAGAAAGTACTAGTTTGTTCTAATGAAATAAAAACTTTCTTCCAAAATTACTCTATATCCCGTGTGGAGCATCATTTCGGCCACTCCTGATGAAATGAAAATAGCTGTTACTCCACTAAATAAAACTGGTTGAAAGTACTTGCAACTGCTAAGTCCATCATGTTTAAACTTGAATTGAGAAACTACTAGTTTGTTCTAATGAAATAAAAACTTTATTCCAAAATTACTCTATATCCCGTGAGGAGCATCATTTCGGCCACTCCTGATGAAATGAAAATAGCAGTTACTCCACTAAATAAAACTGATTGAAACTGCTTGAACCTGATAAACACTTCATGTTTAAACTTGAATAGTGAAAGTACGACTATGGTCTAGTAAAATACAAACTTTATTCTAAAAACCAACTCTCAAGCTCCTCATCCTATCTCTAAGGGTGCGCTCAGCCACCCTACGCAGGAAGCTCACTTCAACCGCTTGTATCCGGGATCTCATTCTTTCGGTCATGACCCATAGTTCATGGCTGTGGTGGAGGCAATAACTCGGGTCTGGGAGGAGTTTGGAGAGGCCATGGAAGAGGACTTTCGGTCTGCCCCGAGGAAATTCTGGCAAACCGACTCCATGCTCCGGGAGCATGGAGTCCGGGGCCCTTCATCCCTGCAACATCGCGTGACGCGGGGACGGTACCTCTGGACAGGCAGAATGGGGTCGTGGTCCCTCTCTTCAAGGAGGGGGATCGGAGGGTGTGTTCCAACTACAGAGGGATCACACTCCTCAGCCTCCCCAGGAAAGTCTATTCCAGTGTACTGGAGTGGAGGGTCCGGCCGTTAGTCAAACCTTGGATCCAAGAGGAATAATGCGGTTTTCATTCTGGTCGTGGAACACTGGACCAGCTCTATACCCTCCACCAGCTGCTTGAGGGTTCATGGGAGTTTGCCCAACCAGTCCACATGTGTTTTCTGGATCTTGAGAAGGCGTTCGACCGCATCCCCTGAGACATCCTGTGGGGGGGTGCTCCGGGAGCATGGAGTCCGGGGCCCTTTGTTGAGCGCTGTTCGGTCTTTGTATTCCCGGAACAGGAGTTTGGTTTGCATTGGCGGCAATAAGTCGGACCGGTTTGCAGTGGTTTCACCTGATCCGCCAGTGGCAGACAGAAAAAAGCATTAGCCAAATCTATACAAGAGAAAAATCTATGTTCAGGTGAGAGATGTGACAACGCAGTTTTGAGATGTCTGGAATCTCGTTTCTCTGCACATGTTGCCGGGACCGGCAGCCAGGGGGGACTCGGCTGAGATCCTCAACACCAGCCCCTGGGTACTTCTCAGGGTGATAAAGAGGAAGTGGTCCGAGCCCAGGTGAACGGGTCGATTTAAGGTCGTCGAGAGGACGTCTCACGCTGTTCGGCTGAGTGACAAAGGCTCCCCAGGAAAGTCTATTCCAGGGTACTGGAGAGGAGGGTCCGGCCGTTAGTCGAACCCTGGATAAAAGAGGAACAATGCGGTGCCATCTGTCGCAGTGTACTCTGGCGGGAGAACCACATCGCACTCTTCAGGAGACCTCCATCCATCTGAAGCAAGTTGCCCCTGGATCGGCTGATCCAGGAGACAGCTCCACACGTCAAAGGGCGGAATAATCCCTGTACACCGAAGTAAGAAGAACACAGAGAAGTAGACGACAGCAAGGGAGGAGGTGAAATAGCGCTCCTCTCTGTTCATGTGACGTGCCAAGTCCATCCATCCATCCATCCATTTTCTGCCGCTTATCCGGGGCCGCGTCGCGGAGGCAACTCTGCTCAGACTTCCCTCACCCCAGACACTTCCTCCAGCTCTTCCGGTGGCACCCCAAGGCGTTCCCAGGCCAGCCGAGAGACAGGGCAACTCCAGAGAGAGAGGGCAACTCCAGAGCAGTGGAGTATCCAGCCCCCGTCGAGGAGCTGGGTTCCGGAGTCCAAGCTGTAAGTGGAGGCGAGCCCGACTATATCTAGACGGTATCTCTCAGCCTCCCTCACAAGCTCGGGCTCCTTCCCCCCCAGCGAGGTCACATTCCATGTCCCAATAAGCCAGATTCTGTGGCCGGGGATCGGGTCGTCGAGGCCTCTGCCGTCGACTGCCCCCCAATCCACAATGCACCCAACCCCTACGGCAGCCTCTGTAGGTGGTGGGCCCACAGGAGGGGCAAGTCCCCCGACAACATAGCTCCGAGGGTCATTCGGGTGCTCAAACTCCCCCACCACGACAAGGTTGCAGTTCAAGGGGGAGTCACCACCGTTTAAAAGTTTTGTATGTTGCTATTTGAGTATATGATTGTTGATTTTGCTTACATATGACCTCTATTATACGAAGAGTGCCTCATACTGTATTGACACTAATTATTGACCTCTGGGGTCAGAGGTCAAAAGGGGAATTGAAGGAATATCGTGGTTGAACATCTGTTTTCTGTGTGACAACTGGACATATTGTATTCAGTTGTGTTTCTACACTACTGGGGTTTCTCCCACTGCCCAAGTTGGGAAAACACAGCTATAAATCCATGTTCAGGGACATTCCAAGTTGGTTGGCGATGTCTCCTCAGTGCTCTACTTGCAAAAACATGGTCAAGGTAAGATTGGATCAACAGATAAGAGGTCAGAGGTCACTTTGTCCCACAGAACGTCAAGCTCTGAGAAGAACCAGTTTGAAGCAGTTTTGGGAACAAAGGAATAGCAAATTCACTATAGCAACGCATACATCATGAGGAACCGACCAATGTGAGGTTGAGGTGGTGTATGCAAATGTATAAATATGAACCACGTGTTGCAGTTGTGCCCTTCTTCATTGTAAACCTGGCCTGCACACTTGGGTCTGCAAGGAAGAACGGTCTGAGCTCGTATTATGTAATCTGATATATGTATTTTTGTAATCTCTTGTTTGTGTGATTATTAAATTCACTATTGAAGAAATTAACTCTGTTCCTGCCTCTCCCGGATCAAACGAACAAGCAGGAATTTAGGGGAACACAGGAACGAATTCCAACACTAAGCATCTCTACCTAAAGTCAGTAACACGATTTCTCTAGATTAAACCAGTCTGAGATGCTATATCTAAAGACAGTAACGGGATTGATTGTTTTTTTTTTTTTTTTTTTTTTTTATTAAACTAGCCTGAGCAGCTCCATCTAGAGACAGTAACGTGATTTTCTAAATCAAACCAGCCTGAGCAGCACCATCTAGAGACAGTAACGTGATTTTCTAAATCAAACCAGCCTGATCAGCTCTATCTAAAGACAGTAATGTGATTTTCTAGATCAAACCAGCCTGATCAGCTCTATCTAAAGGCAGTAACACAATTTGTCTAGATTAAACCAGCCTGAGCAGCTCTATCTTAAGAAAATAACATGATTTTTTTCTCAATTAAACCAGCCTGAGCAGCTCTATCTTAAAGGAGTACAGTAGGATTTTCCCGAATTTTAGGAAAGAACCGCCCTCTCCACCTTTTGAAAAATGCACGCAAAGCTCTACCTGCTCCCGAGATGGAACGCCTACTAAAACGTGTGCGAGAGACATGAACGAGCCCAGTTCTCCTCGTGCACGCACTGTTTACAAGTCACAAGTCAGCATCGCTTACACAAGCTCACTTTACAAGAAGATTTGAACTTTTTCCACTAATCAACCCTGGAAAGTTACAATATAGACATAGATAACTTTTACTGGAAGTGATTTGAAATGGATTTCTCCAAATAGAATGCCAAACTTTACCTGTCGAGTAGAAACTTCGCGACTGAAGCATCAGTGGGAAGCCCAACCTGGGCTTTCAGCGCACGCCATCGTGTGAAAGAATCTCCCAAAAACACTCTGGTCTTGTTTCTCTCTTCCGAAGCCTTTCTCTTCTTCTCATACACTTCGAAGACACTTTTTCTCTTTTGTGACCCTCTGCCATTTTCAAAGTACCCGGTGAGAACTGCGAGCTCGCTGAAGGCGTAGCTCACCATATACACCTGAAAGCGCGCATGCGCAGAAAGTGAAAACTAATAGATCCATGCTACCTGGGGACGAGCACATACGACGGCCTTGCATAATATATCACCAGAATGATTGACAGTTGGGAGTACCAATAGTCTTGATGATCCACCCGGAAAAAGAAAATCCTCCTGTACACCTTTAAGACAGTAACATGATTTTACTTGATTAAACCAGCCTGAGAAGCTCTATCTTAAAAAAGTACACTCAAAAATTAAATGACAGATTTGTTTTTTCAGTGTGACATGATTTTCCTCGATGAGGCAGGTTGAAGAGGCAGCGTTCAACCTCCACCAGGTTGTCCGCTACACGAATCTCCGGGTTGTTTGGTTCGAACTGCTCTATGTCCTCTGCAAGGGACTCAAGCTGGCTGGTCCAAAGACCAAGTACCCTTGGGATATCGGAATGGTCAGAGTCATCTGAGCTAGAGAGTGAGGAGCTGAAAATGACAATGTTCCTTCTCCTGAAAAGGAGTGAAAGAGCTGCGAGACCACGTGGTGGTGCGGCTGAGAGCACTGATGGATGTGTGTCATAGCAACTCGCTGTTGAGGTTTCTTCTCTCCTGTGTAGACAGTCATAGAAGACCGGCGACAACAGTCTTCAACTGGGTCATGTGGCTCCCGAGGTATCTTTGCTCCGAGCACTCAGTGTCTCTGACGACTCATGGTAGGAGTCACGCAAAAGCTGTGTTTCGAAAAGTGCGAAAATGTTGTTAATGCCCCCCCGAGACATCCTGTGGGGGGTGCTCATGAGCATGGAGTCTGGGGCCCTTTGTGAAGGGCTGTTCGGTCTTTGTATTCCCGGAACAGGAGTTTGGTTTGCATTGGCAGCAATAAGTCGGACCTGTTCGCAGTGGTTTCACCTGATCCGCCAGTGGCAGACAGAAAAAAGCATTAGCCAAATCTATACAGGAGAAAAATCTATGTTCAGCTGAGATATGTGACAACGCAGTTTTAAGATGTCTGGAATCTCGTTTCTCTGCACAGGTTGCCGGGACCGGCAGCCAGGGGGGACTCGGCTGAGATCCTCAACACCAGCCCCTGGGTACTTCTCAGGGTGATAAAGAGGAAGTGGTCCGAGCCCAGGTGAACGGGTCGATTTAAGGTCGTCGAGAGGACGTCTCACGCTGTTCGGCTGAGTGACAAAGGCTCCCCAGGAAAGTCTATTCCAGGGTACTGGAGAGGAGGGTCCGGCCGTTAGTCGAACCCTGGATACAAGAGGAACAATGCGGTGCCATCTGTCGCAGTGTACTCTGGCGGGAGAACCACATCGCACTCTTCAGGAGACCTCCATCCATCTGAAGCAAGTTGCCCCTGGATCGGCTGATCCAGGAGACAGCTCCACACGTCAAAGGGCGGAATAATCCCTGTACACCGAAGTAAGAAGAACACAGAGAAGTAGACGACAGCAAGGGAGGAGGCGCTCCTCTCTGTTCATGTGACGTGCCAAGTCCATCCATCCATCCATCCATTTTCTGCCGCTAATCCGGGGCCGGGTCGCGGAGGCAGCAGTCTGAGCAGAGTTGCCCAGACTTCCCTCACCCCAGACACTTCCTCCAGCTCTTCCGGTGACACCCCAAGGTGTTCCCAGGCCAGCCGAGAGACATAATCCCTCCAGTGTGTCCTGGGTCTGCCCCGAGCCCTCCTACCGGAGGGACATGCCCGGAACACCTCCCTTGGGAGGCGTCCGGGGGGCATCCAAAATAGGTGCCCGAGCCACTTCAGCTGGCTCCTCTCGATGTGGAGGAGCAGCGGCTCTTCTCCGAGCTCCTCCCTGGTGACTGAGCTCCTCACCCTATCTCTAAGGGTGTGCCCAGCCACCCTACGAAGGAAGCTCATTTCAGCCGCTTGCATCCGGGATCTTGAACGATATCCCCAGTTTAGGTCAACAGCTCCCCACATATACTGTAAACAGTGTTGGTGGAGAACTGCTTCCCCCGCCTAAGGCGCCGGACGGTTTGCCAGAATTTCCTCGGGACCGAACGAAAGTCCTCCTCCATGGCCTCTCCGAACTCCTCCCAGACCCGAGTTTTTGCCTCCACCACAGCCCGGGCTGCGGCTCAATTGGCCTGCCGGTACCTGTCGATTGCCTCAGGAGTCCTATGAGCTAACAGTGCTCGATAGGACTCCTTCTTCAGCTTGACGGCATCCCTTACTTCCGGTGTCCACCACCGGGTTCGGGGATTGCCGCCACGACAGGCGCCAGAGACCCTGCGGCCACAGCTCCGAGCAGCAGCTTTGACAATGGAAGTGGAGAACATGGTCCACTCGGACTCAATGTCTCCAGCCTCCCTCGGGATCTGTGAGAAGCTCTCCCAGAGGTGGGAGTTGAAAACTGCGCAGACGGAGGGCTCGGCCAGATGTTCCCAGCAGACCCTCATAACACGTTTGGGCCTGTCGAGTCTATCCTCCTCCCGGTCCAGCGCATCCAACTCATCACCAGGTGGTGATCAGTTGACAGCTGTGCCCTTCTCTTTATCCAAGTGTCAAAGACACACGGCCAGAGATCAGATGACACGACCACAAAGTCTATCATTGACCTCCGGCCTAGGGTGTCCTGGTGCCACGTGCACTTATGGACACCCCTGTGCTCGAACATGGTGTTCGTTATGGACAAGCTGTGACTGGCACAGAAGTCCAATAACAGAACACCTCTCGGGTTCAGATCGGGGAGGCCGTTCCTCCCAATCACCCCCTTCCAGGTCTCACTGTCATTGGCCACGTGGGCGTTGAAGTCCCCCAGGAGAACAATGGAGTCCCCAGTTGGGGCACTATCCAGCACCCCTCCCAGTTACTCCAAGAAGGTTGGGTACTCTGAACTGCTGTTCGGTGCATTGGCCGAGACAACAGTCAGAGACCTGTCCCCTACTCGAAGGCGTAGGGACGCAACCCTCTCGTTCACTAGGGTGAACTCCAACACATGGCGGCTGAGCTGTGAGACAGTAACGAGATTTATTTATTTGTTTATTTTTTTTTTTATTAAACCAGCCTGAGCAGCTCTATCTAAAGACAGTAACACGATTTTTCGAGACTAAACTACCCTGAGCAGCACGTGATTTTCTAGATTAAACCAGCAAGATCAGCTCTATATAAAGACAGTAGCACGATTTGTCTAGATTAAACCAGCCTGAGCAGCTCTATCTAAAAACAGTAAGATGATTTTCTAGATTAAACCATCCTGAGCAGCTCTATCTTAAGACAATAACATGGTTTTTTTCTCAATTAAACCAGCCTGAGCAGCTCTATCTTAAAGGTGTACCGTAGGATTTTCCCGAATTTGAGGAAAGAACCGCCCTCTCCACCTTTTGAATGACTGCTTGAACCTGATGGCACATCAGATAAACTACTGTCTATCTAAAGACAGTAATGTGATGTTCTCGATCACCTAGCCGGATCAGCTCTCTCTAAAGGCAGTAACACGATTCTTCTAGATTAAACCAGCCTGAGCGGCTCTACCTAAAGACAGTAATACAATTTTTCTCAATTAAACCAGCCTGATCAGCTCTTTCTGAAGGCAGTAACACGATTTGTCTAGATTAAACCAGCCTTAGCAGGTCTATCTAAACACAGTAAGATGATTTCTCTAGATTAAACCAGCCTGAGCTGCTCTATCGTAGGACAAAAACATGCTTTTTTCTCAATTAATCTAGCCTGAGCAGCTCTATCTTAACACAGTAACATGATTTCCCAAGATTAAACCAGCCTGGGCAGCTCTATCTTAAGAAAGTACACTAAAAAATGAAATAACAGAATTGTTTTTTTCAGTGTAACATGATTTTCCTAGATTTAAACCATGGTCTAACTGGAGGACACTGCGAGTGGAGGAACGTGAGAGCAGCGCTTCAAATGGTTGAGTGGAAAGCTCCATCAACGGCTGCTCCCACGTTTCATCGGGCTCATCCATCCCTCCGGACAGGGCCTCACAGCCAGAAACAGGTGAGCCGTTCAGGGACCATTCAGTGACAGGAACGTAGTGCTTTGATTTCACTTGTTCACAAGTTAAAGATGTAAAGCCAAGTGGTGCTTTACACCACATGCTTCAGGTGATGAAATATACATTAAATGTCCACCAATGACTGTTGAGACGGTTGATCATTTAGTTTTAAACGTAGTAAACATAGAAAATACTTTGGCTGGTTATTGTGATCAATATCTCTTTTAATTGCACAACAAAACGGGCTTTTAAAATAACAAAGACATTTGATCCAAATTACATTGAATTTAATGCAAAAGACTATTTAACCCATTAATCAGTCTACAAAACAAACCTTTCCTCCTGCAATTAGCCTTTCAATACCACCTCACTCCGTGTGTGTTGCCCTCATAATCAATCAAAGTGATCTGGTGTGTCCTGGTGTTGATCTTAAGAGTCTCTCAACTTGTGGAACCTGTGCATTTAACACTTTTCTTTTGTCTACAGTGTGTTGTGGGAATCTCACAGAACCTGTGTCTTGTCCACCCTGCTGCTCCCCCTGTCACCTGCAGTACAAGGTAATTTTGCCGGTCCACTTCTGGCTCTCAATATGCTTCTGGCTGTTTGTACCTACATGAACATCATTACATTCAGCTTGTTTAGCAGAGCTTTACTTCCAGCTCTGAGTCATTGTACAGCTAGAAAACTTTAGTTTATTAAGTCTCAGCGAGGCCTGAATGTATATTACATGTTTGGGTGTAACTAGGGTTACAGTGGAGCAAGTTTCCCCTCAACTCGACCGGAGCCGGAGCTAGCTTGCTGGTTAGCGCGGGCCGCCAGAGGAGGAGCGTGGTGCTGGACTGTAAGGTGGGAAGAACCACGACCGGGAGCAACGAAGAGGACAACGCAAGTTTCTGAGACCATGTGCACTCACGCCTGCCAAGATGACGTTCAAGTCCCAGGACTTGAACGTCATCTTGGCAGGCGTGAGTGCACATGGATTCTCACTGGCTTTTCTGAGAGGTGGTATCAGATGGAGACACACAGCAGGTCTTTGCAGGTTAATCAGAGCATTATTGGTCAGTTAAGTCATCTTAAAGAAATTCGTAGCTTCCTTACTAAATCAGTCCCCAGCCCAGTGAGATTTATCCATCCAAGGTGCTGTATATTGGGATTTGAGTATGAGGTTACAGATACCTGTCGATATCGTTACAGGTATATTCGATAAAAACTGGGATTACTGAGCAGGATTACAATAGAAATCAGATGGAATAAACTAGAATGCGCCTGTCACATGCGCCGTGCACTGACTCCCAACACTTTCAGGCTGTCTGGCACTGATGCTTTGCCATGGATTCTGCAGACAGTTGCTTTCATCACTATGTTTTAAAGTCGTAGAAATTTCTTAACCTCTCTGTACAATGCAAATTATGCCTCCAGCCGTGAAAGTGCTGTGAACGTCCAGGAACTTGACGTCTCACCTGAAGAAACATCTGGTAGGATAAAACCGCTCACTTTACTGAAACACACCTGGACTCTGTCAACTAGTTTTATTAGCTCATAACCTGCCAGTAACCTGCCAATACCAGTACTGGTGCTGATGGTAGGAAGACATTCTCAATACATTTTGAGGATCTCGTGTTTTAGGGATTAATTGGGGCGAGACATGCCATAACTCTTTTTTTTTTTTTTTTACATCTGCTCATTGACTCAGTAGCAGGTCCAGCAGGTTGTTCGGTTATTATCAATCAGTGATTCATGCTGCCAGATATAGCCTCTCATCAAACATTCATAGTTAGTCCGGAAAAAACAACATTATAACCAACGAGGAAATGGGACGAGAGATATTTTGATTTTTAAAACACTTCTTTATTTACACTAGATTGTCAGAAGACGGATACATTGTATTATTTTTCTTTGCTAAAAACAACCATTTTTAAAAATGTGCAAACTGCAATTCTTCATTTTTTTAAAAACACAGAATGTTCTCAAAACACCAGACCTCTTTAAAAGCGTTGAGGTTATTGTTTTGTTTAAAAAAACGGTATTCAAGCCAGAGTCTGGATTTAACATTGACTCGCCACACTTCCATGACATCCTGCCCTTCTCTGTTCTCCACCATGTTCCTCCTGCTGACATAGATTGCCATCTTGGCCTCACCTGAGAGGATGTTCAGGAGCTGCCATTTTTCTTTTGCACTTTTTTTACAGCCAGCTCCCATGATAAAATTCCTCTCAGTAAAAACAACAGTAAAAAGACTAAAAACCATTGTTAAAAGAGTGAAGAAACCTGTGAGTCTCTGTCACCCGGTAAAAACATGGAAAACAGTCTCTCTCTGTGCACAAAATGGGCAAGTGTTTAAAACAGCAGGGTTAATGATGGAGATAAAAGCATTTGAGGCGATCGCACCATGTACAATCCTCCACTGAAGGTCTCCATTTCGTTTCTTTAAGGGAGGTTTGAAGAAGATCCTCCACTGTGGACCAGGTCCGCCTTGACCCAGTCTTTCTGACCACACAGTGGGGTGTCTGTTGCTCAGTCCACCCTTGTGGATGCTCTTCACACAGTTCTGAAAAAAATGTCCGTTTGTCTGCCTTGACAGTCTCTCAGGCTGTGTGATTTCTAGGAGGGGGCCGGACAATCCCCCCAGCTCCGGGCTCAACAGGACCTCGGGGAAGGGGTCTGCAGTGTCCGGAGAGAGTTCTCCTTGGCTGTACTTCCTCAGGAGGCTCCTGTCTCTGGCTGTGAGGACTTCCTTCCAGGTCTCCAGGAGCCTCTGGGACACCCGGACCGACTGCAGCTTCAGCAGACAGCCCAGGGCCTGGGTGTCCTGATGTCCAGTCTGGCTCCGTGGATCAGGGGTTCTTTCAACAGCCAGTGCAGAGAGTTGGCTTTCAGGCACCTTCTATGGGTAAATAGAGCCCAGCATTTTAAAACACTTTGATGAAATCAAGGAAGCCCCTTGAGATTTAGTAACTTGGGACCAGTTAGGAAATGAACATTATCCAACCCCAACTTACTGGTACGCCTCAGGATGCAGCTGGCCACGCATCTCCACACCAGATCTGCCGGGCCTGTGAGGTACCTCTGCAGGAACTGGAGTCTAAAAGTGGCAGTCCGGCTGGCCAAATGGACAAGGCCCTGACCCCCCTGTGGCACCCAGTGCAGACCATCCCAGAAGAAATCCACCATTTTCCATTTTCTTTTGAATTTGAGCCAGGAAGCCTGGAGGAGGGTCTACATTGGTGAGCCGATGCCACAGCTGGGATGCTACTAGATTATTTAAAACTAGAACCCTGCCTCGGAGTGACGTCTTAAGCAGGAGCCACCTCCACTTGGAGAGCTTACCCTCAATCTTTTCCATGACAATCTCCCAGTCCTTCTGAACAAAATGTGCTTTGCCTACATGTATCCCTAAGTATTTAAAACCATCTCTTTTCCAGGCTAAATTCTGGGGAAGAACTGGGAGACCGCCATGCCACCTGCCGACAGCGAGGGCTTCACTTTTTTCTCAGTTGACCCTCGCTGCTGATCTCACATTAAACTCTCTGATTATTTTACTTAAAATGTCTATTTCTTCCTAGTTCTTGATAAAAACAATGAGGTCGTCCGCATAAGTGGATAAAGTCACGCCTTCACTAAAACCCAGTAAAAACACCCGCTCCCCCACAGAACTTATCTTATTGAGGATGGGTTCCAGAGAGAGTGCATAGAGCATCCCAGACAGAGCACAGCCCTGCCTGACACCTCTACACACTCTAAAAGGAGCACACAGACTGCTGTTGAACTTCAGCACACTCTACAGCACTTTGAACTTGGCTATGAAAACCAGCACTGAAACCGAAGCTTTCCACGACCCCCTCCAAAGGAAGTCGTGTTCAACACGGTCAAAAGCCTTTTCCTGGCCAACTGAAATAAGACCTGCATCTATATCCAAAGAACTTGAGACTTCCAAAATACCCCGAATCAGGTGGATATTATCCACCATGGACCTGCCGGGGACACAGTAGGTCTCGGTGGATGACCTGCTCCATAGCTCTTCCAGCCTGGTGGCCCGAACCTTGGAAAGGAGTTTGTAGTCCACACAGAGCAATGACACGGGGCGCCAGTTTTTGATGTCCTGTAGGTTCCCTTTCATAGGGAGCAGAGTGAGGACTGCCCTCCTGCAGGACACTGGCATGGAACCAGAGGCCAGACATTCAATCCTTGCCCAGGATGTCCCAGAACGTTTTATAAAAATCAGCGGTTAGCCCGTCAATCCCGGGAGACCTGCCTGTTGGCATTGCTTGCAGTGCTGCCCGCAGCTCCTGCACTTCTAGGCGGGCCTCCAGATGTTTGTTGGTCTCCTCTGAGACTTGAGGCAGTTCCCTCAGGAACCCCTCGAGGAGACCTTGCTCTTCTTTATACTCACTCCCATATAGGGATGCGTAAAAGCTCACCGCTCTCTTTCTTATCTGGCTCGGTTCCAAGATCTCCTGCCCCGTGTCTGAGAGCAGTGCGTGGACCACATTCCCCTGGCCATTCTTTTTTTCCAGTGAGTTGGGGTTAAAAGCCCGGGAGAAGAGGAGGCCCACTCCTCCACTGAGAGAAGTGTGGTGGCTCAAAATGGCCTCCCCTTTCCACTCCCGCCTCCACTCAGCCTCATTGTTAAAATCACTGTTTCCTGAAGGAACAGGACGTCTATCTTTTTAAGTGTGGCTGTCTCATAGATTGTTTGCCTTTTTCTCAGATCTCTGGCTCCGTTTACATTCGCTTGTGACATTTAGGGTGTGCTGTTGACACAGGAGTTTGATCTGAGTCTTACCGTTGTAGAGATTTCTTATCTCATAAGGATCACTATTTATGTTGTGGTTGGCTATCGATAATGATTAATAAATACCTCGCGCACCACCTGTTTAACAGGAAATGATAGCCAATTCAGTTATATCAGTCTTATAAGATATACTAAACAGTTAATCAGGAATTTGAATTAATAGTTCAATTAATTACAATTACCAGAATTAACAGTAAAGATTGAAGGATTTTCGAGTTCTTGACACAGAAGAGGTCGACATTTCATTCACCTTTGTGCACATTAATAAAACAGCAAGTATGATTCCAAAAATTATATTTAGTTACAATGAAAACAAATAAACACAGATTCTAACTACCTTCTTCTGCCCTCAGTTCAGTGTTCAGCCTAACTCAACTTTGACAGCGAGCTTAACACTAAAAGAAATGGCCCCAGAAAGACGCAGGGTGGTTTCATGTCCGAAGACCATCTCTTAAATTTGTAAAACTGCAAAACACACAAAAAAATATACATCAGTGTACAATATATGTACAAAACACAAATTAAAGAATATATAACATCATACACCTGAGGTACTCAGGAAGTACTAGTGCACAACGCAGCTAGTACAGATTCCAATTAGCATAGCTGGTTAAAACAGAAAAACGATTTATGCAGTAAACATATATACATTATAGCCAATAACTTAGAAAACACTTTAGCTACTTACAGATTATGTCTCGTCAAACTCAACACAGGAAAAGATGCGCAGAGAAGAGCGACATGTAAATGAACTCCTCCAGTGCCGTTCTCAAAATGGCGTTTTTAACCTCCTGCTTACAGGAGGTGGTCAGTAGGTGGCACGACCACAAAAAAAGTAATGCACAAAAGAAGAAGTAAAACAAGCAAAACCACCAAGTACAAAGTGACATCTTTTGGGTAAATAGGGTATTACACCTGAGAAACTTAAACACTGACATACATCAAAACATGAGGGACAGAATACGATAGGATGTCACCCATAAACCAAATTGCTGAGAACAACAAAACAAAAGGAAATACAAATTACAATGAAATACTTGTATTGTCTAAGTATTTTCCTTAGGCACCAACAAAACAACCTCACTTATGGGACGGAGGTAACATCTGTGTTCACCCTTCCGGAAAATCTTAACCTCCACCTTCCTGACATGACCATCCGCACTGGGAAATGTTTTCGATATCAGTCCAAGTGGCCAGTTATTCCTGTGTTCCAAAGATTCTCTCAACAGAACTACATCCCCGGTTTGCAAGTTGGGTTTAACCACTTTCCACTTGCGGCGGTGCTGAAGCCCTGTTATGTACTCCTTTTGCCATCGGCTCCAAAAGATGTTAGCCAGGTGCTGTACACGTCTCCACTGTGCCCTAAACAAGTCACGGCTGTCAAACTGACCTGGTGGAACTGGTGCAGTGCCAACCTTTTGCGTGAGTAACATTACAGGGGTGAGAATGACTGGATTTTCAGGATCTGTGGAAACTGCTGTGAGAGGTCGTGCGTTTACTATTGCAGTCACTTCAGCCATTAAAGTCACTAGTGTCTCATGTGTGAGTTTCCCATCTTTGTGTTTCAGGAGCATAGCGTCCAAGATTTTGCGTGTGACCCCTATCATCCGCTCCCAAGAACCTGCCATATGAGATGCGTGCGGTGGATTAAAATGCCACTTACAGCCAGTGTCTTTGAGAAAGTTGTTGATTTTGTTGTTGTGGCAGCCCTGTTTGCTGATCTGTAGTTCTTTGCACGCACTTACAAAGTTAGTCCCACAATCTGATCTGAGTAGTTTGGCAGCCCCCTGATGGCGTAAAAGCGACGCAGTGCATTTATGAATGATGATGTGTCCATTGATTGTGTATGGCACGTGTACACATACAAGTGAATATGACAGCCCACCTTTTTGCATCTGCTTGACATCCTCGTGTTTTTCTGACTGTGACGGGCCACGGGCCAAATACATCCAGGCCTACATGTGTGAAAGGAGGGTCCATGGACAACCTATCCTCTGGTAGGTCGGCCATGATTTGCTCTTGTTGCGGCATGTAACACATTTGAATATTACACTGCTTATTGTTCGTTTTCACCGACAGCCCCTTCAGTGAAATGCCTGCCTTGATGGTGCACTTTTTCATGAAAGTGTCTTATTATGAGCTGGGCCAGGTGATGTTTACCAGGGATGAGAATGGGATTTGTCTCATCCAACTGTAACTGTGCACGTTTTAGGCGTCCACCTACTCTCAAGATGCCATTTATGTCAATGAACAGGCTCAGTTTGCTGAGTGGGCTTGAGATTTTTAATGGAGCCTCCTGTTTAATTTGCTTTATTTCTTCTCCATAAAGCTCTCTTTGGACAGTACGAATGACTGAGATTTTCGCTTGGTCAAGTTGGTTTTTATTTAAGTGCTCACTGCATGTGTGCCAGCCATAACATGTGCTTTCAGGACTGTTTTTGAATGACTGGGCTGTGTGTTTGAGTTTCGCAATGGCTCCAAGTAACACATTCCAACTTGAAAACTTTTCAAACCTTACACTACCTAGCTTCCCTTTTGACAGAATCGTGGTGCAGGTACTGACTTCAGGACTCTCACTGTCAGTCTCGGGGTGTACAAGATCAAATGTCTGCATCTCTGTTTTGAATCAGTGAGAAAGGCAGGTCCGCTGAGCCGTGTGGAGTTAGAAAGCTGCTCAGTGGATAAAGCCCGTGTGGCATGATCAGCTGGATTCAGGTGAGTGGGCCAGTGGCAACTGGTGAGGTTGAGTGAAACGTGTGATGCGCTCTACTCTATTGTGGACGGACACGTAAAAGCGCCTCCTTTTGTTTGAAATGTAACCAAGCACTACTTTTGAATCTGTGAAAAAGCTCACTTGATGAACTGTGATGTCTAGTTCTTCTAGAACCAGTTCTGCGACCTCGACAGCCAGCACCGCTGCACACAATTCAAGCCTTGGTAGTTTTGATGTCTGATTTTGGAGCGAGTCGTGTTTTGCCAAGAAGAAAGCCAACTTCACTCAGTCCTTCTGCATTTGTGAGTTTGAGATAGGCGACGGCGCCCACGGCTTTGATGGAGGCATCACAGAAGACAATGATTTCTTTTAGCTGCAGAAAGTGGTATTGAGGTGTACATTCTGGGGACTTCAAGTTGTTGCAGGTGTTTGAGGGAGTTTTTTCACTGCTGCCACTGCTCTAACTTGTCTTTAGGTAGTTCAATGTCCCATTCGCAAATGTTTGCAGAAATGTCTCTTAGTATGGTTCGGCCTTCTACAATGACTGGGACGGCAAAACCGAGGGGGTCGTACACACTATTAATGACTCAAAGCACTCTCCGTTTGGTGAATGGTTTCTCATTTACTGTTACCTGAAACTTGAACATGTCTGTTGCTAGGTCCCAACCTAAGCCAAGGCTGCACTGCATGGGAGGAGATGGCTGACCAAACTCAAGTCCCTGTGTGTCTGTTGCGAGGTCCTCAGCTGGGAAGACACTGGTAATAGCAGGACAGTTAGACGAGATTTTATGCAGACGAATGTTGCACTGTGCAAGCATTTTCTGCGCTCTACAGAGTGTATCCACTGCCCCACCGCCGTCAGACTCATGAACAATACAGAGACTTAATGACTCAGTACAGACTGTAACCTGCTCTATTGCACTAAGATCCACTGCACCACTTATCACTGTATCACTTTTTATCACTCCATCACCTTATGCACCGTATGGAAATCCAATCCTGTTGTTCCTGTTGTTCTATGTCCATTGTTGTCGTGTACCATATTTTACCTCTTATTTTTAGCTTATTTATTTTTATATTCCTTTTTATATTCCTAAAGCCTTATAGCTTAAAGTTTTTAGCTATTTTTATCTAAACCATGTGTATATGTTTTTATGTTTAATGTTGCACATCTCACCAAGAAAAATTCCGATATTCTGATCTGCTGAAGAGAAAGATTTTAGTCCATCATCAACATAAAAGTGATGGTCAATGAACTCCCTTGCTTCACTGCCAAAGTCCCCTTCTCCTTCCATGGCTGTTCTCTTAAGACCATAGATAGCAACTGAGGGGGATGGGCAGTTTCCAAAAACGTGGACTCGCATTCTGAACTCCACCACTTCTCTATCCAGGTCATGGTTTTTAAACCATAGAAAGCGCAAATAGTTGCGATGGTCCTCTCTGACCAAAAAGTTGTAAAACATTTGCTCTATATCTGCCATGACCGCATATGGATCAGATCTAAAGCGTAGCAGAACTCCCACAAGAGTGTTATTGAGATCTGGCCCTTTAAGCAGCACATCATTGAGCGAGATAGCTTCACATTGCGCGCTTGAATCAAAGACCACCCTAATCTTGCCTGGCTTTTGGGGGTGATAAACACCAAAACTTGGGAGGTACCAGCATTCTTGGTCAGGCGAAAGAGGAGGGGCTGGCTCAGCATGGTCTCTGCTAAAGATTTTCTCAATAAAGCCAACATAATGCTCTCTCATTTGAAGTTTCTTTTTCAGCGCTTTTCGGAGTGACATTAAACGAGTGAAGGCTTGTTGGGCAGACGCTGTCTGGGAGAACGAAATAGAAGTGGAGCTACCCAGTTATTTGCCTCGTCTTTGGTTAGTTCATTTTGCATAATATCCAAGAATAAAGCATCTTCCACAGAAAGCGCTACTTTATCATCCTCTGTTGTTTGTTGGAAAAGCTGGTTGCCAAGTTCCTTTTGGGCTGTGAGTAGAGTGGGACACGTTTCTGTGTATTTCTCTTTGATGTGGATTGTGCTCATACAGGGCGTGAGAAAGCTGGGACGACCATTACTTAGAATGTTGGTCTTGAAAGAGTTCACAATGGGTCTATGAGCACCTGATAAGCAGACATCTCCTACGACTACCCACCCTAGATCAAGGTGTTGGGCATAAGGTGTGTTGTTGGGACCGTTTATCTGACTACAGACCTTGTGGGCTTGAATGATGACTCTCCCGAGAAGGAGAATTATGTCTGCTTTTGGGTCCAGTGGAGGGATCTGCGATACAATCTGCTGCAGATGAGGATGAGCTGCTGCTGCCTCAGGAGTGGGTACCTCACTTCGGTTATCTGGAATCTGGTCACATTCTGTGAGTGTGGGCAGGAGCATGGATACTTTTCCATTTATATGCTCAATAACAATGTCATTAGCTCTACGCCCCACTGTATCTGATATGCCAGCACATGTTCTCATGGTGAATGGAAGATTGTCGCCTTGTACACTAAACATGTCAAAGAAGGCTGATCTAGCTAGGGATGAATTACTTTGATCATCCAACATAGCGTACATTCTTCTTTTCTTCTCAGGTGAGGTGCGAGGGTACACATTGACAAGGCATATCTTAGAGCATGATTTACCTTGTAGACCCAGACCGCATATTTCTGTGCAGCTCGCCGTAGCAACAGGATTTGGAGGGTCAGGCTCCCCGCCGTGACTCTGTGACGGAGTGTGAGAGTCCCTAAAGGTCCACAGTGGAGGACCTGCATGTATGGCGGACACGTGTGTGTCACTATTACACTCTGAGCTTTACAGTCTTTAGCTCTGTGACTTGTGGATGAACAACACTTGTAACATATGGAGTGTTCTTTAAGTAAACTCCTTCTTTCATCCAATGTCTTCATTCTAAACCCTCTGCATCTCACAAGTGCATGTGGCTTATGGTGAATCGGACATTGCTTGTCTGGGTTGAGAGTGATTGTTTTTTCATTATTGTTAGCCTGACCTATCTCAGTTTTATTCACCGCCACAGGAAATCTGTTTGTCTGTCTAATTTGTTTAAACTGAGTTTTGTCAACCTTCGGAGCCACTGTGTTAGAACTGTGTAATGTAAAACTGGGATCTGTTTTCATTTCAGCATGGTCATTCACAAACTGTACAAAGTATGAGAATGGAGGATACACAGCATCATTGTCTCTTTTGTATTTTGTCCCTTGTTATAGCCGACTCTTGTAGACTGTATGGGAGCTTCTCAACTATTGGGTTTATCCCTCTTGGAGTGTCAAGATAGCTGAGGCCTGGCAGATAACATTCATTTTGCGCATACTCTAACTCAAGCAAAAGATCTACGAGCTCCTGCAATAGGTGAGTGTCTTTGTTGGAAACCTTTGGAAAAGTCTGTAAACGTTGGAACAGTGATGCTTCGATTACCTCTGGAGAGCCATAACTCTTATCTAGAGTCGCTGAAGACCTGCCTCTGGGTTGTGCACATGGACTGCCCTGATCCTCAGAGCGTGTTAAAGTGACTCTCCGCTGAGCCACTTGGTAAGTAGATCGAGTTCTTCACTGGCTTTGAGGTTGAACCCATGAGTGGCGTTGTGGAACATGGATTTCCAAGATAGGTAGGACTCTGGCCTGTTGTCAAAAAGGGTGAACCCCGCTGTCAGCAGATCGCGGCGGGCCAAGTAGGTTGCCAGGTCTGAGGGTTCTGTTCGTGGGGACGGCGAAGGTCTGCGCTGGATGGAAGCACCCGCTCTGGCGTGCTTCTCTGGGTACTTTGGCTGTCCCTTGTCCAGGTAACACTCACGAGGAGAAGCAGCTGACATCTGGCTGTGGCCTTGATTGTGAGTGTTGTTTTGATGGGACACTGGCCTGGGTTCCATCTTTTCTTCTTCTTTTACAAGAACTTCATCATCATTGAAGTGAGTGTTAACAAACTCTTGTGCACGTCTTATGGAAGGAGTTGTCTTTCCAGGAATGCCAGTATCTTCAAGGTCAACTGCACTGTGTATTGCCTCATCGGCTGCTACCTTCAGGACTTGAGCTGCTGCGAGCGCTGCTTCAGCCTCACCCTCGACCTTCAGAGCGTTTAGTGTTGCCTCGATGCGGGCCTTTTCGACCTCCATGTCTATTTGGCACTTGGCGTACTGTGCCCTGGTGCGGGCTGCTTCTGCGTCTGCTCGTGCCTTTGCTGCAACTTTACTGGTGGTTGACCGGCGTGAGCTGCATGACGGGCACTCCGACTTAACCTCAAGCTGGGAGACGGGTGGTGACTCTCGTGATTCCGCCATCTTGTAACGTTGAGTATCTTGACGTGTAGATAATCTTTTTACTCTTCTGCCCTCAGTTAAGTGTTCAGCCTAACTCAACTTTGACAGCGAGCTTAACATTAAAAGAAATGGCCCCAGAAAGACGCAGGGTGGTTTCATGTCCAAAGACCATCTCTTTTAACTTTGTAAAACTGCAAAACACACATAAAGATATACATCAGTGTACAATATATGTACAAAACACAAATTAAAGAATATATAACATCATACACCTGAGGTACTCAGGAAGTACTAGTGCACAACGCAGCTAGTACAAATTCCAATTAGCATAGCTGGTTAAAACAGAAAAACGATTTATGCAGTCAACAACACTTTAGCTACTTACAGATTATGTCTCGTCAAACTCAACTCAGGAAAAGATGCGCAGAGAAGAGCGACATGTAAATGAACTCCTCCAGTGCCGTTCTCAAAATGGTGTTTTTAACCTGCTGCTTACAGGAGGTGGTCAGTAGGTGGCACTACCACAAACAAAGTAATGCACAAAAGAAGAAGTAAAACAAGCAAAACCACCAAGTACAAAGTGACATCTTTATGTCAGTGTTTAAGTTTACACCTGAGAAACTTAAACACTGACATACATCAAAACATGAGGGACAGCATATACCTATATATAGCTGGGTGTGTGTAGGTGTGTGTTGGCGGCAGTACTCCTGACGGCCAGCGGCACCACAGTATTTCAACTCGTCGGAGTCACAGCCAACAAACTGTAGAGAGTAGAGGTCTTGGTGACTATAAAGTGGAGAGTCATGTTTTCGACCAGCAGAGGAGTGACATGGTTCAGAGCGACAACACATTACTGGCCTGCCAGATGCCAGAGACTCGAGAGGAACAGCTGCATCTTAATGCTCCAGGAAATCAGCAGCTGAACAGTTAGATCACAAGAGAAATAAAACATATCAAACAGGAGTGGAAGTAAATTCTGAACTCGGGAGTGCTCATGATCGTCTCGTTATGCAACCTCATTTTCTTCCATGATGGTTTTTACAGTTTTGCCTCGGGAATCCCATTTGGTGTTTTGGCTCTGTAACTACATTATTCATTAAACAGCCCACTCTTGTTACTGATGTCTATGTGCATGTTTATTTTTATTTTCTTTGAACAGGAAACATGGAATGGAAATGACAAGCCTATATTAAAAATCCCCCCACCAGTCGTATGAGCTTTATTACAGCACAGTGAAGTAAAACAAACCTCACACACTAACATAATGAACTTTTACTGTGTTTGACCAGATGGAGAGATTTAGTTTTGTGCTGCAATTTTTTTCTCACTTCACACAACCTTGTTCATTTCCATTAATCTAATTAGCAAAATATTGAAACAACAAAAACAGAACTCACAGATGTACATCAACTACATCATTTTTAATCCTTTCAGCAAAAGCTCTAGGTTAATTTGGCCCACAATGAAATGATAACTGTTAGTGAAACATTAAAGTATGCTTTACATTTTGGACAACCTTGTTTTTAAAAGTTGTCCAGAAAAGTAACTTCATTGGTTCAGCATAAAACTTTTCATAGGATCTTCAGCTGGATGTAACATGCAATCTTTAACACTCCTGCCTTATGGCAAGAACATCCCTGGACCAGTTCTGGCCTGGAGTTTGTGCTGTCCCTGTTTTTACTGATGACTCTGAATTTCCCAGAGAAAGGAAAGTGTATATGACTGGACTGGAGAACTGTCCCGGCTGTTTCTTTACTGTAAATTGGATTTGTCTCCAGCCCTCCTCACCCTCAGTTGGATGGAGTGGTATAGAAGAAGGAGGGGAATTGTTCAGCACTCTCAGATCACAACAACAATATATCCCTGTTTGGACTTGGGGCTAAAGATTATTTTCGAAACCAACTCCATGATACTTTGTGTGTGTGTGTGTGTGTGTGTGTGGAGAGAGAAAGAGAGAGAGAGGTGGAGGGAGTGTGTGTGTGAGACGTGTGATGGAACTACAAAACAAGATGGCGGATCACAAAAAACTACATTCAAATGGAGGTTATCGGAGAGCAGGAAGTGTGTCCTGGGTCTCGACCATGTGTTGGGGAACAATGGACGCTCCTGTGTGTCTCTGCTAGAGGACCATTTCTAGAATGAGTTTATGTGAATGCGATTTGTCTTGTAAAACGTCAGGAGTCGTCAGATGGCGTTCAGTTACGGTGTGATGTTGTCTTTGATGTGATATATGTAGGATTGTGAGTTAACAAGTTAGTAAAGCAAAGATTAGCATGCAGACCCTGTGTCTGTTGCAGAGCCAATGTTGGTTTACGAGTTGATAACTGCTGTTAATATCATTATCAATAGAACTCAATCACTGTAACAGAATCAACACATCTTCATAAAGTTAAACAGTTCTATGCATAGCATCAAGTTGAACTAATCTCAGGTAATGCCCAGTTGTTGTTCCCACTTCCTTGAGGAGAAAAAGATGAAGTTGATGTTTCAGGAGTCCTTCTTTGCAGCTCCTGGTTGTTCCTTTTGTTCAGACTGAGGAGCTGGTCGCTCAGGTCTGTGATGGTTTTCCTGCTGGTTGAGGAAAACACAAAGAAGTTCTGTGAGGCGTCGTTTCCCTGGTCCCGTCCTGGAGGAACTGGTTGGTTTTCCTTGGTTGATGGGAGAGCAGACTCTGGGTGCTGGTCTCCAGGTCCTGGGAAGGTCTGACCCTCGTGGTCGGGTCAGCAGAGGAGTTGAGGAATGAAGGCCCCTGGTTGCAGGCCTCTGGTGTTAGCTGTATGCTAACACTGGGTGAGTTGACTTCAGCAACCCACCTACTTGGAGTCTTCGCTGAAAGAGAGAGAGTGAGACTGGCCCTGCAGCTTTTTATTGTGCGAGTGTTGATTCGAAGGTGTCGAATCCTGGGAGCTTCAACCAATCAGTGACTGGCTGAATGCATGGGTGAGCGTCTTGTGAGCAGAAAGTGGGAGGAGGAAGGTCCTGCAGATGGTCCCCCCCCCACTGCGTGTGAAAGACAATTACATTCCTGGGTCAGAATTCACATGTCATGACTGTGTATCATGACATGTGAAAATTGTCTTTCCCCAGAAATGAACAAAATTTCTGTGGTCCTGTGAGATCCCAACACCGTGGTTCCACCACTGCTTAAGACTGCTAAAATCACCATTCCTCTGTGTAAAAACCTCCCAAAAAAAACACTCAAGCCTATCTAAAACTTCTGTCAAAGTTTAAACCTGAATTAAAATGCCAGCTTTTCGGTAAAACATTCCGGATAAAAATACTATTTAAAAGTCAACAATGATCAGTAAAACCAACAGGTAAAATATCACATTTCTTAAAAACATTAAAATGATGTTTAAAACAATAAATACGATCCAACGTGGCTGAGGAGATCCTGCTCTCTCTATACATGGTATACTGACAGCAGTCTGGATGCATCCTTCTCCAGATGTCCACCATGCCCCGAGAGTTGACCAGCTGCTTCAAGGCGTGCTGAGAGGCTGGATGAGGCTCTGCATGGTTGCGGTCTAAAGCCGCGTCTTCCGTACAGTTACAATCCCCACCCAGAAACAAATAGTCCTCCGACCCACAGACACTTACCACCTCAGTTAATTTGAGGAAAAACTGCTTCCTCTCTGCAGCAGCTGTTGGGGCATAACAGTTAATAAAAACACATTTAAAATGGTGGAACTGAGCTTTAACTAAAAGCAACCTCCCCCTACACAGTGCTGGACCTCCAGTGAGTTGGGGTTAAAAGCCCTGGAGAAGAGGAGGCCCACTGTCTCAGATTGTTGGCCTTTTTCTCAGATCTCTGGCTCTGTTTACATGTAAAATACCCAGTTTAAAAACATTCATAATAAAGGAGATGTTCAAAACCAGGATAAAAGCTGCCTCTTAGTTTTCAGCACAAGTTTCCAGAGTCTAAAACCCTCCTGCTCTGTGAGGCCAGATTCCTGCCTGCTGCTCATATGGAGTCTGGCCGGGAGTCTGTTGTAAAAACATTTTTAATTTTTCTGCACTGTATGGTATTTTTGTTTTTTGAGAACTGTTAAAAGAAATATCACTGCTGTCTGACACACTTTCACTTTCACCGTCTTCTGAAACTCTGTTCTCTCCACAGCTTTTCTTTGCTTCTGTGTTTTTTGTCTTTTTCCTCCTTTTTTTGGTTTATTTTTTGCTATTTTTTCTTCCTCCATCTCTGTCTCTTTCACGTGTTAAGCCTAGGCTGCACTTTTTCCTGCCTCTCCTGCCTCCTCCACCTGCTGCTCCTCAACAAGCTCACTTTTTTTGTCATCACCCACTTTTTCTCCTTTTCTTTTTTCTCCCCCCACCTCACCAGTGATATTTATTTATTTCATTCATGCTGCATTCAGTGCCATTCACTCCTCCTCCCTCCTCCCCAGCTCCAACCGACAAACTCTCCTCACGCACGCTCACATTCACTCATTCGCTCACATTCATGTGGCGGCAGCACCGGGTTGAGTCGACTCAGCCCGCAGAGGACAAGATTTCACCGTGTGCCCCTCCTCGCCACAGCCGAAACATTTATTGCCAGCTGAGCTTGCAAAGACAATGTAATCAAAATAATTTACTCTCACACAGAACCTGAGGTTGAACTCCTCATACCGGTTATTGAGTATCATAAATACTTGTCTTCTGAAACATGTCGTGTGTTTCAGCAGCGGAGACTTAATTCCAGAGGCGATGTCTTTGTAGCCGTATACTACTTTCCCAAATCTGGAAAGATCCTTAGTTAACAGCTCATCTGGCGCATAAGGAGGGACATTGGACAGGATGACCCGGACAGCTGGCTGAGACAGCAGCTGCACCTGGACAAACCTGTCCAACACGGTGATTACCGTCTCCACCACGGAGTTGGCCGTGGTGGATCACCACGGCCAACTTTGTGGACCACCTGGTCCACAAAGATAACCACGTTCATCAGGGCCGCTGCCTTCACGCTGCTGTAACCGACCTTTTCCTCCACAGCCAGAGCAACCTGTTCCACGCTGCAGGGGAAAGGCGCAGAGATGCGGACCCCGTGCTTGCAGGTGAGCTTCCTTAGCTCGGACGACAGCTAAGTGGTCCCTGGCAACGTGGTCCCCGGCAAACACGGACCACGCAAACCCACCGAACCCCAAGAAAGATCGAAATAAAACAAAGGTGCTCTGTGATTAATAAACTGTAGTGATTGTGAACATTAACAAAGAAAAGAAAAAGAAAAATTCACATAAAACTGTGACAAACGCTCCCCGCTCACACACGCTCCAAGCCCTTCCGCACTCCTGGCATGCACCGAGAGAGAGAGAGAGAGAGAGAGAGAGAGAGAGAGAGAGAGAGAGAGAGAGAGAGAGAGAGAGAGAGAGCGAGAGCGTGTGTGTGTTTGGGAAAAGATGTGCACATTTTCTTGAATAAAAATTGAAAGCTTTATTTGTATTGTGGTTTTGATTCTCTAAAAAAAAATCACTGTTCGACACCTGATTGGTTACTGAGTTTTGATAGTTCAAAACTTGTAAAGTGCAATTTGTGTCTGCTGTGTATAAGATGTGTCAATACACTGAACAGACGACATATTCTATTCTTTCTTGTCTTTATTTTTTATGTTTTATTATTGCCAGGCAAGAGTAGAGGCACGGCTCCACCAGGAGAAACATCCACATCTATGTATGCACTGTTTCCTCACTAAACACTCAGAAATGTGCACAAGACCTCACTAAAACTACTTAAAAGGTGTTTTTCTTTTGTTGTTGTTGTTGTTACTTATTAAAGTATTTGGTAACACTTTATAATAACTATCCGTTATAAGTAGTTAATAAAACATTAATAGCCATTAGTTAGATTGCTTGTTGAATATTTGCTAACAGTTTATTAAGTATTTAAAACTGTGCCTTATAGATTGGTAACAGATAATTTACAAGCATTTAGTTAACAATTTATAAATTACATGTTAACTGTATGTTGATGATTTATAACTATACCTTATACAATTGTAATAGATCATGAATAAGCCATTAGTAAACTACTTACTAATGACTTGTTAAGTATCAGTTAATACTTTATATACATTATTAGGACGTTATTCTAAAGTTGCAACTATTCCTCATTTACTAACGGTTAGTAAATAAAGTGTTACCTGCAGGGGTACATTAGGCAGCAACCGGCAGAGGAGTCATGGGAGTTTTCCTGCGCACTGATGAATACACACGTTGGATACGATTTCTGCCAACAGGTTTTTGGCTCCCATACCCCTACCTTTACAGTGGTTGTGTGGTTGCATGACGATGAATTTTGTTGTGGTTATTTTATTGATTGTTCTGTTCTAATGCATAATATCTGTTCCTTTGTTACGCAAGGTTCATCATCCTTGAAGGGGGGATAATATGAAATGTATTTTTTTATATCTTCTCATATATGTTTTATTCCTTGTTTTACTATCATGCTGCTCTGCTTTGTAGTATGCTTTGTTGTATGCAGAGCAAAGAGTCTGAACAGAGTCAAAGGTTGGGTCAAATGTTAGACCATATCATCTTCTGTTTGGACTTCTGGAGGCTAGGAGATGTCCTAAGTGACACCAGATGCTATGGAATCAGTGATGCTTACTGTAGTGTACTAATTAGCTCCATGTGTTACTGACCATATAAGCGACGAAGTTTCCTTTGTGTGTTGGAGTTGCATATTGGAAGTTGCTTCTCTCACCCTGTCATGTAATCAGCTTTTAATTTTCTTGATGTCATCCTATTCAATATTAAATGTTTTTTAACCAAACGAAGAAGCATCGTTGAAGCCTGTTTTATCTCCAACTTCCATCCTGCACTGAAGTTTCCTTCAGTGACGGCATTGTAAATCACATTGCATGTGATGAATGCCACTACACTGTGCAATTTATGACATACAAGGTGTGATTTAGAATGATATGTGCAGTTTTCTTAAGGATTTTCATAAGTCCTGCTGCATATCTGGCACATGGGGGTTGTTTGTCCTCTGTTGAATCTAAAATGACACTTGTGTACATTATTACATGTCGTTCTCCCTTTTGTTTCTGAAAAAGCACAGAAGCAATTGAATGTGGTTGTTCAGAAACATCCAGATAAAATGGCTTGCTGTAGTCTGGAATTGCCATGTCAGACGCCTGGGAGAGAGACTGTTTCAAGGTGACAAATGATTCTTCTGCTTCATGCGTTCAATCTAAGATTCCGTTAAGATTGCGCATTCCAACCTCGCAGACCATCGACCGAAGATGGTGTGTATATTCAGTAAAATCAGGAATAAATGAACGGCTGTAGTTCGCTAATCCTAAAAAAGATACCATGTCTTTGACTATGTTCAGCTTTGGATGATGCAAGATGGATGTCTTGTGTGCTGATGCAACACCTGTGCCACGCGATGATACCAGACGGCCGAGAAACGACACTGTTGACACTGCAACTTTTTTCTGGAAACCTTAAATCCCTTTTCATTGAGAAGTAAAAGGAATCTGTGTTTCCGCAAAACAAGTGGGGGCATCAGGCGCAGCAAGCTATAAATCATCAACAAACTGCACCAGAAGAACTCCTGGACGGAGTTCTAAATCTGACAGTTTCTGTCTGAGAACTGTATTGAAGATCCCAGGAAACAAGACAAAACCTTGAGGAAGTCTGTCATAGGTGTATTTTTCACCTTGATACATGAAAGTGAACATTAGTTTCACCTGATCTGCTACTGGCAGACAGAAAAAAGCATTAGCCAAATCTATACAAGAGAAAAATCTATGTTCAGGTGAGAGATGTGACAACGCAGTATGTGGATTCGGTACAGGTGTAGAGGCCGTAGATACAATACTATTTATGGCACGAAGATCCTGTACCATACAATAAGTGCCTGCCTCCTTCTTTTTCACTGGTAGAATAGATGTGTTCCATCCTGTGTTGGGATAACTACGCCAGCTTGGATAAGACCCTGCAATGCGTCTGCAATCCCCGCCTGTCCCCCGGGACTGGTGTTGTACTGTGGTAGAAAGATGGGATCAGAAACAGAGACAGAAAAAGATACTGGTTCTGCAGACATGCAGAAACCAACATCAGTGGGGCCTGAAGACCATAGGGAAGATGGAAGAGCATCCAACATCTCCTTGGCACTTTTATGGTCATCTCTCTCTGCCGTGGTCCCTCTGAATGAGGTGATGATGGAGAGTAGAAGACACAACGTATGTCATCTCAATGCTTTACATTTCACATGAGGGCGAAAAACTCACCATGGGAAGCGTGGTCACCATCCAGTCAGAGGCATCTTTGGCTTGACACATCATATGACCCAGATATTTTGCCTGATAGGATATATTAATTTGCATAGTTATGTGTGGATATGCCTCACCTGAATGTCTGTTACACTTTATCTGCTCTTCAGTGAGGTCTACTCCCAAAGCTACTCCTTGCTTTCCTATATACAATGTTTTTACAGTCAATGGCCACACATGTTCATTTATTATTCACTCAAAATGTTCTTCATACGTTAAATCTATATCTCAGTCATAAAACAATGTGCAAGAAAGGCCTGAGCCGGCTTTACTTCCTGAGGAGGCTCAGGTCCTTTAATGTCTGCAACAAGATGCTGCAGATGTTCTATCAGTCTGTTGTCGCAAGCACCATCTTTTTTGCTGCGGTGTCCTGGGGTGCGGGCATCAAGGCAAAGGACGCCAACAGACTGAACAAACTGATTAGGAAGGCAGAGTCTGTTGTTGGCTCCAAGCTGGTCACCCTGGAGGAGGTGGTGGAGGACAGGATGCTGGCAAAACTGCTAGCAATCATGGACAATCCCACCCCCTCCACAAAACACTGGACAAGCTGAAGAGCAGCTTCAGCAATAGACTGATTCAACCCCGCTGCTCGAAGGAACGTTACAGGAAGTCCTTCCTCCCCACGGCAATAAGACTTTTTAACTCGTCGTCTACCTCCGTCAGAGCGTCAATATAATTACTCATGCTTATTTCTAAGTGCCCATGGTCAGTTCTGTGTTTTACTAAATTTGTCCTACCCAGATATTTTATGTCCTACCCAGATATTTTTATATTTTACATTTTTATTTTTTACTTTTAAATGTTATTCTATTGTATTTTATAACATTCCTAGGTACCAGAATGCTGCAACAAAACAATTTCCCTTCGGGGATGAATAAAGTTATCTATCTATCTATCTATCTATCTATCTATCTATCTATCTATCTATCTATCTATCTATCTATCAATGGTAGGGGTCCAAGGGACCTGTATAAGGATTCAAAGATCTAATCCAGTGCAGCCATTCACAATAGGTCTGTCAGGATTGGTGGTGTGCAGGATTCAAATGCCGACTAGGATGGAAAATTATTTGAGTCTCTCCAACGGAGCGGCAATCCGTAGCGAGGGATCGTAGAAGCCGAGGTGGGCGTCACGGAGATGGGATCTTCCCAGCAGGACAGAGCAGTGCACACCGGGACTGCACAGGAGAACAAACAGAGGTCAGGACACTCAGTAGCTTCCAAACATGAAGTGAACAAACTCATAACAAAAGGCACGAGGGGGAAAGTCGAGGTACCGCAGGCTAAACATAACAATCTTGCGATGAGAGCCTGGGATCCCGGTCCTTAAATACTGGCTTCCCTCATTTGCTTCAGGTGTGCGTCCTGCTCCGTCTGCTCCACCTATGCTCACACACGCCCACACACACACAAAAACAAAAACACAGCAGGAGACATCTGCGGGCTGTGACAACGTCTGCATCATTATTTCAAATCCAGAGTCACCAGGGTCCAGTTCTGCCCAATAGATGTCAGTGGTCTGTGGCATTTTCCCTTCATACAGTTCAGGTTGGTCGTCTGTAGTCACGACGCCGTTGAAAGGTGTTGGATCAGGACCAACAGAACATCGATGTTCAGTGCCATCTGGAAACATCAATGAAAGGCCGTCCGCTGAGCATTTGATCATTACTGCCAGTTTCAACAAGAGATCTCTCCCCAGGAGATTCACGGGACAGTTTTGTTAAAAAATGAAGTTTTGTCTGTGCGTTTGTGATGACACAGCAACATCAGTCAGTTCATTTAATGGCAGTCTGTGGGATCCCCGAGAAACCCACTAACGGTATAGAGTCTTTGGTCAGCCTGGTGCCCACTGGTAATTCTCTGATTGATGAAAATCGAGCACTGGTGTCCACCATAAAGCGCATTGACTGTCCGTTTACCGTAACCGTGAGACAAGCGTCCGTCAACACCCCCTTTCCGGCTTCCCGTGGGCCCCTTCAGAAATGAGGTTGTTGATTCCACCCGAGGACTGGACCGGCTCCTGGATTTGGAGCGCCATGGAGCTGAGTGGGTGGAGTTGGCTGCATAGGCTGAGCCGACTTCTATGCAGGAGTCGGCTCACCCCCCGTGCCAGGCCATGGCGGTCGAGGGATGTATGGAGGATATCTGTGCTCCATTTGGACATCTCCTTGCCCAGTCACCTGGTTGTCCACAAATCAGACAGTTATTGTGAGGTGGTCTATTACCTGATTGTCTCCCGAATCCCCTTCCTTGACCTCTGGGTCGAGGAGGCCCCCAATTTCTTTGCTGTGATCTCGTCAGTGCCATCATTTGCATTGGCGCCTGGAGGGCAGGGACCTGTGGAGCTTGAATGCACTTCTCTGTATTTTTTCCTGCTTTACTGCGCTCTGAGTGTGTTTTCTTTTCATTTTCCAGCTGCATGCGTATCTGTTTTAATTTTAGGTTTTCTACCTCACCGTTTTTTTCCTCTCCCTGTTTCATGTGTCTCATAAAGTGAGTGAAATGTGTTGTCCATCTGGTGTCATCAGCCGTATGCATGTCAGGATTGGCTTCTATCACCTCCCGTACAGGTGCTGGTATGCCTCCTTACGCTAGTTACAGCTGTTCTGAAAGAGAGAAGATGAATAGGGGTGGAGCTGGGGTCAACTCCAGTTCTATCAATCCAATCTGCTCTGAACCTTTTAACCTTTTACCAGTGCGTCTTCTTCTTCTTTGGGGCGATACAGACACTCTGAAATAGGAGCAAGAGAAACAGGATAAAGGTTACGCAATGCATCACCAACTCATTTTCCCATCTCACTGGGAGGTGTTCATTTGTTACAGCAGTGTTATCAGCTCCTTGTTCAAATGCATTCATTTCTGACACAGTCATTGTTCCTCCTAATAAAGCGCAGATCACCTAACGCCATTACAGCGTGACCAGTGGCAGACACAACGGCCTGCATCCACTTGCTCCCACCCTGTGTCAGAGGGGGGAGTTTCTCCTTGATGCAGTTAAGGTCCATGGGTTTCCAAGGTTTGTAGTCATAAGAATGTCGATCCTCATTCCATACCATAGGAAGTTGCAGATTATGGTTGTCCCCGACAGCGGCGTTCATATTTATGGGATATGGGATTATTTTCGCGCTCCTTGTCTATGATGCATGGACCGCGTAGATGATCCTACTTTAATCTGAAATGGAGGCTGAAATGTTAGTGGCTGTTTAGTGAAATGTAGTTAGAGGGTGTTTTCAGGGTTTTCTGTATGTGAGAAACATGTCACCCTCTCCTTTGAGGTGAGCTGCTACTAGATCGGCTGTGGTGTTGTGTGGACTGCCAGATGTAGTTCACATCTGCGCTGCATTGTTAGAGTGGTGGTGGTGAAATGGTGTTCTGCATCTCTGTCGCATCTCTTTCTCATAACTAGCCCCCAAGTTGACGGACTCCCTATGACTTCCTTCCTGAATGTGTGGGCGTGTTATTGATGATCTGTGGTAACTTAGTGGTGCTGTAGATCCTTCATAATCAACATCCAATGTGCCGTTGTTAATATAGAGTGTGGGCATCTGTGTAGCTGCAGATGGAGTAGAGTGAGTGTGTAAATTACTCTGCTGCTGATATGGAGAAGAAACATCAGGAGTCTTCAATCCCTTGAGGGAGGAGTAGAGAGACAGGCTGGTCTGGGTGCCTGGAGCTTTCGGATGTGCAGGCTTTTGCAACTGTGGAGCGGAGGGATCCACTCTCTCTTTCTCTCCACTGGAGGCCACACCCTGCAACGACTTACACAGACTCGCATGAACACCCTAACCCTTGCATTTCTCGCAACTTCTTAATTCTTTTCTTCGATCCCCACTTCCTTTTTGTCTTTTCCACTTCGTCCTTGTACATTCTCTGCACACATTTCTCAACCTCTATCAGTGTTTTAAACACATCATATTTACAGTTGTTGCCAATTTTCAGCACTTTCCTTAGTCTCTCTATTCACTTCCTCAGACTTCTTACTCGTGCGTTCAGAACTTCCCATCTGATTATATACTTTCTGCAACTGATCTCCCACTGTTATTTCCAATGTAGGCACATTTCCCCAATTGAACCAATCTTTCGATCAAACTCACCATCCATTTTTACAGTTGTAATGTTTGACCACACTCAATTCAAACAGACACACTATTCAGATTAAGATGTTTGAAAAATAAAAAAGATCTCCCATGTGTTCAGTTGTCATACACAAACAAATGTTTAAAGGTCCCATATTGTACTAAATCGATTTTTCTGTGATTTAAACATCATAAAAGTGCTATTTGGGGTTCATATACATCCCCGAAATGTTTTTTTCATTGATTCCCTCAAGCTTGAGTTAGAGGGCGATCTTTCTCTGTTCTAACTGGTGGGGGAGCTGAACGCGTTGATTCAATTTGATGACGCGGCACCACCTTGCTGACGTGGCACAGAGCTGGAGAAGTCCGCCTCCAGGAGGATTGACATGTGGAGAAACCAAAACAAGACACGCCCACGAATGTGCCAAGGAGCGCGCGCAACCTCTTCTCTGCGCGCTATCTCAGCAACAAAAACAGCAGCGTTCAATGTGAAGCGAGCATAGACTGTCGATAACTGTTTTCGCAATCATGTCCACTTGGAGAAAACGTGTTTTCGGGTGCAAGTATGTGTCCACACTATTTGGCTTGCCGAAAGAAGAAGCACAGCGGTGAATGTGGCTGGCCTTTTTTTTCTTTTCCACAAAGAATCTGTTTGTTTGCAAGTGACACTTCACCAAAGACTGCTTCCAGAACTACGGTACTTTGAAACTGGACTTACTCAGAAGCTCATCTTGAAACCTGCTGCTATTCCCACAATAAAAGACGCTAACGAGGCGCTGAGATCTGTAAGTACATTACTACCAATGGAGCGTGAGTTGCTGGTGTGATACACTCAAAAATGTATAAGCCCATTTATGTAAAGATGAATACTGGTATTGGTAAATACTTTATTTTGTACTGAAATGACCAGTTAGTAGGAAGAGGGAGAGCGGAACCAATGTTCTCAGGTTTCATTGCTCAGGGTCCTCCTAGGTGTGGGTTTCCGCCCACTTCCTCAGAAGTACTTTGGAGAAGGAAATGAACGGTTCGCGTCGTCCATCCTCTAAAACATTTGCATGTGTTTTCCAGGTCAGTACCCTTTGAAATGTACAGAAAACCATGATAGAAAGTTCTGTGTTTTGTATTGTGAGTGAAACGGGTGTTGAGGGTGTGTTTCTGTGTTAATTGGGAAGTTAAGGAGCGGAGTTCAGCCCGCAGTGCAGCGTGAGTGCGCATGCTGCTTCACCTTACAACGTGGCAGAGATCCCGCACCCTGAGTTTTCCGTGTATATTTGTGTAGTCTCCTGTACATATTGACATGAATTTATATATTAAATCAGCAGTGTCTGACACTCTGAAATCCTGAATGTTTATAAATGTGTATTTTTGGTAATAAATGTGATAGTTCATGAATCATCTTTAGTGTAAAGAGTTTAGGGATTAATATAAGGATTTTGTATTTTGTATGTAGTGAATATGTTAAGTTTATCAGTGTTTCCTGTGCCCTGTGTTTGTTGTTTTATGCTAAAATGAGATTTAGACCACTGAAATGCACTTTATATATGGACTTGCCTGTATTGCACTATTTGTTGTCAGTAGAAACTGGAAAACACTTATAACATTTATATGTTTGGTCAGGTTAATGCCTGTGGAGGAATTGAACGATTATTGAAGCCATACTATTGCACTTTATGTGGACTAAATACTTTGAATGTAAAGCAGGGATACTGAAACACAGATATATGTTTTGAACAAGAGTTTTGTTGGATGTTTAAGGATTTTATGGATTTGTTTAATAAAAGAGAAGTACTTTGGAGAAGGAAATGAACGGTTCGCGTCGTCCATCCTCTAAAACATTTGCATGTGTTTTCCAGGCGTCGAACTCAAAACAATCTTATTGTTATTGTGGTCACAAGCTTTGGGACCCGTAACACTGGCTCCGTCACTGAGGGGATGGGAGGAGGCGGCTGTGAGCTGGGCTGCAGTCTCCGTGCGGGCGGGGGAGGCAAAGGAGCTGACAACCACCCATTTCATGAGAGGTGACGTCAGCTCAATCAAAGAAATAGCTATAATTTCACAAGTTTTGAGTGTTGTATACTGTATCACCCAAATTATTATCGCACATGAGCATAGGATGGACTGTGAAACATGAAATATAGCGAAATATAGGTCCTTTAATTAGCATATTCCTTCAACAGCAACAGCTGAGGAAAAGTCTCAATTAAACTCACCAAAAATCGCTGAGGTTCACACATACAAGTTTCCAAGGGTCAAACATTCAGTAGGAAACCTTTTATCAATAATATTTGTATCATTTTCATATCTTTTCAAATCCTGCTTCTTCCTGGGCTCTCAGCTCCGTGTTCTCCTAGCTTTCTGCTACAACCAGCGTGCATTGCAGCTCTTAAAGGGGAAGCATCATATTGGTATTCTGCAAATCTTAATACTTATCCATAAAAGGGGAATGATGCATCTACAATCAATCTTAAAAAATGAATGACAAACCCCCCCGGAGAGCCACGCCCCGACAAACCCCCCCGGAGAGCCACGCCCCAACCCGGAAGGCACCAGACAGAGCGCGCAGAGAGGCCCACAAGAGAAGGATAAAGGGCGCAGAGAGGACCCCCCCCAGGCCAGAGGGGCCCACAGGAGAAGGATAAAGGGCGCAGAGCCCCGGGCCCCGACCCAAGCCGCCAAGCCGGGACCGGCCAGTGCAGCGCCCCCAGGCCACGCGGGCAGGGAGCCCCCCCGGCCCCGACAGCGGAGCCCGCCGCACCCCCAGGGGCCATCCCCCCACCACCCCCCCAACCCCCGGCGGGACAGAGAAGGCCCCAGCCGCCGAGCCCCAGACCAGCCCCCCCCAGACCAGACCAGGAAGAGCGAAGGCCCAGCCAGGCCCGGCCGGATGACAGCCGCCACCCCCCCCCCCCCCCCCCCCACCCCATCACCTAATCCCAGCCCACCCACACACTCACACCCAAGCATACGCATACACACACACAGACATACATACACACCCACACAGATACACACACCAAGCATACACATACACACACAGACATACATATCTACATATATACAGACAAACGTACATACATTTATTTGGTTGCCCCCCACTCCCCAGGCCGCCAGCCAGGCCCCCACCAGGCCACTACGGGATCTCGTCCTCCACCAGTCCAACCGTGAATAGGGAGGGAGAACCACTACCCAGCCCCCCCGGAGGTGCCACGCCCGAGCGAGCGTGCCCCCCGCACTCCAGCCGCACTCACCCCGGAACACGGCGGGACCACAGCGGGAGGTGCTGGGGGGAGCCCCCACCCCCCCCTCCACCCTGTGGGGTGTTGGGTGCATGTGGATGTATGTATTTGTGTTTTGAAGAGGTGGTGCAATGTGTGTGTCTAGGGTGCGGTTTAAAATTGAGGGGTAGCGGGGGCCCGGGTGTTCTACCGCTGCCCAGCGGCAGAACCCCGAAAGCCAGCTGATCCCCTCAAGACCCTGCGTGACTAAGTGTAGTTAAAATTGTGGGCGGCGCAAAGTCGGGGGAGGGGCAGACCACAGTTAAGTGGCCTGGACCCCCCACCCTAGGCCCCGTCCACTGGCCCCTATTGTTGAATGAGGTAAGGTGAGGTAAGGTAGGAGGGGCTGAGAGGGAGAAGGTCCCCCCGTCGCTAGGACTTAGCCCAGCTGGACCCCCCGCGCCATCCCGCCCCACCCCGAAGTGGCCGGCCTGGAACACGGGGACCAACACCCACTCCGACAAGGCACCACAAGAGGACCCGGACAGGAAGCCCCCCCACCCCACCCGACGGCCGAAGAGCAGAGTCTAAGACCCGCATGGCCCAGCACGAGCCCGGCCAGAGGCCAGCGGCTAGGGGGCGTAAACCCCCCCCCACACACTCACATACTCTCATACACATACACACACCCATACTTATATATGAATTACACACCCTCACACGCACATACACCTACGCTCACATTCACCGTCCCCCCACACACACAAACACACGTAGACACTTACACACACCTACCCATACAGACCAATCCACACTCGTATCCCCCCCCCCCACACACACACACACACCCGGCCCCTGTCCCATAACCCCCCCCCCCCCGGGGGTCATCTCCAGTCAGCTGTCCATCCAAACCCGGAGCCCCCACTGCCCTACATCTCCCCCTGATCCAGGGGTGAGCGAGACCCGGAGCCCGGCAGCTGGGGCCACCCCCGCCCCAGCGAGGGGAGGGAGGCGGAGGGAGGACCCACCCCCGGCGCCGCAGCGGGCACCCCCACCAGGACCGGGAGGGCACCCAGCCCCCAAGGCCCCGAGGCCCCACACCCGCCCGCCCCGGCCAGGCAACCCGGCCGGGGCCCGACGCCCAGCACCCCCACCCCACCCCAGCAGAACCACCTCCCACCCAGAGCCGACCCCCCCCACACCCACCCCCCGGCACCCCCCAGCCCAGGCCGCCACCCCCCAGGATAGATGCCAGCACCCCCCCAGATCACAGGGCCACCAACCACCCAAGCCACAACGCCCCAGCCACAGATGGCCCCAAGAGCCCCGAGGCGGAACTACCACCCCCCCACAGGGCTACATGGTGTATTCAATTATTGGGGACCATGTCAACTCAAATTGAGCCGACTGATTTTTCCTACAAGCAGAAATTCTCTCTAATGTGATGTGGTCTAGGAGTAAGTTTTTAAATAACTTTATATTAAGATTATGTTTTGATTTCCAGTTCATGAGGATTGCCTTCTTTGCGACGCTTAGGGAGACCAGGAGTGTGAAGGATTCATTTTTCTCTCTTTTAATTTCTGTGAGATCACCCAACAGGCAAAGTGCAGGTGAGACTGGAATGGGGGGGTCCAGGCATAATGATAAATCTTCACAGATTTTTTGCCAGAATGTTTGGACTGGTGTACACTGCCAGAGTGCATGTAGCTAGGAATCAGGGAGATTAGCTGTGCAGTTTGAACATATGTTAGATGAAGTGAGACCCTTCTTGAACATCCTTTGTCCTGTAATGAACTCTGTGTAGGACCTTGTATTGTATAAGCTGTATATTGGTGTTTTTGCTCATTTTGAATATATTTCTACAGATTTGTGACCAAAGCGTTGGTTCTATGTTAATGTTTAGATCTTCTTCCCATTTGGAGGTGGGAAGGGATATTGTGGTATTGGAACATGACAGGACTGAAACGATTTTAGAAAGTGGTTTTGGTGCTGAGATCTTCAGGAGGTTTGTCACTGTCTGAGGTAAGTTTAGGTTCATCTCTTCTAGTTTGAACTTTGTTTGTATGATAGACTTAAGCTGGAGATATTCGAGATAGTTATTTTGACTGATACCATACGTTTCTATTAAATCTTTAAATGGAATAAAAGAGTTATTAGAGAGAAGGTGTTCCAAGTTTCTTATTCCCTTGTTTTTCCAATTTGTGAAGTTTATTGGTTTCTTTTTTTGCAGGATGTCAGGGTTGTTCCAGATGGGTGTGAGTTTGCAGGGAATGAGTGATGATCCATTCATTTGAAGAAATTCCCACCAAGCCGTGAGCGATGTGTTTATATTGATGCTTTTAAAGCAGTTGTGTTTTTTGATGACAGGACTGAAGAAAGGAAGGTCTCTGATGTGGAGATCTTCACAGAAGGTTTTTTCAATGTCCAGCCAGCCTTCATCTAAGGGTTTCTGATTAATCCATTTTATAACGTAAAGTAATTTATTGGCAAGATAATAATTATAGAAGTTTGGAAGTTCTAAGCCTCCTTGGTCCTTGGTGTTCTGCAGTGTTTTTAAACTTATACGCGATGGTTTATTTTTCCATAAGAATTTTGAGATATGGGAATCCAATTTATTAAACCATGTTTTTGGTGGTTTTGTTGGGATCATTGAAAAGATGTAGTTAATTTTAGGCAGGACCATCATTTTAATTGTTGCTACTCTCCCCATAAGTGATATAGGAAGTGTCCTCCACCGAGTGAGGTCCTCTTCTATTGTTTTAATGAGGGGGGTGTAGTTTAAGTGCACCAAGTCTGACAGTTTGGCTGAGATATTAATGCCGAGGTATTTGATGTTCCCTGGTTTTAGTGGGGTATTTGGTGTGTGCTGAAAAATAGAGTTAATAGGCAAGACAACTGATTTATTCCAATTTATAGAATATTCTGAAATTGCAGAGAATCTGCCTATCAACCCTATTGTTTGTGGAAGAGAGGTCTGTGCGTTTTGTAAGAACAGTAATACATCATCTGCATAAAGACATATTTTATGGGTTACATTTGCTGTTTGTATTCCTTTTATGTTATTGTTCTGTCTAATGGCTGCTGCTAATGGTTCAATAAAAATTGCAAAGAGAGATGGTGAGAGTGGACACCCCTGCCTGGTACCTCTCTTGAGATTGAACCTTGAGGAAATTTGATCATTTGTTTTAACACAGGCACTGGGTGAAGTGTACAATGTTTTAATCCAGGAGAGGTAATTTTGTTCAAATCCAAATTTCCGTAGTGTAGCGAGTAGAAATTTCCAATTTACCCTATCAAAAGCTTTTTCTGCATCTAAGGAGGTGATAATGGCCTTTTGTTTATTGTGGTGGCAGTGGTCTATAAGATTAATTAATCTGTGTGTGTTGTTAGTGGAGTGTCGTCCTTTAATGAACCCTGTTTGATCAGGGTGTATTATGTGGGGTGTAATTTTTTCTATTCTGCTTGCTAAGGTTTTACTGATTATTTTAAGATCTACATTGATTAGTGATATTGGGCGATAGCTAGATGGTAGTGTAGGATCTTTATCCGGTTTAAGAAGAAGATTGATATTTGCACAGTTCATATGTGGGGGGAGAGATAAAGATTCTTTAATTTCCTCAACTGTTCTAAAAAAAATTGGTGAGAGTAAAGGCCAAAATTCTTTGTAAAATTCAGTGGTGTATCCATCAGGTCCTGGAGCTTTACCATCAGGCATGTGCTGGAGAGCTTCATGCAGTTCTTCTACTGAGATGGAAGCTTCTAGACCTTGGATCTGTTCGTCTTTTAATTTTGGAGGTCAACTGTTCAGAAAGTCTCTATTTCAGATTGTGAAGGGTCAATTTGTGAAGAGTAAAGTTTTTTATAAAATTCTCTGAAAGTAGTATTTATTTCCTGAGGGTCACAAGTGATTTCACCATTTTGAGTTTTAACTGAGGGGATTGTACATTTTTCTTAATTTCGTTTTAGCTGATTGGCTAAGAGTTTGCTGGATTTATTGCCATGTTCAAAGTTCTCCCAGCGTAATCTCTGTAGTTGAAATTGTGTTTTGTGTTCAATTATTTCATTCAACTCCATTTTTAATCTCTTTAACTCTGTTAATAAGCGGTCGTCATTGGAAGCTGCATGAGCTGTCTCTATGGTCTTGATTTTATCTTCTAATTCTTTTTCCTTTTTGGTTTTGTATGAAGAGTAAGAAATTATTTTGCCTCTCATGACAGCTTTAGCTGTCTCCCAGAGGACACTGGGAGAAACACCATGTAGATCATTTGTGTCTAAAAAGAGTGTCCATTGTTTTTTAAAGAATGTGAGGAAGTCTTGATCCTTGAGCAGTGAAGTGTTAAATCTCCATTGTCTACTAGGAGGGGTGAGTGTTCTATTAGTGACCGTCATAGTGACAGGTCATGGTCACTGATAGTGATGGGGTGAATCTGTGTGTCCCAGGTGTCTTTGATCACTGATTTACTCACCAGAAAGTAATCAAAGCGTGAATAGGACTGGTGCACTGCTGAGTAGAAGGTGTACTCTCTAAGAGTTGGATGAGAGGTGCGCCAAGCGTCGCAAAGGCCATAGTCACTCATGTACTGCTGTATTATATCTGATGAATCCCAGTGTCTAGTGTTTGCTGCTTTACTAACTCTGTCCATTTGTGGATTGAGGGCTATGTTGAGGTCTCCTCCAACTATAAGTGTTTTGTCAGAGTGTTGAGAGGCTGGTGAAGAAGTTGTGATAGAAGGAGGGGTCATCAACATTTGGGCCATAGATGTTTGCGATACACATTTCTATGTTCTGAAGAGAGATATGAATAATTATAAATCTTCCCTCTGGGTCTAAGGTTGTATTTTTATGGGAGAATTGCTTTTTATTGCTGATTTATATAGCGACACCTCTCTGCTTGGAGTTATAACCAGCTGAGAATGTGTGAGGGAATTGTGGTGAGATCAATTTGTGATGTCCTGTGGAAGGTGTGTGTGTCTCTTGTAATAAGACAATGTCTGCCTTAAGTTTATCCAGGTGTTCGAAAACCTTTTGTCTTTTTGTTTGTGTCCATTCCACGTACATTCCAGGTGACAAATCTGAACAGGTTCCTAGCTACACTCATCTTCTAGGTGGGTGTGTATCTGTGTGTGTGTGTGCGTGCGTGCGTGTGTATTTGTGTGCGTGCGTGCGTGTAGCTATGTGTGTGCATGTGCTTATGTGTGCGTGCGTGTGTGTCTGTGTGTGCGTGCGTGTGTATGTGTCTGTGTGTGCATGCGTGTGTGTCTGTATGTGCGTGCATGTGTGTGTCTGTATGTGCGTGCATATGTGTGTCTGTGTGTACGTGCGTGCGTGTGAGCATCTGTGTGTGCCTGTGTGTCTGTGTATGCATGCATGTGCATGTTTTTAAGGTTCCTAATTCTGACTGGTTATTTAACATGGGAGTGTGTGTCTGTCAATATAGCACTGTGTGATCTCATGACAGTTGGATTGTGGTGTCGTGGTCTTAGTGTGGCTAAAACAGTGGAAAAGTGTTACTATTAAGACAAGGGAGGGGGTGCAGAAATAGAAAGTAAGAAACCAAAACCCAAAGAAAGACAATCCCAAACTCATAGGTGACGTTCGTGGTGACGTGAGGAGTGCCTGCTTTTTTTTTTTTTGAAAGTCATGTAAATATATATTCCTATATATATATACATACATATACCCACATATATACACATACAAATATCCCAGCGTTTGTAGTGGTAGTTCAAGATGATTAATACTATAATAACATTGGACCTCAGTAAACCTGTGATGTGTGCGGCTGTTTGTGTGTGTGTTAGAGGGGATGTTACTTATTTATGAGGACCATCAGTAGAGCCAGGGGGTGACAGCGGGGTCCCGGTACAGCTGGCCGTTGACGTAAAGCCTGTCCACTGTGATGACGGCTCGGGATCCTTCGGCGATGAGCTTCTTCCTCACAGGAAACAACAAGCGACGGCGGTCTAAGATCTCCTTCGGGAACTGGTCGTTAACGCTGAAGTGCGTCCCTCGTAGTTCCCTGCCGTGGCTCTTCACCAGTTCTTTCTGTTTGAAATGTTCAAACTTGGCGACGATGGGCCGCGGGCGCTGATTGTCCTGTCGTCTCCCTCCCAGGCGGTGGACTCGGGCGAAGGTGATCTTGTTCACGGTGTCCTCGGGAAGCTTCAGGTGCTCCTGGATGAATCCTCGCAGCGATGTTTCCGCGTTTTCCTCCTCGCGTTCTGGAAGTCCCGCGAAGACGAGGTTGTCCCGCATACTCCTGCTTTGGAGGTCCAGGATCGACTCCTTCATGTTCTTATTCTCCCGAGTCAGGCCGCTCAGTCCCTGGTTCAGCAGGTTCATCTCGCTTCTTAGTCCGATGTTCTCTGCTGTTAGATCGGCCACCTGCTGTTGGCTGAATTCCAGCGACTCACGAAGAGCTTGGAATTCACGGTGGAGCACCTCCACCAGGGTGGAGCACCTCCACCAGGGCGAGACGGGCGTCGAAGCCGGACAGCTTGGTGTTGATGCTGTCCAGGATGTCCTCAAACTGTTTGGATGGAGAAGGAGCCGCTGTTGGGGAGCTTTCAGCGCGGCTCCTCTTGGATGCGGTCGAGTTTGCCTCACTCTAAAGACAGACAGTGCCTTCTTAAAGGCTGGATTGTTTTGAGTCTGCATTGAAGGACACCAAAAGCAGCACAGAGGTTTCAACATGCTGACACAGATCATCCTTGAACACAGAAGTCAAAATTACACATCGTTCTTTGTATGATGTCAGGGTGTTCCAAATGGGTGAGTTTGTAGTGAACGAGTGATGATCCATTCATTTTAAGAAATTCCCACCAAGCTGTCAGAGATGTGTTTATATTGATGCTTTTAAAGCAGCTGTGTTTTTTGATGACAGGACTGAAGAAAGGAATATCTCTGATATGGAGATCTTCACAGAATGTTTTTTCAATATCGAGCCAGCCTTCATCGCAGAATTTCTGAATAATCCATTTAACAACATGTAGGAATTTATTCGCAAGATAATAATTATAAAAGTTTGGAAATTCTAAGCCACCTTGGTCCTTGGTGTTCTGCAGTGTTTTTAAACGTATACGTGATGGTTTATTTTTCCATAAGAATTTTGAGATATGGGAATCTAATGTATTAAACCACATTTTGGTGGTTTTGTTGGAATCATTGAAAAGATGCAGTCAATTTTAGACGGGACTGTGAGGATCCAAGGCGGACACCCCGACTCGGGATGTGGTCGGCGGGTGTTGGGAGAGAGGATGCGGCAAGGATACGAGGGTAGACTGTGTTTTTCCAAGATTTACCTTGATTTATTTAAAATTTTCTTTTTACAATCAATCACAAACTCTTTTTACTTTCAGCCTCACAACAGGCCAGCAGACACAGACTCATCTACTCTCAGTCTCAGTCATCTCGACACTGACAGCGGGCCTCTTTAAATAGGCCCCGCCCCACCCTGAGTTGAGCCAATCAGGATGTGCTGGGCTGAAACAACTGTCTACGGGGTGTTCAACTTATCCTAAATCAACCCAACCAAAGAAATATATGAATAAAGTACACCTCCATCAGACCGGCATAATTACATACAAAATATATACATTACATTACCGTGACACATCAGCCAGTCCCCACTATACATATTTACACCCCCAATACACACAATGCACCCCTACACCCAGTGGACTGTTCCACCTTCCCACTGAAATACAGCTCCTTCTGCGGCGTGCGCTCCGCCGAGGAATAGGCTGACCGGCAGGAGCAGGAAGCACGTGAGGTGAGCTGTGTGGGGAGTTTTTGTCTTTACAAAATACTTGGTGCCACCGATACAGGGTGTAGTGGGTACCGCACTACCGACCTGAGCTATGGTTATCCAGTGTCCACAGTTATGGCATCGCGCACTCTGTCCCAACCACGCCAGTGTGGCTGATGCGACGCCGCCACTCCTCCCCAACACAGTCTCCAAACGTACACAAGCACCCCCTCCCTCGTCAACACTGTGTGCCGGTGTCCTTCAGTTTGTGTGTTAAACGTGAGAAAGGGAGGTCACTTTCTCACAGGGACCATCATTTTAATTGTTGCTACTCTCACCATAAGTGATATAGGAAGTGTCCTCTATCGAGTGAGGTCCTCTTCTATTGTTTTAATAAGGGCGGTGGAGTTTAAGTGCACAAAGTCTGACAGCTTGGCTGAGATATTAATGCCGAGGTATTTGATGTTCCCTGGTTTTAATTCGGTATTTGGTGTTTATTTCCTGAGGGTCACAAGTGATTTCACCATTTGGAGTTTTAACTGCACTGTAAGACCCAACAGTAAAACCTTTATAAAAAAATTGAGTTCCATCAACTTAGAAATTCAAAAAAGTTATCTGACCTATATTTCTTTGAGTTGCTAGAACGAGATTTTATTTTTAAGTAAACATTACTTAAACACTTCAAGTATTTTTTTGTTATTGTACTCAAATTAATTAATAAATCAGACTACACATTGCATGACGTCACTGCGTAACCTGAGAGGAAACCCGCGTGGAAACCCGCCATCTTTGCTCCTGCATCAAGCCTTGAATTTGGACAGACAGAGAGAATTATGCGGTAGATTGGAGGTCAACTTTGGCAGTTTAATTTGTTCGTTTGTGGAACCTTGCAAAGCCTTGGAACTGAGATCTTGGTGCTCTGGCATGCAGGAGTTCTCTCCTTTATTTGTCTCCACTGACCGTCTTTACATTGATGCTGTCTTTGAGCGCGCTTATCTGGTGAGTGAAACTTTTTCTCTTTTATTCAGTATAATTACGTGTATTTTCTGTGTGAATCTGGTACGTATAAAATTACATTTAATGCATACACAAACAACGCTTTGACACCAGTTTGCTTAGTTTCCTAAGCGTCCGCCCCATTACATTTTAAAACATTTTAAAAAGTAGCTACATGTGAATTGAGATTCACTTTTCTCATAATTTAAGAGTTACGTCTATATTTAGTTTTAAACTTTTAGTTTTGTGCCGCATTTATTAATTTACAGACACTTGGGTTAAGCACGACCATTGTCCTTAGCACATGTCAGGGCATGTTCAGATGCTGACTAGCTTACCTTAACACGTGTCCTGTATGTATTTGTGCAGCAAAATCAAGCTGGCTGTGTGGAAAATATATGCGTCATAGCACCGTGCGTGTTGTGGGTATTTTTTTAAATAACTGGTCTATAAAAATAATTTATCCCGGTTTTGAAGTATCACTTTTTGAACCCAGAGTTTGCAGTACCCCTCTGTGTGTATGTTTGGTTAATTGCTGAGTGAATTTACACTGTTTTGTTCTAAAAGGAGTAAGATTCTACACTTAAAGATTATTTCTCCACACATTCCTGATTTATTTATTATTTTCCCCCATTTATTTTCAATTTCACTCTTCAGCAGAAAACCAATCATACTGAGCGGAGACAAAAATATTGCACATTTTACAGCCTCTAATTTTTCAATCTTTTTGTTTTATAGGCTGAAATGGAAGCAGGTGACTGAAATAAGGAATCGTCAATCTGGTATGCGTATTCATTACATCTATAGAACCTGCAAAAGATATATGCACATCCTGCCTGTTTGAAATTTGATGCGCTGCACAACAGTGAATTTAGTACAAATCATGTACGTCTTGTGATTGTAAACTGTTGGTCAGATGTGCTGATACCTTACTGTTTTCAAATGGCTTGGAAATGCAAACTTTGTGCTGCTGTCTGTGATAAAAGGGCTCAGTTACTCGAACACTGTCGCTTACGACACATCAATATATCTCCAGCCAGCCCATTGCCTTGTCTTTATGATGACTATCTGCACATTTCACTCACTAAATGCGCTGAAAATTCATTTAACAAGGTTACACAATAACACACTTGTGAGTAGTGAAAATGAGCTTGGTTGTTCGTCATTCATCTGTCCTTTGTGTGGATTCAGACAACCGTTTGATGATAAAACTATGTTCAATCATTTCAGAACACATTTAAAACAACATGAGACGGTAGACTGTCCATTCAAAAATTGTCAGTACCGCACCAATGTGTACTCCTCCTTTAATGCCCACAAGAGTAGAAGTCATGGAGATTGTGATATTTCAAATAAGAATGGAATTGTCTTGACAGTAAATATGAGTCAGCTAACAGAGTCAAGATGAATCTGATGGAGGAGGTTCCTCACCAGTTTCTCCTGAGCTGGATGCTTCTCAGTGTGAGCCCTCTGGATCCAGAGATGACACTGGTGAATTGCAAGCTCAGTTAAGAGATAATTTAGCTTCTTTGTTCTTGAAAATGTCCTGTGTCCTCCATGTGTCAGAGACAGCTATACAGGACGTCATTGAAAACTTGGCTCATATATTCACATTGTCCAAACCTCTTGTGAGAGAAGCAGTAGTCAAGATTTTTCAAGAGCATGATCACTTTCTCAGTGATGATCTTCTTCATGAGCTGGTGGAGGCCATTATGAAAAATAATGTTTTTGTCAGTGCCACTTCAGAAGGTGCAGAACTGTCCACTGCTAAGCGAAGGAAAACATTTGTGAGGAGTCACTATCCTTTAGTAATGCCAGTGCAATATGCTTTGGATTCCAGTGGTAACACAGCAGTTTATGTTCCAATTCTACAGGTGATCCAAGCAATGTTTAACAATACTGATCTTCTTGACAAAATTCATGAGGCTAAACCGTCACCACCTGGTATTTACATGTCTCACGAAGATGGAACACATTACAAGGAAAATCAGTTCTTGTCTGAAGCAGGGGAGCTCAAACTTTCCCTCATTTTGTATGTGGATGACATTGAAATTGCTAATCCTTTAGGCACAGCAAGAAAGATCCACAAGCTTACTGCAGTTTACTGGTTGCTTGCTAACATACCCACTAAGTATAGGTCCAGTCTGCAGGTCATACAGCTAGCTCTGCTATGTAAGGTGACTGATTTGCAGAGGTCTGGCTATCAAAATGTCCTTACACCTTTGTTAAAAGACTTGCAAACTCTTGAGGAGGATGGCATTTTCATTGAAAGTGTTGGTCAGTGTATCAGGGGCACTGTGTTGTGCGTTGCTGCCGATAACTTGGCTGCTCATGGTCTTGCCGGCTTTGTGCAATGTTTCCGAGCACAGTATGTGTGCAGATTCTGTTGCTGTACTACAAACCAGATACAGTCCACAGAAGTTTCTGAAGGAGAGTTTCACATAAGAACAAAGGCCTCCCATGATCTTCATGTCCAGAAGGTTGTGGTGGAAGAAAAACCAGGTTGCTTAGGTGTTATGCGTGAGTGTGCTCTCAGCACGAAATTGCAGCATTTCCATCCCATTACTGGTTTCCCACCTGACATACTTCATGACCTGTTTGAGGGTATCGTCCCAGTAGAGTTGGCCTTGTGCATCCGAGAGATGATTCGGCTTAAATATTTCACACTGGAATATCTAAACACAAAAATGTGCACATTTCCATATGAGCACAATGACAGGCTTGACAAACCACAGCAAATCCCAAAGAATTTTGCTGCAAAACTAAGCATTGGTGGTAATGGGCATGAAAACTCAACTTTGCTGAGGTTACTACCACTAATGGTTGGAAGTAAGGTCCCTGACGGAGATGAAACATGGGCCATATTAATGGACCTTAAAGAAATTGTGCTGCTTGTATTGTCTCCGTGTTTTACAGAGGAGTCTATCCAGTACATGCAGACTAAAATCAATGAGCACAGACGAGGTCTTCAAGCAGTGTTTCCAGACTTCAAGTTGAGACCCAAGCATCATTATCTTGAGCACTACCCAGAAATGACAAGGTGCTTTGGGCCTCTTGTTCACCTTTGGACAATGAGGTTTGAGGGAAAACATCGCTTTTTTAAGAGAGTCATACAGAGCACACACAACTTCAAGAATGTCATGAAAACCCTCGCAACCAGGCATCAGCACATGATGGCGTATCACTTAAGTGCACCATCATTTTTCAAACCCCACACTCAAGCCTCAAGTGTCACCTCTGTACAAGTTGCCACACTGCCTCAAGTGGCAAAAGACTTCATACAAACCAAAACAGACAGCCAAAACATATACAGTACAGCAAAGGTCTCCATAGATGGCACAGACTATGCAAATGGAATGTTTATTTCCGCAGACCAATCTGGAGGACTTCCAAGATTCAGCAGAATCATGCGAATGCTGCTTGTAAATAATGATGTTTCCTTCCTGTTGTTGGGATTTATGGTTGGTAATTAGCATAAATAATTACTGTAAGTAATGGATTACTGAAAGTAATGGATTACTAAAAGTAATTTAGGAAAAATTGGAATTACTAATGAAGTAAACGGTTAGTTACTCATCAGCAACTCCTAGAGTAATTGAGTAATTACTCAAAAGTTAATAAATTATCAAAAATAATTTATTAATAAAAATTATTAATTTGCATAAATTGGTTATTTATCAAATAATAATTAAATCGGGGCACCACCAGCTAAGCTGGAAATAGCTAATACCAAATTTCAGTCTCGTTTGTCAAAAAGGGTTATTTAAGTAAAGTTAATATTTCTGTGTAAATATAACAATATTAAATAACAAGGAAGGTGTGAGCTTCGAGCACAGACTGTTACAAACCAGTGAATTGTCAATAATAAATACACAATGATAACCAAGAATCGATCAATTCAGTTAAAATGCGTTTATTAACAAAAAGTATTTATTCAAAAATAATTCATAAATCATTTATTAAAACAACACAATTAAGTAATAAACAATCAAACACGAAGATCTAATCTATTAAACAGCAAACACTATGTACAAAGAAAGAGAGTGTGTGTGTGTGTGTGTGTGTGTATGTGTGTGAGAGTGTGTATGAGTGAGTGTGTGGAAGCCTGAGTGGGGTGTAATGACCACGAACGTCCACCCGGTGGCGGCAGGCGTTGGAGGGTCAGTGTGTGTGGGTGTAATGACCTCGAACGGACACGAGATGGCGGCAGGCGTCTAGTTCGAGGCAGTAACCGGAACGACCACTAGGGGCGCGGCGGCGCACGGAGGGAGAATGCAATGACTCGACTTGTCCACCGAGTGGCGGTCTCTCAAGAGATTGCAATCACCAACGCGGCCACCAGAGGCGCTTGGCGCACTCCTTCTGGACGGCGTGACGTCACTGTGCTCGTGCACGGCTCGTGAGCCTGCTCGGAGCGCGCCTGGGGGCTCGCGGCTGAGAAATCCCAGGGACAGTGAACTACACACGGTCACAGAAGCGCATGCAGCAGCGCGCGGCTGCTTTTACGCGATCATTTAATGGAGTGGAGAGAGAAAAGGAGGGGGGAGAAGAGCAGTGGACAGAATATGTTCAGCTCTGCACACTGTCTTGGACTACACAGTCTAGAAATAGTCTGTGCAGGTTGAGAGAGCGAGCGAGCGAGAGAGAGAGAGAGAGAGAGGAGGTTCGCGTGGATATAAATCCGACGCGCAGACACAGATTGGTTGGAAACAGGGATCGGCGTCCCTGACTTCAACACAATAATAAACACACAGCAATATTACAGTCACGTTATTCTCATTGGCTGCCCAGACTCTAAGCCTTACTCAGTTTGATGATGGTGAACGTGCTGCCGGCGGCCGGGAAAGTGCGTTGATTTCCCGGCTGGAGCTTGTTTTTCTCTCTGGCGTCCCAGGTAAACAAGCTAAAATGGTCTGTGGACAGGGAAAAGTCCACAGGATGATCCGAGGAGGATCAAGCGCTTCTTTTGAGGAGGGGGGAGAAGAAGCGGCTTCAGGTCTGCATGCGGAGGAAGTGTGCGCTGGCAGCTGCACACTCGGACTCCGGTGAAGAAGAAAAAAAGGAAAAAGGGAAAAGTAGAAGTAGTTCCACGGTGGTTGTCGGCTCGTCCGGCTCGGTGTGGAACTCCGGGCCCGGTCAGCGGGCACACGTGGCACTTCGTCTCCGTGCGAAACGGATGCGTCCGTCTTTACGCAGGTTTCAACATTGGAGAGGAAGAAATCACGTCCGCGGGGCTTTTTATACCTTTTGGCTGGTGTCGGGTTTCCAGTGGGCTCTGGGTCATGTGGACCAATCCTGACGGAGGGCCCGCCCTGGACCTTCCAGCTGGTGAGGGAGCTCTCAGGCTCCCCCTGCCGTTGTCCTCTAGTATTGCACCTTGAAAGGGGGGTGATCCGGGATCAATGGCGAACTTTTCCATTCTGACCATGTGATCTCTTTGTTCTCAAAACGTGGTCTCCCCTCCCCCTTCCATGAGGTTGAGTGGCCCCCAACACTGTGTAGGAACTACGAGAGCTGGTACAGTGAACATTTGAGATCGTTTGAGCTGAGATCCTCTGACAACTTCTCTGTCTACGAACTGTCAGAACTAAATGACACAGTGAGTCTCTCAGCATACAACATTGATGGGCACATATTACTGACACAGAAAAGATTTATTTTGATCAGAGGATTGCAAGATTAAATCTTAGCTGAAATAAAGACCCTTATGAGGACAAGGGACACTAAAGTAACATTGTGATAGTCCCAACATGTTATCTGTAGCATTGCCAACAATTATATTCCGAGAAAGACTTAATGCATGGTAAAAATACAAACAGTGTTTTGGTCACAGCTCCAGGTATAGTTACTTGACTCTGCTGTGCACAAATACTGAATCAGTGATGATGGATTGAATGTTCACAATTGTTAACCCCTCTCTCCTCTTCTTTTTAAAAGGTAATGGCTGATCAAAATTTCCTTCTTCATGTCCATACCTCCATGGACATGGTCAGGAAGATGACTTTGTCCTCACGCCCAGAGTCTGTGAATGTGCTCAAAGAAATGATAAAAGAGAAGTTTAAGATAGACTGTGAATTTTGCTTATCATATGAGGATCCTGATTTTGATGGGCAGTTATGTTCGCTTGTAGAGATCGAGGAACTTCCACAGAAGGCTGTACTGAAGCTTGTAAGATCAGAAAGTGATACCAGTTCAGTTGCATCAGATGACACAATAATATTGCCTCATGCACAGTCTTCATTCAGGGCTCAGAAATGGCCAGATGTTTTTCCTATTCCAATTTTTTCTTATGAGGTTGAACTCATACTTAATGAGGGAAATGTTACATATGAGAGAACAGGCAAAACCGTCAAGTTAACCAGGGGACAAAAACATGACATTCTCGAGACCCTTGCAGCCAAAATGCATAGCTTCAAAGCCTATCCCAATGATAGAGAAGTTTCAATGGTAGCAGAAGCACTTGTCACCAACCACCCCTGTCTAAAAGAGCCAGGATCTCAGACAGGCTGGTACGGTTGGAAAAATAGCCTAAAGTTTAAGATGGGAAACTTCCGAACAAAGTTGAGTCGAGCAGGTTTTCAAGAGGTAGCTGTAAATTCAGGGAAGAGGAGTAGAAACAACCCAGACAAACAATCTCCCCACACAGACATCAAGAGACCAAAAAGGGCAGAAGTAAATTTTCTCCCTAACCTCCCAAGAGGTCAAGATGAGGCAAGCCTTGAGCGTCACAGACTCCAAATTGTGGATGAAGTCATGCAGAGTGACAAAAACCACTCTCTGATTTCCAAGTTAATGCAGACAACTTTTGCCCTGCGACGCCAAGAGGTCATCAATAATGACTTACCTGTTGGAGAGTTTCTGGAACGCTGGCCAGCCCTTAAGATGGAATCACAGGTTTGATTATTTTCTTTGATGTGACCTTTTTTTTGGAAGGGAATGGATCACATCTTTAAGCATTCTAAATCTGTTAAGCATTTGATAAATTCAGAGTTTTCCTTTTCCACTTCCATGTCATATTATGTCATGTATTTAAAGTGCTTATTAATCATGTGACATAGTGCATTTCGCATTTTTGTATTTTTCCCCTTCTTTACAGCTGTACTTTATTTTTATAGATTTGTTCAGAGTTTCACAGAATCTCAAACGTCAACCTGAAAAGCCGTTTCTATGCGGAGTTGGACCAGCATATCCCCCGTCTTCTGAGTTTGTTCAGGAAAAAAGCTACTCGCACAGGGAAGGTGGCAGGAGTCTTAGATCAGCTCTTCAGCTCCTATGACCTCCAGGTGAGTGGATTGTGGTATTTGTGCATGACAATAATTGAACTGTGAGTTTTAGTGAACCTCTGTTGGAACACCCATGACATTAGACTAAAGCAGGATAGGACAATTATGTCATCCTCTGCTGCAGACATTGTAGGGCTATTTCTTTTGGTGAATAGCTGTATGCCTTCCCCATTAAGAGCCTAAAGTTAAGGATGCTTTCACATTCTTCAGGAACACGTTGATGTCAATATTCGACGTGCTGCTGTCCTCCTTGCCCTCCCTACATATCTGCATGAAGATGGCTCTGGATTTCTGAAGACACGGGAAGTAAGTCAGTATTTCTTTTCAATCAAACTGCTGCAGGTTTTCATTCAACACTGTAAAGGGGTTGCTGTAAATTTTACAGTATTATACTGGCAACAAGGTGCCAAAACAATACTGGAAATGCCTTTGCTGTAGTGTTATTGTATTTCAGTGTACAGTACTGCTACTGTATTTTCAATTACAGTATCAATCAATCAATCATACTTCATTTGTATAGCACTTAAAACACAATGTCTAGTAGCACAAAGTGCTTTACATAAAAACAAAGTAAAATAAAATAAATAAATAAAAACATAGACTGCTTAATACAATTGGAAAAATACAAAACTCCAGCCACCCTCGCAAACCACATACAGCACACACACTCACTTATACACACACACAAAGACACTAAGTTTGGGAACAATTAAAAGAACACTACCTGATCTGAGGGCTCTACAAGGTTCTTAGATAAAAGCAAATTGGATAAATAAGAAGGAGCAAGACTATAAAGTGATTTAAAAACTAATAAAAGAACCTCAAAATCTATTCTCAAAGATAAAGGAAGCCAATGCAGAGACTTTAAAATGGTGTGTAATGTGGGCTCTCCTGGTCTTCGTCAGCATGCATGCAGCTGAATTTTGCAGCAGCTGAAGCTGTGAAGTGTTATTTTTTGGAAGACCAGAAAGAAAAGTCAATCCTACAGGTAATAAAAGCATGGGTAAGAGTCTCTGCATTGGCCTGAGAGAGAAACTGGAGCACTCTGGAGATGTTCTTTAAATGATCAAATGATAAATGGACTATAGCAGTGACCTCTTGCTTTCCCACAGTCCTTTGTGTTTAACAGTATTTTACAGTATATACCATTTACAGTATGGAACAGATAACATTACAGTAAAATACAGTTGAATTTATAAACATCCTTTACAGTGAATGTATATAACAGTTGTGTTATTTTCCTTAGATGCCACAGCCAGATGAACCAGAGATCGACGACCTCCCAGTTGGGCTCCTCTTGATCGGTGCCAGTTCAACAGACACTGTTGTCTTCTGCCCTGACAAGGTTGCTGTTGTGCTTGAGGGTCACATTGGTGCCAATTTCCCCACACTGGCTGAAGGGTATGTCATGCTTTTTGGCCTGATTTATGCGCTGCACCTGAGTTACCCGAAAGACTTGACCAATACATTTGAGTTTTTCCAAAAAGTGTTGATGGGCCTGGAGGATGGGAAGTTGAGGCCGAGGGTCTTGAGCCGAGGATTAATTCCCTGGCCAATTGCCAAAGTTCTTGAGCTGTTTAATTTGAAAAACTGTTTTCGAGATGCATTTATTGGTAATGTTTTATATACTTAATAAAGTGAATTTCACTTAAGATTTTTTCGTGTTTACTCGCAATTTGTGTATCTGGGGTGTGTTTTGAGTTAAAGCAGCTTTTAAATATTTATGTAATCAGTTTCAAAGAAATTTTTAAGTACTTGAACATGCTGTTTTGAGTTTGAATAGCTGAATTTTTTTAATTATAAGGAAGTTGGTATAGCTGAATTTAACTAAGAAGTGTTAAGTTAACATCACATAAAAAAGTACATACAGACAACATAAAATAATTGTAGTAAAGCTTAACAAAAAAATTTAGTTTGTAAATCTTTATTTTCATTGGCAAAGTAAACTGAAATAAAAATGTTCAGATTACTCAAAAAGATTTATTATTATAACTTATAAAATTGAGTTAGTGTCACTTAAAATAGCTAAGTACCTTTTACCTAAAAAGGAGATATATTTTTACTTAAAAGATTGAGTTAGTATTACAAAAGAAATTTGATGTAATCAGTTTCAACTATTTTTTTTAGTTCAATTAACTGATCGGGTTTTACAATGTGAGGTGATTGTACAGTTTTCTTTATTTCGTTTTAACTGATTGGTTGAGAGTTTGCTGGAATTATTGCCATGTTCAAAGTTCTCCCAGCGTAATCTCTGTAGTTGAAATTGTGTTTTGTGCTCAATTATTTCATTGAAATCCATTTTTTATTTCCTTCACTCCATTAATAAGCGGTCGTCTTTGGAAGCAGCATGAGCTGTCCCCCCTTGAACTGCAACCTTATCGTGGTGGGGGAGTTTGAGCACCCGAATGACCCTCGGAGCTATGTTTGCCGGGGGGCTTGCCCTCCCAGTAGGGTCTCCCAAGGCAAACAGGTCCGAGGCGACGGGTCAGACTAAAAGCAGTTCACAAGACCCCCATGGATACACACACGAGGAGCATGGAGACGTCGCCCGGTTTGGCGCAGCCAGGGCAACACCCTGGAGCCAGGCCCGGGGTGGAGGCTCGCATGCGAGCGCCTGGTGGCCGGGTTCTTGCCCGCGGGACTCGGCCGGGCTCAGCCCGAAGGGACAACGCGGGCCCCTCCTCCTCATCCTCCTGTGGGCCCACCACCTACAGAGGCTGCCGTAGGGGTCGGGTGCAGTGTGGATTGGGTGGCAGTCGACGGCAGGGGCCTCGACGACCCGATCCCCGGACACAGACTCTGGCTTTTGGGACATGGAATGTGACCTCGCTGGGGGGGAAGGAGCCCGAGCTTGTGAGGGAGGCTGAGAGATACCGTCTAGTTATCCTCGACAGGGGCTGGATACTCCACTTCTCTGGAGTTGCCCGCGGTGTAAGGCGGCGGGCTGGAGTGGGCTTGCTTATTGCCCCGCAGCTCAGCCGCCATGTGTTGGAGTTCACCCCAGTGAACGAGAGGGTTGCGTCCCTACGCCTTCAAGTAGGGGACAGGTCTCTGACTGTTGTCTCGGCCTATGCACCGAACAGCAGTTCAGAGTACCCTACCTTCTTGGAGTCCCTGGGAGGGGTGCTGGATAGTGCTCCAACTGGGGACTCCATTGTTCTCCTGGGGGACTTCAACGCCCACGTGGGCAATGACAGCGAGACTTGGAAGGGGGTGATTGGGAGGAACGGCCTCCCCGATCTGAACCCGAGCGGTGTTCTGTTATTGGACTTGTCCATAACGAACACCATGTTCGAGGACAGGGGTGTCCATAAGTGCACGTGGCACCAGGACACCCTAGGTCAATGATAGACTTTGTGGTCGTGTCATCTGATCTCTGGCCGCGTGTCTTGGACACTCGGGTAAAGAGAGGGGCAGAGCTGTCAACTGATCACCACCTGGTGGTGAGTTAGATGCGCTGGACTGGGAGGAGGCCGGATAGACTCGGCAGGCCCAAACGTGTTATGAGGGTCTGCTGGGAACATCTGGCCGAGCCCTCCGTCTGCACAGTTTTCAACTCCCACCTCCGGGAGAGCTTCTCACAGATCCCGAGGGAGGTTGGAGACATTGAGTCCGAGTGGACCATGTTCTCCACTTCCATTGTTGAAGCTGCTGCTCGGAGCTGTGGCCGCAGGGTCTCTGGCGCCTGTCGTGGCGGCAATCCCCGAACCCGGTGGTGGCAACCGGAAGTAAGGGATGCCGTCAAGCTGAAGAAGGAGTCCTACCGAGCACTGTTAGCTCATAGGACTCCCGAGGCAATCGACAGGTACCAGCAGGCCAAGCGAGCTGCAGCCCGGGCTGTGGTGGAGGCAAAAACTTGGGTCTGGGAGGAGTTCGGAGAGGCCATGGAGGACGACTTTCGGTCGGCCTCGAGGAAATTCTGGCAAACCGTCCGGCGCCTCAGGCGGGGGAAGCAGTTCTCCACCAACACTGTTTACAGTGGAAGTGGGGAGCTGTTGACCTCAACTGGGGACATTGTTGGGCGGTGGAAGGAATACTTCGAGGACCTCCTCAATCCCACCACCATGTCTTCCATTGAGGAAGCAGAGGCTGGGTTCTCAGAGGTGGACTCGTCCATTTCCCAAGCTGAAGTCACCGAGGTTGTTGTGAAGCTCCTCGGTGGCAAGGCACCGGGAGTGGATGAGATTCGCCCAGAGTTCCTTAAGTCTCTGGATGTGCAGGGACTGTCGTGGCTGACTCGTCTCTGCAACATCGTGTGGCGGGCGGGGACAGTACCTCTGGACTGGCAGACCGGGGTGGTGGTCCCTCTCTTCAAAAAGGGGGATCGGAGGGTGTGTTCCAACTACAGAGGGATCACACTCCTCAGCCTCCCCGGGAAAGTCTATTCCAGGGTACTGGAGAGGAGGGTCCGGCCGTTAGTCGAACCTCGGATTCAAGAGGAACAATGCGGTTTTCGTCCTGGTCGTGGAACACTGGACCAGCTCTATACCCTCCACCAGGTGCTTGAGGGTTCCTGGGAGTTCGCCCAACCAGTCCACATGTGTTTTGTGGATCTGGAGAAGGCGTTCGACCGCGTCCCCCGAGATGTCCTGTGGGGGGTGCTCCGGGAGTACGGAGTCCGGGGTCCCTTGTTGAGAGCCGTTCGGTCTTTGTACGTAGGAGTAGGAGTAGGAGTCTGGTTCGCATTGCTGGCAGTAAGTAGGACCTGTTCCCAGTGCACGTTGGCCTCCGGCAGGGGTGTCCTTTATCACCGGTTCTGTTCATCACCTATATGGACAGAATTTCTAGGCACAGCCGGGGGCCGGAGGGGGTCCAGTGTGGGGAGCACAGGATCTCATCTCTGCTATTTGCGGATGATGTGGTCCTGTTGGCCCCATCAAGCCTGGATCTCCAGCGTGCACTGGCGCGGTTCGCAGCCGAGTGTGAAGCAGCTGGGATGAAGATCAGCACCTCTAAATCCGAGGCCATGGTTCTCGACCGGAAAAAGGTGGCTTGCCCCCTCCAGGTCGGTGGAGTGCCCTTGTCCCAAGTGGTGGAGTTCAAGTATCTTGGGGTCTTGTTCACGAGTGGGGGAAAGATAGAGCGTGAGATCGACAGGCGGATCGGTGCAGTGTCTGCAGTTATGCGGACGTTGTATCGGTCTGTCGTGGTGAAGAAAGAGCTGAGCCAAAAAGCGAAGCTCTCGATTTACCGGTCGATCTTCGTTCCTACCCTCACCTATGGTCATGAACTATATTATATTATTATTATTATATTATATACTATTATTATACTGGGGTGAGGGAAGTCTGGGCCACTCTGCTCGGACTGCTGCCTCCGCGACCCAGCCCCGGATAAAGCGGTAGACAATGGATGGATGGATGGATGGATGAGCTGTCTTTCCTTTTTGGTTTTGTGTGAGGAGTAAGAACTCATTTTGCTTCTCATGACAGCTTTACCTGTCTCCCAGAGGACACAGACAGATTGTTTGTTTCTAAAAAGAGTGTCCATTGTTTTTTAAAGAATGTGAGGAAGTCTAGATTCTTGAGCAGTGATGTGTTAAATCTCCATTGTCTAATAGCAGGGGTGATTGTTCTATTAGTGACTGTCATATTGACAGGTGCATGGTCACTGATAGTGACGGGGTGAATCTGTGTGTCCGAGGTGTCTTTAATCACTGATTTACTCACCAGAAAGTAATCTAAGTGTTACGGTGGGACTTCAGAGGCTCAGGTGCAGAGAAACCAGCGGAAGACAGATGAGAACACTTTGAAGAGTTTATTCTTTTAACAAGGGTGAATCGAAGGTTCTGCAGGCTCCAAAGGCAGGAGGTAAAGGCTGCATTGCTGAGCGGGAGCTACTGGGGCTAGAGTCGTGTCTGGTCATGGTGGGTCAGGAAACCAGGGAAGCTGAGGCTGGCGAGTCTTCAAAGGGAAGCAAAAGGAAGCGGCGTTAGTGTAAGACGAAACTGGGAGACAACACACGCAGGTCTACTAACTCAGGGAGTGTTACGATCCAGCGCCAAGTGGAGTCGAGCACCTGTTTAAGAGGAGCAGATGATCAGGAGAAAACGAGCTCCACCCGGTCGTCGCAGCTGAACTGAATCAGGTGATGAATCCCTCAGCAGCTCCACTTCCTCAAACACAGCCTGAAACAAAAGGGGAGGAGAGACAGGAGAGGGAAAAACATCCAACCATGCCCCTAAGAGGCCTCTGAGGAGTGGGGCGTGACACTAAGCGTGAATAGGATTGGTGCGCTGCTGCGTAGAAGGTGTATTCTTTAAGATTAGGATGAGAGGTGCGCCAAGCGTCGCAAAGACCATAGTCACTCACGTACTGCTGTATTATATCTGGGGATTCCCAGTGTCTGGTATTTGGTGCTTTACGAACTCCGTCCATTTGTGGATTGAGGGCTATGTTGAGGTCTCCTCCTACTATAAGTGTTTTGTCAGAGTTGAGAGGGTGGTGAAGAAGTTGTGATAGAAGGAGGGGTCATCAACATTTGGGCCATAGATGTTTGCGATACACATCTCTATGCTCTGAAGAGAGATATGAATAATTATAAATCTTCCCTCCTGGTCTGTGATTGTGTCTTTATGAGAGAATTGTTTTTTATTGCTGATTAATATAGCTACGCCTCTCTGCTTGGAGTTATAACCAGCTAAGTATGTGTGAGGGAATTGTGGTGAAATCAATTTGTGATGTCCTGTGGAAGGTGTGTGTGTCTCTTGTAGTAAGACAATGTCTGCCTGTAGTTTATCCAAGTGTTCGAACATTTTTGTGTTTTTGTTTGTGTGCGCATTCCACGCACATTCCAGGTGACATGTGTGTGTGCGTGTGTGTGTTTGTGTGTGCGCATGTTTTTAAGGTTCCTAGTTCTGACTGGTTATTTAAACGTGTGTCTGCCGATATATGGGTGTGTGATATCATGACAGTTGGATTGTGGTGTTAATGTGGTTAAAACAGTGGGAAAGTATTACTATTAAATCAAGGGAGGGGGTATAGAAATACCAAAGACCAAAACCAAAACCCAAAAAAGGACAATCCCAAACTCATAGGTGACATTAGTGGTGATGTATGGAGTGTCTGCTTTGTTTTTTGTTTTTTTTTAAGTCATGTAAATATATGTATATATATAATAAATTCCCCTCTATGCGGGCGGTCACCTGTTTTTCTATTCCAAGCTCGGGTCCTCTACCCGAGGCCTGGGAGCTTGAGGGTCCTGCGCAGTATCTTTGCTGTTCCGAGTACTGCACTTTTCTGGACTGAGATGTCCGAGGTTGTTCCAGGGATCTGCTGTAGCCACTCCTCCAGTTTGGGGGTTACTGTCCCGAGTGCTCCGATTGCCACGGGCACTACTGTCACCTTCACCTTCCAAGCCCTCTCCAGCTCCTCTCTAAGCCCTTGGTATTTCTCAAGTTTGTTCTCAAGAAACAGCAAGCGACGTCGGTCTAAAATCTCCTTTGGGAATTGGTTAACGCTGAAGCTCGTCCCTTGCAGTTCCCTGCTGCGGCTCTTCACCAGTTCTTTCTGCTTGAAATGTTCAAACTTAGCAACGATGGGCCGCGGGAGCTGGTTTTCCTGTCGTCTCCATCCCAGGTGGTGGACGTGGGCGACGGTGATCTTATTCACGGTGTCCACGGGAAGCTTCAGGTGCTCCTGCATAAATCCTCGCAGCAATGTTTCCGCGTTTTCCTCCTCCTGTTCTGGAAGTCCCGCCAAGACGAGCTTGTCCCGCATACTCCTGCTTTGAAGGTCCAGGATGGATTCCTTCATCTGCTTGTTCTCCTGAGTCAGTCCATTCAATCCCTGGCTGAGCAGGTCCACCTGGCTTCTCAGCCCCTGGTTCTCTGCTGTTCGGTCGGCTACCTGCTGTTGGCTGAATTCCAGCGAGTCCCGAAGTGCTTGAAACTCACGATGGAGTACCTCCACTAATGTGAGATGGGCATCGATGCTGGACAGCTTGTGGTGTTGATGCTGTCCAGGATGTCCTCGAACTGTTCACTGATGGTGAAGGAGCTGCTGTTGGAGAGCTTTCACCTCGGCTCCTCTTCAAAGATGAGGTCTGCGGAGTCTTCGACATGACGAGACAGTCGTAGCACTCGTCCAAGTAGGATTGAATGTCTTCTATTGTGTCCTCTTCCAGCATTATAATTTAGCTTAATTTACCCTTTGTTTCTTTGTTTAGTTTAGTTTAGTTATTTTTTTATTTGTTTGTTTTTCCCCTCAGTGGTCAGAAAAGTTTGCTCTACAGCCTAGGTGCTGCTATGTTGGATTGCAATCGATTACATCACATTGGAATCACTCACTGCGCATGCTCTCCAAAATTCCTAGTTCTTTATGAGACAAAACAAGATTTCCATAACAGATGTCATGAAAAGTAATGATGGTGATGGCTTAGTTCACTTGCGACCCAGGACATTTAATAAACTAGTTGATTATTTTAGAGAGAATAATCGAATGAATAATAAACTCGATCTCAAAACGTGATCTCCCGATTTGTAGTTGGATGATAAGTTCAGGGATCTGATGAATAATCAGACAAACTAATATTTAAAAAAAAAATGTTTTTCCAATTAACAGTAACCCTTCCATGTTCTATACATAGCATCAGGTTGAACTAATCCCAGGCAATGCCCAGTTGTTATTACCACTTCCTTGATGGAGTTCGGTTGTTGTCCTGACTGGAGGGAAGCTGGTGTCTTCTCCTGTAGTTAGCACCTCCTGCTAACTGTGGTTGGCTGGTTCTTCAGGCCGAGGAGAAAAAGATGAAGTTGATGTTTTAGGAGCTGTCCTTCTTTGCAGCTCCTGGTTGTTCCTTTTGTCCAGACTGAGGAGCTGGTCGCTCAGGTCTGTGATGGTCTTCTTGCTGGTTGAGGAAAACACAAAGAAGTTCTGTGAGGCATCGTTTCCCTGGTCCCGTCCTGGAGAAACCGGTTGGTTTTCCTTGGTTGATGGGATAACAGACTCTGGGCGCTGGTCTCCGGGTCCTGGGAAGGTCTGACCCTCATGGTTGGGTCAGCAGAGGCGTCGAGGAGTGAAGGCCCCTGGTTGCAGGCCTCTGGTGTTAGCTGTATGCTAACGCTGGGTGAGCTGAGTTGAGCTGCTGGGAAGCAGCTCTTCCTTGGTGTTCACTGGGGAAGACTCGCTGCAAGACTCTCTGCGAGACTGCTTTTACAGGCTTTTGTTGAAAGTTTGTGCATTTGAAGGTGTCAAATCCTGAGAGCTCGGCGTCTCCATGTTCCAACGCTGAGCTGCCGCGATCAGCGCCAGAGTGGAGAGCCTCCTGCGTTTGAGCAGAAAGCTCAGACTCCCGTGTCTGTGTACAGAATTTGTTGGATTTACGGCAGGTCCCTTTTGTAATTTGTACGTTGCCGACAGGCCCCGACAGGCCCCGCACTTATCCGGTCACGCCAAAGGCCCGGCCACATCCTACTGGCAAAATTCTATATTGTTTTTGTGATGTTTATTATTCTTCATTATTATATATTTTTTACACTTAAGTACATAAATGGACCCCTAAACACACTCAAAAACTCACTAAATTTGGCAGTCTATTGAAGAATCGCATAGAGCCGGTGATCATGTAAAAAAATTCCGACAAAGTCCAAAAATGGTTCACTAGCGCCACCTAGAAACATTTAATCGCCCACCACGGTCCGTAGGAATGTCGTAGAGAGATGCAGCGAATACAAAATTAGTTCGTCTCGTCGAGACCTACAACTCACACGCTCCCCACTTTGAATTCGCTGTGTTTTTACGATCTGTAAGACACACCCCAGGAACCAGTTTGAACCAGTGTTTTAACAACTTGTGTAACCGCCCACACTGCCACATCAGTACAAGGGCTCTTAATGACCACAGTGTGATGTTCCTGTTTTCTCTCCAAAGCTGAAGCATCAACGTCCTCATGCTCTTTCACTGTAGTGATGAACTTTCTTCTCAGCTGATCCGTCCACAGCACCTCTTGGTTCACAATCATTCTTTGCCTGATGATCTGCTCACTGGAAATCTTGTAGCTTACATTGAAGGCCGGCTTATTTCTGATACACACACACACACACACACACACACACACACACACACACACACACACACACACACACACACACACACACACACACACACACACACACACACACACACACACACACACACACACATGCACGCACGCACCCACACACACACACAATTATATAATGCAGAAGGTTGTGCAACAAACATATGTATATCCAGTATATCAATATATGTGTAGTCTGACCAGATAGTATCATGTCTTATGTTTCTTCTTCTGCTGTTGCAGTAACGTTTGCAATGGAGTTGGCCAATAACCCGGTGTACTGACAGTAACAGGGCTTTGGGTATCTAACTTCCATGGCCACACAGTCTAACCCTTCATAAGCCCATATATAAGACACAACACAATAGACAAGTTATTGATCAGAACAAAATCTAGATCTCGATCGAGATCTCTGTAAATCTGATGATACAGAGGAGCAAAGAGATCGGGCATGCAAGCTGAACAATGTGGGGAAATATAAAGTATCAAGTGTAAGCAATATTGATAAAGGAGGAAAGTAGACCAAGGCTGTGATTTGGGGCATGCCTATTGAGGTGTCAATTGAGGAAATCAAATCTAATTTGAGAGGTGGAAAACTTAAGGAAGCTAGAAGACTTCAGGTCTTTAGAGATGGTGAGAAGAAAGACAGTGTAAGTAAGTAAAGTAAAATGTATTTATAAAGCGCTTTTCACAGATAAAAATCACAAAGTGCTGTACAGGAGAAAATGGTAAAAACAACAATATAAAATGTATATACATGTGTAAAATTAAAGTGACACTAGTGAAAAACCCATCAACCAAAAGCTCTCCTAAATAAACATGTTTTCAAGTCCTTTTTAAAAGAGATAACAGAGTCCGCCAGGCGCAGAGACAGGGGCAGAGCGTTCCACAGTCGAGGGGCAACAGACTGAAAAGACAGGTCCCCTCGGGTCTTATAATGGGTCTTAGGGACCACAAGCAGGCTCTGACCAGACGACCGAAGAGTACGGCCAGAGGAGTACGGCTTCAAAAGGTCCAGGATGTACTGAGGGGCCTGACCGTTTAAGGCTCTGAAAGTCAGCACTAGGACTTTAAAATCAATCCTTAATTTTACAGGGAGCCAATGGAGAGCCGATTAGACTGGCGTGATGTGAGACCTTCGAGGTGCACCTGTTAGAAGTCTCGCAGCAGAATTCTGAACGATTTGCAGTTTGTTTAGAGCTGACTTATTTAGACAGGTAAAAACAGAGTTGCAGTAATCAAGTCTTGTGGATATAAAAGCATGAATAATTAATTCCAGGTCTTTTTTTGACAGCATTTTGCGAACTTTAGAGATGTTCCTTAGGTGGAAAAAGCAATTTCGCACAAGCTGTTTTGAGTGTGTCTCCAGAGACATGGCCTGGTCAAACACAACCCCCAGGTTTCTGAGGCTGGATTTGACAGAGGAGCCCAGAGAGCCAAGGTGCTGTTTAATCAGCGGGATCTTGTGGTCTGGAGCAAAGATCAGCGTTTCAGTCTTGCTTGAATTTATCTGTAAATAATTTGTGGCCAGCCAGTCTTTGATGGAGGAAACACACTCTAAGAACATTTGCAGACGATGGAACTCAGCATCATTAAAAGAACAATACAGCTGGACATTGTCAGCATAGAAATGATAAGATACGTCCTTGAAACAACCAATAATTTGACCAAGTGGCAAAATGTACAGTAAAAACAAAATAGGGCCAAAAACTGACCCTTGTGCCACTCCGCAGGACAAGTTTGTCACATCAGACTGTACATTGTTAACAGCGACGTTAAAAGTTCGGTCTTGAATATACGAGGAGAACCACTGGAGGACAGAACCATAAAGTCCCATCTCATTATGAAGCCGGTTGATCAGTAAACTGTGATCCACAGAGTCAAAAGCAGAGGTCAGATCGAGAAGTGCTAGAACTGTGTAGCGGCCAGAGTCTGCTGCCATCAACAAAAGGAGTGTAGCATTCCACTCGAGTTCGATGAGGAGATTTTCCCACAAAACTTTTTCTTGTGGTATATGCCCTATTCACTCAGGGAGCATGTACCACGTCCACTTAAGCCCCGGTCCCACCGCACACAAGTGCCGGGACGGAGCGGAGCGGTACGGAGCAGTACAGAATAGAGACCCCGACCGAAATTTTGGGTAGCGTCCCCACTGCAGAGAGGAGCGTGAAAAGTGGGCGGGGCTTATGAGCTCCGCAGAAATGTGACATTATAACAGAAAAGAACGTCGTCAGATGTAGATCTTATGAATCGTCTGTTGTTGTTTAAATTCTCCACTTTGGACTGTTATTTTTTGCAGCGGAAAAAAAAAAAGTTACTTTTTGCAGCAGTCATTTTTTGCAGTGGAGAGCTGCAGCGCAACTTCCGTGTTTGTTGTGAGAGAGCGAACGCTCGGCCACTTGCCGGCGACTTGGGGCAACGTGCCCCGCACTCGAGCGCTCGGGTGCGGGGCAAGTGACCGGAGCGTTCCCCCCGGTTGGCACAGTGAGATTTTCAGCTGGATGGGCTCGCTTGCGGCCTAGCATGCCCGTTAGCATGCTAACAAACATTGTCCGATTGAGCTGGAATTTGGTACGTGGCCTAATGGGGGCGCTGCGGTCACAAATCACTAGTTAATTAGCTGGTTTTGATGCTGTTTTTTTTCCAAATAAAAGTCATAAAAAAAAAAAAAAACTTCAAACCTATCAGTCTCTAGAGCAGGGGTTGGCAATCCTGGTCATCGAGGGCCACAGCCCTGCACGTTTTAGATGTCTCCTCACATCAATACAGCTGACAGCAATTAGTGGCTCCTTGTCAAGCTTTCTGCAGAGCCTCATCATGATAACAGGTGTGTTTGAGCAGGGAAACATCTAAAACGTGCAGGACTGTGGCCCTCGAGGACCAGGATTGCCCACCCCTGCTCTAGAGGATCGTGCCCACCCCGACGGGCATGAGCGAGGTCCCGGCAACGCTGCTTGCAGCTTTAATTTTGATTTGTGTGCCCATTCCACGCACATTCCAGGTGATAAATCTGAACATGTTCCGAGCTACACTCATCTTCGAGGTGGGTTTTCGTGTGTGTGTGTGTGTGTGCGAATGAGATTTTAAGATTCCTAACTTTGAATGGCTATTTAAACATGGGAGTGTATGTCTGCCAATATATGAGTGTGTGATATCGTGAAATTTGGATTATGATGTAGTGATTTTAATGTGGTTGTTGGGATCTCACAGGACCACAGAAAGTTTGTTCATTTGTAGGAAAAGACAATTGTCATATGTCATGATACACAGTCATGACATATGAATTCTGACCCAGGAATGTGATTGTCTTTCACACGGAGTGAGGGGGGGACCTTCTGCAGGAACCCCCCCCCCCCCCTTTTGTTCACAAGACTCTTCCCCCATGCAATCAGCCAGTCACTGATTGGTTGAAGCTCTCAGGCTTTGACACCTCCGAATTCACACGTGGAACAAAAGCCTGCGAAGCCAGGCTTCTCTCTCTCTTGCACGACTACACTCCGAGAAGGTGAGTTGCTGGAGAGCAGCTCATCCAGTGTTAGCACACAGCTAACACCAGAGGCCTGCAACCAGGGGCCTCCACTCCTCTCTTGCAACAAAGACTCCGAGGAGGTGAGTTGCTGAAGAGCTGCTTCCCAGCAGCTCAGCTCACCCAGTGTTAGCACACAGCTAACACCAGAGGCCTGCAACCAGGGGCCTCCATTCCTCAACTCCTCTGCTGACCCCACCACGAGGGTCAGACCTTCCCCTGATCCAGAGACCAGCGCCCAGAGTCTGCTCTCCAGGGAAACCAACCGGTTTCTCCAGGACGGGACCAGGGAAACGACACCTCACAGAACTTCTTTGTGTTTTCCTCAACCAGCAGGAAAACCATCACAGACCTGAGTGACCAGCTCCTCAGTCTGAACAAAAGCCCCGGTCCCACCGCACACAAGTGCCGGGAGGGAGCGGAGCAGTACGGAGCAGTGCAGAATAGAGACACCGACCGAAATTTTGGGTCGCGTCCCCACTGCAGAGAGGAGCGTGAAAAGTGGGCGGGGCTTATGAGCTCCGCAGAAATGTGACATTATAACAGAAAAGAACGTCATCAGATGTAGATCTTATGAATCCTTTGTTGTTGTTTAAATTCTCCACTTTGCACTGTTATTTTTTGCAGCGGAAAAAAAAAAAGTTACTTTTTGCAGCAGTCATTTTTTGCAGCGGAGAGCTGCAGCCGCAACTTCCGTGTTGGTTGTGAGAGAGCGAACACTCGGCCACTTGCCAGCGACTTGGGGCGACGTGCCCCGCACTCGAGCGCTCGGGTGTGGGGCAAGTGGCCAGAGCGTTTCCCCCGGTTGGCTGAGGCACAGACACGGGAGTCTGAGCTTTCTGCTCAAACGCAGGAGGTTCTCCACTCTGGCGCTGATCGCGGTCCGGCAGCACAGCACCGGAACACGGAGGCGCCGAACTCCGAGCTCCTTTTCATCGCTTCCGCGGTCCGTCCCCGCGATAAAGCGCCACTGACCGCGGCTGAACAGAACGCTGACCGCCTCTGGAAAGCAGAGCTGCCGGAGCGCGGTCAGCGCCGGAGACGAAAGCTCCAGACTCCGGTGTCCCGGACACGCATCCATGCCACAGCGAGCGCTATGCTGCAAACAGAAAACTCCAACGCGATGCAAAGTCCCGAGCCCGGTCTCCCCCTGCCTCAAGTCGCTCTTTCACAACAAACACTAAAGTTGAGCAGCAAAGAAAAGAAAATGAAAATAAAAACAACCAGTGCAAAGCTGACCACACTGACAGCAGAGGATTCAGCCGGCACATTAACATATTGAGGGAGTGTAGTAAATCACTGACCAATCAGCAGACAGCAGCTCAAACTCAGACCCGTTCCATGGACCCGGCACCCCAACGGAAGGGTAGCGGAAAAACGGTCGCCTTTGGAGCGGTTTAGACTGCATTCCTGTCGTGACACGCGAACCGGAGCAGTTTAGACCGGTCTAGGCAGGTACTTTTTGTGCGGTGGGACGGGGGCTAAAGGGACAACCAGGAGCTGCAAAGAAGGACTCCTGAAACATCAACTTCATCTTCTTCTCCTCAGCCTGCAGAACCAGCAACCACAGTTAGCAGGAGGTGCTAACTACAGGAGAAGACACCAGCTTCCCTCCAGCCAGGACAACAATTGAACTCCTTCAAGGAAGTGCTAACAACTGGGCATTACTTGAGACTAGTTAAACCTGATGCTATGCATAGAACTGTTTAACTTCATGAACATGTGTTGATTCTGTTACAGTGATTGTGTTCTTTTGATAATGATATTTGGAAGCGTTATCAACTTGTAAACCACCGTTAGCTCTGCCACAGACACAGGGTCTGCATGCTAATCTTTGCTTTACTAACTTGTTAACTCACAATCCTACACATATCACATCAAAGACAACATCACACCATAACCGTCCTGACGTTTTACAGAGCAAATCGCATTCACATAAACTCATTCTAGAAATGGTCCTTTAGCAGAGACACACAGGAGCCGCCATTGCTTCCCAGCACATGGTCGAGACCCAGGACAGACTTCCTACTCTCTGATAAACTCCATTTGGAATGTAGTTTCTTGTGATCCGCCATCTTGTTTTGTAGTTCCATCACACGTCTCACACACACGCTCCCTCCACCTCTTTCTCTCTCCACACACACACACACACACACACTTACACACACCAAGCTGTATATAGGTAGTTAGAATCTGTGTTTTATTTGTTTTCATTGTAAATAAGTATAATTTTTGGAATCATACTTGCTGTTTTATTAATGAGCACAAAGGAGAATGAAATGTTGACCTCTTCTGTGTCAAGAACTCCAAAATCCTTCAATCTTTTCTGTTAATTCTGGTAATTGTAATTCATTTAACTATTAATTCAAATTCCTGACTAACTGTTTAGTATATCTTATGACACTGATATAACTGAATTGGCTATCATTTCCTCTTAAGACAGGTGGTGCTCCGAGGTATCTGATACTGTTAAAACTGACCAAACTCAGCCTGGCCGGGCTTGTCATAAATAGCTAAGATAAGCCTCGGGGGGTGGAAGGCCGTTGACATGCAATGGGGGTTGAATGCGACTCTTTGTTTGTGTGAAGCTCACTGGTAAGACAACAGCCCCCCCTCAAACAGCCCCCCTTCAAACAGCCATTGAGCTTTACCCACTGGGAGGGGCAGACTGACCGGAAGACAGCATTTCCGGCGCGAGCTCTCTCTCACTCTGACTTTCTCTCAGACTCTCACTCTCTCTCTCTCTCTCTCTCTCTCACTCTGACTCTCTCTCAGACTCTCACTCTCTCTCTCTCTCTCTGTCGCTCTCGACGAAAGTGGTTCTGAGCAAGAGCTCTTCGTAGTGAAATGCTCCAGAACCCGGGAATATTCTTGTAAAGGCCGGTACTTCTTCTATCTTATGTAATAAACTCCTGTGTTAATCCATTCTCAAGGTTTGTAGGTTTCTAACTCAGTGTATCCTTTTCTCTCTTCTCGGGAAGAAAGATTGTCGCTTCCTGTCTGTGCGGATTCGAAGGAGACAAACAAGACAATACAGATCAGATTAAATTTCAACAACATTATTAACTATCTTTGATAATTATTAATCATTATCAATAGCCAACCAAAACATAAATAGTGATCCATATGAGATAATAAATGGTGGGTTAAAACAGTGGGAATGCATTGGTTTTAAAACAAGGGAGGGGGGTATAGAAATAACATTTACAATCTTGATGATGTAAATAAGAACTGAAAACAATATTGGACTCATTTACCGACGATTTTATTAAATGAAAAAGGTACATATATTGAATGATAAAAATGATCAATACTCTTAAAAAAAAAAGAGCCCATTTTGGATTTGAAGTCAGTAATATGTTTCAAATAAAGCTTGCACAGTCATGAAAGAAGAGTGAGAGATTTGTGGGGTGTAAAGAGAAACAACAACAATCCAGTTGAACACCAACATTTTCAGCCATGTTTAGATATAAACAAAGAAGAGCTGGGCCTGAAGCATTTAATCCATTCTCTACAGTTTTGTTTTTTTTTTTTATAGAATTTGAGATTGTATTAGCATTCACATTCATCTTTGAACACACTTAATTAAACACTTTCTGTATGTAAAACAATCACCAGTAATGAGAACCAGTTCTGGTAATGTTCTGACCTCAGGTCGTAATGCAGGTTAAAATAAAATTGCGTTCTGTGGTGAACAACCCTTAAAATAACAGTAATTCCCTCAATGCAAAAATGTAGGTTAAAAACACAGACAAAACGGTACAGGCCCACAATCACATAAAATGACTTTTAACATATCACTTTTAACGTATGTCATATTTCCGTAGAGTTTTTATTTAAATATATACAATATGTATATTGTTTCCACATTATTGCAATTTTTTTATATACATTCTGTGCAGTGTACCAACTGATGAGTTGGAGTTTTACTTCAATATGCATTATCATTATTCCGTGAACATTTGAGCACATTATAATGTGGTTGCATGACACATAATATAAATCTGTATGGTAAAAACACTTCATTTAACCACCATTAGTCCTTTGAAAGTAATACAGGTTAACTGGCCAGGTCATGGTTCTCCATACATCTTATTTGTGTGTCTTGACATTAGTGTCAAATTATGGACTTTGAGTTTAGCTTAGAGCAGTGTTTTTCAACCTTTTTTGAGCCAAGACACACTTTTTTCTTTGGAAAGATCTCGAGGCACACCACCGCCCGAAAATGTTAAAATGTGAAACTCTGTAGCCTTTATTAACAATATAAAGTCATTCTCAACAAAGTTTTATCAACAGGAATCAAATAATTACAGAAAAAAGTATTTCCCAATTTATTTTTGTTATTTTTACTCGCTCAGTGTGAAACCTGGACCTGATGGATGAAGAGCTGAGATCCTGGTTAACGTTCTTCCTTTTCAAAAACGTCTCCATAACTGTCACTGACACAGTACTTTGATACAAGATGGCAGCAGCAGGTGGTGGAGATTAACCAGACTGACGTCTGTTAAGTTTCATTTCACTGGCAACGTTCTGTGCTGCCATCTAGTGGCGAAGAGTATTTATACATGATTACTCCAACACACTGCTCTCACAGCTGACAGCGGCTGTGAGAGCAAATGTTTTTTAGAAAAAAATTTGAAATTGGACAATTTCCCACGACACACCTGACTATATCTCGCGGAACACCAGTGTGCCACGGCACACTGGTTGAAAAACACTGGCTTAGAGTTTGTAGTTTGTGTCTTGTTGAAAATGTATATATTTTTTTTATTAATAATGATTTTGTTTTTACTTTCATACAGCATTTGTTCTTATCTACTGCAAAGGTAATGCAGTTTTCATCCAAAAACTAATGTCAGAGTATGATGAGCATTTAACAACATACTATACTTATACGTGACTTGAGTTACCCTGTCCTCTGGTGAAAAGAAAAGCATAGAATGACAGCACAAGAGCCATGAGTTCATCCATGTTTACAACCCAGCCAAAGCCCTGAAGAGAAATAATTTAACGTGACCACTCTGACCCCAACAGGAAATCTAACCACTTGAGTTCAAATATGTCCTTTGGCCTTTGATTAATCCAGCACAACACAGCTGGGGTCGAGTACTTTCCATAAACAAATCTAACTTTAAATTTACACATCAACAAGAGGTTACCACTTTAGTCCAAGCAACAATTTATATTAAATACTTTACTTTTGATTTAAGTTCTTTTCACTTTAAATTAGAACACTCGAAACTTTAAAGTTGTTAAGCTTTCTGGGAAAAAAAAAATCTGTGAACACATCTGAAATTTTTCAAGCAAACAATTTGAGGACATTCATTCTCATTATCTGACAGTTATTTTTGTTTGACCAGCAAACTGAGTTAGTGCAGAAAATATCCATCCATCCATCCATCCATCCATCCATCCATCCATTTTCTGCCACTTATCCAGGCCGGGTCGCGGAGGCAGCAGTCTGAGCAGAGTGGCCCAGACTTCCCTCGCCCCAGACACTTCCTCCAGCTCCTCCGGTGGCACCCCAAGGCGTTCCCAGGCCAGCCGAGAGACATAGTCCCTCCAGTGTGTCCTAGGTCTGCCCCAAGGCGTCCTACCGGAGGGACATACCCGGAACACTTCCCTCGGGAGGCGTCCGGGGGGCATCCGAAACAGATGCCCGAGCCACCTCAGCTGGCTCCTCTCGATGTGGAGGAGCAGCGGCTCTACTCCGAGCTCCTCCCTGGGGACTGAGCTCCTCACCCTATCTCTAAGGGTACGCCCAGCCACCCTACGGAGGAAGCTCATTTCAGTCGCTTGTATCCGGGATCTCGTTCTTTCGGTCATGATCCATAGTTCATGACCATAGGTGAGGGTGGGAACGAAGATCGACCGGTAAATCGAGAGCTTCGCTTTTTGGCTCAGCTCCTTCTTCACCACAACAGACCGATACAACGACCGCATAACTGCAGACGCTGCACCGATCCGCCTGTCGATCTCACGCTCCATCTTCCCCCCACTTATGAACAAGACCCTGAGATACTTGAACTCCTCCACATGTGACAAGTGCACTCCACCGACCTGGAGGGGGCAAGCCACCTTTTTCCGGTCGAGAAAATATGTTCTTTAAATGGAAAAGAAGGAAAGCTGAAAAAAGCTTTAGAATTAAGTTAGCAAACAAGCAAAAACTGGAAGACTTAAAAAGTATTTAAGAAATATGAAACCCAGACACCAATGACACCAACAACATACACAATAATGTAAACTAGATAGAATAAACAATGACTCTCAGTGCACGCACAAGTGAGGTGGATGAAGGGTGGGAAGTTAAAATCAAGTGCAGGGAAGTGGAGATGAAGGTCACCACCTGTAAGCTGCCACTTAGTAAGCATCTGTATTAGCAACCTGTAACCTCTTGTGTCACTCATGCAGAGAGAGATTAGGAGCAGGAGTATTGTGTATTTAAAAATATGAAGGATAATTTTTAATGATTCTGTTTTGCAATGCAATTTTACAAGACAATGTCTGATATAGCCCACCGGGCTTAATGGATTATAGCTCAAACATTTCTTCTTCAAGATGACAGTGTGCAAGAAGTAATAAATAAATGCAATAGCCAGAAATAACCACACGTAAAATGAGATTTCCTTACAACACTGAATAAAATCACATCCATGCAACTCCTATTCCATCAGAAATCAGTTTACACAAACCTGAAAAAAGGCAACAAAAGAACTGCGAAGAGCTTGCCAAACTGGTGGTCATGTAGGGGTGGGCTCACCTCTCACACAGGACAGTAGCAGACAACTGAATGACAATAGCAAACTGCAAACTCACAAAGCAAACCAACCATCTGTCCTGCTTCTATATCCAGAGGGCTTTCTCTTTTCTCTGTCAATCAGAAAAAAATTAACAATCACATATATCAGTGAGACTTAGCCCGTCTTTGGATTTGTACTAGAAACCTCGGATATCCTAAGTAATGCGTGACAGAGACAACATGTGAACTCCACATAGAAAGGCTTCATAGCTTGAAAGCAGAAACTTACTTGCTGAGGAGAAACAGTGGTAATCACTGCACCATTATTGTTCTTTAGTATTAACTCTTTCCACTTCAAAGTTGCCCTCCCAACTGAATGTGCCATCGGATCATGAGTAAAATCAGTGACTCCCGTGTTGGTAGGATAAGGATGTGAGATGTGAGAAATGACACTCTGTGTTCCCCAGTGCAGTGAATATCAAACTGCATTAATGTGTGAATGCTTGGAGCATTGCTGTATTGGCTAAACTCACTCTTGTCCAGTAAAAGAACAGAGAATATTGGGTAAAATCCCAAAACCTGCCAAACATTTTCCACTTTTTGATATATTTATCTGAGAAGATTTTAGACTGTCTAGACTCTAGTCTAGACAGCATATAGTGATGCCTGTCTAGAAAATGGAAGAAAAACTTTGAAAACATTTTTTTAAATTTAAAAACAATAAAATAATGTGCGGAATAGGTTTGAAACCCAGACAGAACTCATTCTCTTGTCAGTTTCAAAGAAAATGTGATGACCTCAATGTGGCTATGGGTCTTGTAAACTCCCACATTTGAACCAGTGCCCGTATTCAAAAAGCGTCTCAGAGTCCTCTCAGGGAGCTCTTAACTAATCCTAAAAATTCCGACCAATGAATATTAAAAGTAATTCGGACGTTTCTAAGAGCAACTCTTAGCAAGGAGTTGACAGCAACTTTAATCTTAGTAAGGAGGTGTGGTTGACCCCGTTGCTATGCATACATAGCAATGGGGTCTGCTGAAAGCTGTGATTGGTTGTTAGTGAGAGGAAGACAGAAAAAAACGCTCTTCGTTCCTCGTAATGAATGGAGAGTAAAATTAACCGATCAAATATCTTGGGCTGTATTAAAAATGTGTAATCATGAAAATTATTTTATGTCATGATAATGAAACTCAGAAAAATAAATTTGTGCACAGCTTAAAAATGATTGCATTTGCCTTGTTCATATGCCGATTATTATATTGAAATCAATAATAATAATCAAGATTATTGTTAATCTTTTCTGTCCACGCTGGTTATTTTTACCACTTAATGTATTATAATGATATACATTACGGAATTGGACGCGTATGCACCAATTCCGGTGATTGACCAATGAGGGGCTATGAAAGCGCCATCACTCTCAGACTACACTGCTGCAGCTTCCCTGTAACGACGTACCGCAATGTTGTGATCACCTTCATTCGGGTGTTATTGCGTTGCTTCACTGTGGGAGAAGTAAGATCATCACCTAACATTATTCCTGCATGATCGAGCCGGTCGCATGACAATGATTTACCATTGTTGTTAAAGAAACGGAGAACATCTTTCCTTTCTCTTTGTGTCCATCCTGCAGGCCTATGAAAAAGAACTGATGTTGATTATATTATATGTTGTTCATGAATACTGTAATTCCAAATGGCACTTATTCTCATGGCTTCTCCCCTGGCTACGATGCTTCCAGACTTGTACTTCCACATTAAAGCTTCTAACCAATCACATTTTAGCTATCATCAGTTGCTGGGTATAGAAACCTGCTGCAGCAGGAGGAGAACTTGGATTTTTTTCATTCGGAAAGGTATTTATTCTGGCTACACGAGTATCCATCTGTGATGCAAAGGCTGTTTATACTGTATTTCTGCATGGTAACATGGTTTTTGTAGCCATAAAAAAGTTATTGAGGGGTGAATTGACTCAGCCCAGTACTAGTGAAGGCCTTGGTCTGAAATATACAGCCCGCCACAAAAATATGCTCTGTGTGGACATTCTTTGTTGGTCACCAAAATTAATATTGCATGTTTAAAAACATTAGGTAATGTGAAAAGAAAACAAGTAGAACTACATTGTCTTGACAATATTCCCCATGAATTAGGGTACTTGTCCTTTTGTGAACTCATTCTGTGTTATTACTGATTCACTGTTTCACGTCAGTTCCCCATCTGATCTATCCGAGTACCAGAGAGGCTGGACGCTTTTGGGGTGCGTCTTCCTCTTAAGCCAACTCTGATTCCAGTTTGTAGACTTGCTCCACCATCCTGGGCCAGTTGAATCTTGATAGCCTCTCTCAGGTTTTGAGCTCGGACCTCTTTGCTATGAATCTCCTCCACAACTCGACTTGGGAACCAGCCCCTTTCGCCATCATGGAGCCTTTCGCCCATCATCCAGCCTGGGATGAAAAAAAATATGATTAGGCAACAATGCTTAGGACAGAAGATTTCAGCCATAAACTTGATTTCCTCATTTTCTAATTATAAACAGCAGCAGTAATCCACACCATCATTTGTTCTCTCAAGAAGGTTCATAACGTCCGCCATCTCAGTGGAAAGTTCATCAGGCTCCTGAGCTGAGTATGACTGAATACACTGCACCTGCAGAGAGTCTGAACAATAATAGAGTCACAGCTCCATTCTTTAAGTGAGCAAAGGCTGCATGAAGCAGAAAAGCCAGAGAGGCAGGACAGCAGAAACAGTGCTTCTTTGGTTTTGTTCCTGTTTTTGAAACAAGTAATGACTTGTGAACTGAGCTGAATTTAGTAAAGCAGTAACAGAGCAAGTTACACAATAGGACATGAATGTTAGAACATAATAGAAAAGTAGAGCAAGGGAACACTGAACAAGGAGTAAGATCCAGAGAAACAGAAAAAAACAGGTTGAAAAAAAGTATCATGACAGGATTGGAGTGATATTTGTTCTCACCTGCTTGGTGGGCACTGGTCGACATGAAGCGTGTACGGCGGTTAGGAGTGAGTGCACATATCCATCGAAGCTTATCACTCCTGTCAACAAAATGCCACTGATCAGAAAAAATGCTCCTCCTGCAGTAAAATAACCCTTCTGATATGGTTCAATACATGTTAAACATTTTCAAATAACTAAAGAGGACCTAATAATTACACAAGTACAGACTTCTAAAGGGTGAGTTGTTATAAAATAGACATCAGATTAAAGGTACATAGATCTTGACCTCAACAGCACTGTTATAAAAAGTTTTAAGCCATCTGAGCCACCACTGGGCCACTCCTCAGCCACCACTTGGTTAGAGAACAGGGGCCTTATTTATAAAGCTTGCGTATGCACAAAACGGGTCCTGAAAGATGCGTACGCCACTTCCCACGCAAAGTTTGTGATTTAAAAAAATGTACTTTGCGGGAGAATGTGCGTACCAGTACACAAACTTTGAACCTTGCACAGGCACATTTTGGAGACGGGGAACCTGGTGGTGCTGATTGTCAGGTGGAGAATTGACGCCGGATTCATCTCATACATTTAATATCTTCAAATATCTGACTTACAGATCTATGTAACCATAAACAGCCAAGCTGCAGTGGTATAGCTGTGTTTCTTTAGTAGAACATTACTACTGAATCAGCAGCACCATGTTTATATGTCAAACTTTCATCTTCAAATGATACAGAGCTGTGGATAGAACTGATTGATTATCAATTGTGACAAAGTGTGTAACAATCAGTCTAATTAGAGTACGCACATAAATAGCACGGTAACAGCGGTGCGTAAAGCTGCAGTGTTGGGAGCACACTGAGGCTGTCGCCAGTCGCTGGGGACATCTGTTCTGTTCCAGCTGCTTTTATTAGGATTGACAGCTATAATGTACAAATATACTAAATTGCATGTACACGGTAACAAAGTGAGTCTCTGGGAATGTGTCATACAAAAAACAAACTGCAATAAAGATGATTTATCAAAATAAAAAAATTATAGATTTTCTATTGTTTATTTTATTATTATACATATGTGATACATGATGCAGTTTAGTATATATACACACACACCGTATTTTCCACACTATAAGGCACCTAAATACCTCAAATTTTCTCAAAAGCTGCCAGTGCGCCTTATAACCCAGTGCGCCTTATATATGGAAGAATTGCCAGAGGGTTAGGGTTAACCAGAAGCTTTTATTTTGACAACTCTAACTTCGCAACCGGATCTTCACGACACTCCACACAACACCTTCATCACTCATGGTTGCACACCAACATTCTAACAAACCAAAATAAACTAGATGAAATAATGACTCCCTAAACTGGGGAACAAAAACACATAAACACAATCAACACAACACCAAGCCCAACAACAACCCACAATAACCTCCAACAACACAAAACATGAATTTGTCGCTGCAAGGCATGATGGGACATCATGCCTTGCAGCGACAAATTCATCCTGAGCTCCTCAGTGCAGCCGATAGAAACTCCCATAATTCATTGCAGCTGTTTGTGGTGTTTTAAATGCAATTATTGGGGGTTCTATTTGGTTTGTGGTGTCGGTAATAATTGTGTTGTGTTGTGTTTTTGTTGCTTAGTTCATGTAGTTTAGTTTATTAGCGGTAGTTGTAAGTTGTCAACCAGCAGTGAAGAAGGTTTTGTGTGTAGTGTCCTCCTGGCATAGGCTGGAGGTAGGACTATCAAAATAAAGTGTGTGCACCTCTCTGGGTGTTAGAATCAGTGGAAAATGTAACCTAATGGCTTTGAGCTATAAAGGTTGCTGACCACTGGACTATTGCATGCGCCTTATAATACAGTGCACCTTATACACAAACAATTATGTCAATTGATGTAGGTGCACCTTATAGTGTGGAAAATATGGTATATATATATATAATTTTATGATTTTTATACATTATGGCTGTAAATCCTGATAAAGGCCTCTCGCGGTACATTAATGTGCTCTGGGTGCACTGCTGCTGGAGACAGGCGACCTCTTAAACCCTCCGCCGCCAATTCTCGAGTGATTGAGGATAAAACACAAAGTCCACTGAGCCTTTTTACAAGTCCCTGTTCAAGTGTGTGTCTCCTTCCCACCTAGACACTCTTAACACACACACACACACTGATCATCCCAACTGGGCTGTTTTGGGGTCCAGCAATGAGCTCTGGTGCTGCCCCCCATGATGTCACTCTCCTCTGGCCTTCACCTTCAGATCAGATTCTTCTTCTCCACCTCTGCAGTCACTGATATTTTTGTGACTCTCACATTATTTATAGTGGTGACAACGTGCTGCTGATTGTTTTTTCGTGATATTGTTTAGTGATTCCACTACTGTCACAACAAATAATATAATTCCCCTGACCTCTACCTCCTCCATGAGTATTTTGCTCTCCACAAAATTCCTTTTCTTCATCTTTTTTTGTCAGGATTTAGCGTCAAATGCCGGCGATCAACAGGCAGCTTGAGATGTAAAAATATGGACGAGGCACTTTGCATTGACCATTTATGGTAGAAAGTGGGCTTGTTGAGGGCAGGAGATGAACTGTCAATCTTCCTGGTGGATTGTGATTTATAAAAGGAAAGTGCATGCAGATGTGCGTACGCACCATTTCATTGATCCAAATTTTTTTGGGCACACGCCACTTTTAGCTTTTGGGCGCGTGTACATTTCTAGCAGGAATCCTACACAAGCTTTTATAAATGAGGCCCTTGGACAGGATTAGGAGTTTGTAGGTTCACATTCCACAGATGAGGGGTCACTGCTGTGGCTCCCTGAGCTGACCTTTGACTCTGGAGCCTCTTAATGAGGTGACTCTGCTTTCTAGAAATAGGATGGGTCAATGTGGAAAAACATTTATTGATAAAGTATGGTTATGTGTTTAGAATCATAAAAGTGGTCTCCAAACCCACAGAGAAGACCTTTGGCTATTTCTAGGGGGGAAGGGCCACATCTGGCTCCGATGCAATACTACTTCACATTTTTAGGTTCTCAAACACTGTTATCTCTGTTCTTTTTTCCATTATGATTTGGTTTGGGGGCAGTAATGTCTTGGAGGTTATAGAAGTAAACTAGTGATCATAAGTTCATAAGTTCAAATACCACCACTGACAAACTGTGTCTCCCTGAGAAAGACCCTTGACTGCACAGTAGCTGCTCCTCTGTCCCAGGGTGGGTTACATACAGAAACCAAATGTCTTCTTCTTCTTCTTTGAATCAATTTATCAGTTCATGTCTCTCTCTCAAGCTAATGTATTACTATTCAACTTGTGAAATATTTAAACAGCTGTTTCTGTTCAGGTTTCATTTGTATTGAATTAAAAATGTGTTTAAAATGCAGCGAATGAGCTAATGGAATTGATATATTGTGTTAATTAGAAGTAAGTATTTATGCTGAGAGTTTGAAAGTAAACCTAATGAAATCCCCAAACGTTTCTACTGCAGTTACTTACATACTGGAAGCCTTGAGCATGTAGTTGACCTGGCGCTCCTCTTGGTTTTCCAGCAGGTTCAGATTAAAGACATGGGCCAGCACTTGACCCTGGTCTTCAAGGTCTTCGGTCCTCAACATGGCCCTTGTGCAGGAATCAAGAACCTGGAACTTTTCCCCACTGACAGCAAGTTCACAATTTTAAAACTCCTTTCAGGACACAAACATTGTGTGTATTGTGTGTATGTGAGAATACACTCAGGACACAAATTATTTGGTTAACCTTTCAAGCCATCATGTTTTGTCTGAAATCAACTACGTACATGTAGCACAACAGCCCGACTGCACCATCAACCACATACTCTGACTGGCCAACGTTTCACGTGGCAACACCTCATCCATTAAAAAAAAGAGTGTTTACACTATCGCAATGGACACAGGAACAACAATGTAGTTAGTATGCCGGCCATGGGAGGGCGCTGTTGCTTGATTTGGTGATGAAACCACACAGACATGTGCGCAAAGAAGAATACGCTATAAACATGAAGAAAATGGAAAGCACCTGACACCCATATGGACTGATGACGCATCGGATGCTATCAAGGGTGAGTCTCAACTATAAAACTACTGATATGGATGATAAAACTATAATACTGGCCGCGAGTAACACCACTGCGGGTCACTGTGTTTGTTTACCAGGGATGGAAGGGGAAGGGAGCGGGAGAGTTGCGCACACACATTAACAGGCTAAATAGCCTCCAGCAATCTCTGCAGGAGGGATGAGCGGCCGTGAAAGATACTTTCCATCTTGGGAGCCAGATTAAAAACTTTGCGGATACAGTGTATGCGCACACTGGTGCCATGTAAACGAACCCCCCAAAAGTGAAGAAAGTTTTGCGGATAAACTTGGAATCATTGTTGTGTAAACAGGGCCTAAATTAATGTTTTTTGGTTTGTTGATTTGGGTAAGTGTGGCCACAACGAAAAACAAATACCACTATGCTATGGCATGAACCCTTTCTCCTCACCATTATCAGAGGTCAAATAAAATGGGATGGACATGTTGGTATGACCTTTTAGCTTCGCCTGCAATATTTCATCTTAGCGAGGTAACTGTAGATTTAAACTGGGGATAAGGCCAATGAGTTTTCAAACTGTCTTGTTCATTTCTTTCAAGGTGCATGAAAGGAGAGAGGAGGTATCAACCACAACTGATATCACATAAACCATATTTTTTTCTCATTTATGCTGGACCAGTAAAGTGGAAGGATATAAATCTGTCCCTCTTGTAGTACAAGAAACTTGGGTACATTATGAAAATGTTTGCAAAAAACACTGAATCATCTTTTTATTTTGTATTTTTTTGCAAAGAACTTTAAAAGGTTTGAAAGGTAAAAAGTGCAATCTACCAACTTATCGACTAAGCCTTCTCACTTCACACATGGACAAAAGCCTGTTACTTCACAAAACATAGGATTGCTGCAGCCTTTTGCCTGCATGTGTTCATAAACTGACACTCAATGTGTGACTTTGATTCAAGGCTAAGGTTGCTAGCTTGCTGCATCACATAAAGATCCAACAAATGGAATCTGTTTGACTAAAACCAGGCATTCTGCCTGGATGAAATCACAGAGATGGGCTGTTTAATAGTCTCAGCTGCACCTGGTTTCTTTCATGATAAAATCAATGAAAAGTGATTCAGCTTCAATTTAACCTGTAATGGATGAAATGAAATCAGAAAACTAAGAAGAAGGGACAGGCAGGTGTCCTCTGCTGAGTGTTCACTGCCTCCCGGTTCGTCTTAGGATCAATTTTATTTGTTTTTAAATGCCTTCATGGCCGGGCCCCACAGTATTTATCTGATCTGCTCCGGTTGTACACTCCCTCGCACTCTCTCAGGTCAGCAGATCAGTCATTGTTGTGTGTCCCCAAAATCAAGAGGAAGCAGAGATCAGAGATCGCTTTTTTCTCTTACTTTTTATGTGCTCCTGTCGGTGTACAGCACGTTGGCCAACTGTGTTGTTTTTAAAGTGCTCTATAAATAAAGTGGTGTTCAGTGGAGTGGAGTTGAGTTGAGTGTGCTTTTTCCCTTTCAGTCATTCAGGCCACTGTGCCTCCAGTGGGGGCGTTTGTTGGTAGCAGGACTTCCTCTGGACCTAATGAATGCATATACCTTAATAAGAGGGAGGTGTGTCACGTTATAAATCAAGGCTGCCATTGTTATGTGTGTATTTATATCCATAGGACCACATTTCTGCCTGTGGGGCCCCAACTGAACAAGAGGTCTGCCAGTCTTTGAACTCATCAGAATTTTTTTCTGCGCTACCCACAAAGTAAATTCCATAAAGACCAAAAGTGCTGAATTCAATAATGTAAGAATGTCCAGATATTGTTCAGAAGGTCTCTCCACTGCACAAGCACTGTAAGTCCATTGGTCCTAAAGACCTGCACACTCCAGCCATGTGGTAGGGGGGGTGGATAAATGACCTTTTTTCCCAAAACCTTCGTGTAACAGGTTTATTTTGACCTTATTTATATATAAAACACACAAGTAACCTGCATTTTCAATTTTGGTTCTGCTACTGCCTGCTACTGGCATGTTTTGATGTACTGCGTATATCACACTTTTGCACGCTTTTTTCAGCTATATATGATAATGGACAATGACTCTGTCTCAACATTGTGTACAAATATAGTGATTACTTGTTTTATTTTGTTTATTTATGAACTAAAAGGTATGGTTTATACTAGAACACACCAAAAAAAAATCAATAGCATGCACATTATTAATGATTATAATGGCTGAACAGACAGTCTTTCCATCGCGGCACGGAATTCTGTCAAGGTAACAGTGGATCTGTCAGTTGTTTTCCCCAAAACTATCTTGAGGTTGTTGCCAAATTGTTCTGGTGTTAGCATTGTTCTCTTTCGTCCCACAGTGGCAAATATTCTGAAAACTTGGCTACTTCTACCTAAAATAAACAAATAAAACATTGATTAGCATGACAAATGTGTGAATGTAATATATGATACGTTACTGTTGAGCCATTAAATCACAAAACTTGTCAAAAGTGGCAAAATTCGAGAAATTCGCCCAAAACGCGGTTTTCCTTATATGGCCAGTAGCAGGCAGTAGCAACCTGAAAATCAAAAAATGATATTATATATGTGATTTGTATATAAATAAGGTCAATTTAAACCTGTTACATGCAAATTCTAATTTTATCCACCCCCCCTACATGTGGTGTCCTTCAGCATCTCTTCACAGTCTTCACAGCAAGACTCCACAGGGGCCTCATGCTGTGAAAGACATCCTGCATCATGCTGAAAAACACACCTCCCTGTGGATCTAAGGAGTGCAGACCAGTGGCGCTGATGTCCCACATCATGAAGACCCTGGAGAGACTGGACAGGCTGGCCAGCACTGTGAAAGTCATATTCTTTACTTCTCTGGTGCTTTCAATAAAATCAGCCTGGCCTTGCTTTGTGAGAAACCGACATCGATGTAGGTGGATATCACCTCATCTCGATCTCATGTCGAGATGAGGTGAGGTGAGGTAGTCACCTCACTGGATGCAAGTGGATGGCCTAGGGAAAAAAATCTTTCGATTCAATTTTTTTATTTTTTTTCTATTTTATTTTCAATGTACTTAAAAATGACCGCAGACATCATATATATTGTCAAAAGTGCAACTTTTTATGTAATTGTCCTCAGAGTTGAAAATGCATATAAACAATCCAGTGTTCGGCTCACTGTGGTTGGTTCAGGGTCTCCCGAGCTTGGGGTAGAAGGGCTTAAATGGTGCATTCTAATGCATTGTGAAATACTAAATACTAAATACTACATTGTGAGGTGATAAATTGTACAGTTGGTTGATATTGAACGAACCAAACACCAAAAAATATGTTATGGAAGAAAAATTGTTATTTTACCCGATAACGGCAAACGTATCAAATTTGATACATGAGTTTTTCAGCCCTCCACGTGAGCAGTGTAATTTTTTTTCCCCTGAAAATCCCGATGTATACAATCAGATACATGCAGTGCACAGATAATCCAACAGGGGGTAATAATTCACTCATTAGAGGGCCTTCCAGTGACGCGACAAAATTGCCATGATGCAGGAGTTGGACACGTGGTTTTTGAAGAAGAACTTTGCCAAGTTTGAAAAGATTAAGATAAGAAAACCATTTTTTTCTACTGAAACATCAATAGGAACAGTCACTGGGTTGATGCAATGTAAAAATACTTAAAATTTCAAAATCTATGTTTTCGTAAAACCGTGTTGAATATGACGTATCAAATTTGATACAGCTGGCATTTAAGTTCATGTAACTCTAAATCAGTAAATTGTCATTTTATTGTATTTTATGCATTATATACAACATCAAGCAACATACAGTCTTTTTATTTTTAAATTGCATAATTTGGTACATTTAGAGTAAAAAACTGGATATGTAACTTACTGTATCATGATGATTGATCACTATTGCTTGTACTGTACGTACTGCTTTTCACTAAAAACTTACCAATTCAAATAAAATCACAATCTGCTTTTGTGTACATATATGTTTTTAGATGGCAAAACAAATACAGTGCTGAAGATGCTCTGAAGATACTCTGAAAATGATTATGGATGGCAGTTTCATTGGTGGATTTGTCATTAATGGATTCATTTAGCACTTTATATGTTTGGAATGACAGATTTGTCAGATTTGTTTGTGTTTTATTATGTTTTTGTTTCTTCAGGAAATCATTTTCTTTTTCATTGTGACCCGATGTACCAAATATGACACAAATTGAAACTCATATATGGAAAATTATATTTAAAAATGTTTTGGTCTGTTTGTTTAGAGGGACAAATAAAGGCTCCAAGTTCAAAGAATTGAAATTTTCTGTCAGTTATTTAATGGTTTGGGCTTTACAGGGTTAAAAGCACAAAACTGAACCAATATAAATATATATATACTATATATACATGAATATAATATATACAAAATAAATATGAAATCAAATTTAACTTCAGAAGCCACATACAGTCCAGTTTCATCATGAGTGCGCTTGACTGGTAAAATAATGCTTTCATAACAACCTTTGAATTTAAACTTTAAAGTGTTTCTTTGTTGTGGTGCACAGTGTACATGATTCATTTTGCACTATCACACAATTAGTACTAAAACTGACAACAATCTCAACATGAAGTCAATATTAATGAAACATTCTGCTTCAAAATACAGTGAAATGTGAAAAAAAAATCCTATTTAACCACTTGCTTGGCGGTTTCTGGGGCTGGATTTGAGCTTATTGCAGCCAGTTTTAGTCCACAAGCCTTGCGCTGTTTCCACCACACAAAAAGTGCAGTGAAGGAAGGCAGTGTTACGAAGCAGTAACGGGTGACGCTACAACAGTAATCTCAGCCGGGGCAGCAGATCTGGACCTTATAGATCCTCTGTTATTGTTTACATTCTCCACTTTGCACGAGTTGTTTAGTTAACTTCTTTTTTTGCAGCCACAGAGCTGTCCAGCTGACGTCAACACACTGGAGCGCTCCAGCAGCACAAAGCCAGTCGGCTCTGGTGCCGCGGTGCGAGACGTGCAGTCGCAACCTCTGTGTTGGTTCCGAGAGCGCAAACGTTGCCCTGGCGAGGTAACACCAGAGCCGCTGGATGTGACTGGATATGACTGCCCCAACATCTGCGTTGGTGGCAGAAAGCGAAAATGTGATGCAAAGACAGACCTCGGAGCCCGGGGCAGCTCCCATGTCCCGTTGCACCATGTGTGGACACAGTCCGAGTATGATTTGTCGCTGCACCAATTTGCACCGGAGAGCTGGCTAGTGACGCAACGTGATGAGGGGACTCGGTCTGCGTCGACACATGGTGCACACCGGACAACCCTGAGGTCTGCCCTTGCATCAGTTATAGCCAGAGCGCCTGCTTCTGAGTCCCGGTCTCCATATCTGCCTCGCGTCTGCTCTTTTGGGACCAACATGAAAGTTGCTCAGCAGAGAAAAAAAAAATCACACCCGTTCTATGGTCCAGAGAATTCTAATCTAATTTTAATTGTTCCTTTGTTTGAAATAAATAAATAAATCAAATCAAGTCAAACTTCACAGCAGCACCGAGCTGCGGGAAGCTGTCTGCTCATTAAGGTGCGTTAACAGTTAAAACCTCTCCATGGTTGACTATTGGTCTGCTGTTACCGAGTCCCTTGTCCAAGGTTCTGCTGTTCATATAATTTAGACAGCTTTCAGCAAGGTGTGCGCTATTTTTTTGACCGTCTTTTTCCAAGATGGATCATCCAACTGAATTCTGGAGGATCGCTGCCTTAAACTGTGCAGTGAAATGGAGCTGCCGCTACTTATACTGGCTTCAGCAGCAAGAATATTGCCTGTGTTCAGTCATTCCATCGAACCCCCCCACCCCCCTTCCAGTGGACAGTATCCCACTCCAGACCCAGTCTAGGACTGTTGTGAAGGTGGAGACTTGCATTGGTGGCAGATTTGCGTCAATTAATAAATATAATTTAAAAAAAGATTCAGGTTTTAACCCAGGTTTAACCAAAAGTGAACAGCAACAACGGAAACACACAAGGGTTGGTAGAACAGAATGCAAACAATGCAAAAAAAAACTGGGGGAAAAATATTTGAATTTGCACAATGAAAATCGATTTTAACTACACATATGATAAGTCGATTAAATCGATTTTTTTTACCAGCCCGAGATGGACGCCACCCTCCCACATTGCTACAGAATGTGTGCCTGTAGGACTGTGTCAGGAAGTGTGGTCAGCAACCCGGGGCCCCTCAGCGCATTGTTTGGGGCCCACTAGGGGACCAATCCTCTCTCCATTCCTATTCACCCTTGACAGCACAGACTTCAGCTTCTGCACGGACACCTGACATCTCCAGAAGTTCTCAGATAACTCTGGTGGATATATCAGCAGGGTGTTGAGAGTGTCTTTCAGCCCTCCACAATGCCCTGGTCCACAGCATCACTTTTCATATGCAAGACTCATTATAGATCCACTGAGATCAACCACATAGTCACAGAGATCTTACATCTGGACATCAATCTTTATAACTTTTCCAGCTGTTCTTGTATTTATGTACTTATGTATATAATGTTTTTACGTATTTAATATTCTATTCGGTTTGCTCGCTATGTTGAGCGACACTATTGAGAATCCCCCCAGTATTCATCAATGATGATGATCTATTGCATTGTATTGTATTGTATTGTATTGTATTCTGTACTTCTGTATTTTGCTCATTTTTGACTGTTGTTTATTAGATTTGGACTAAAATGAATATTTATTTGTGACTAGTGAATCTGTGCTGCTTGTAGTCAGTTGGCTGGATAGTCACAACATGTTTGTGTCTTGCATGAAGATAAATTCTTCACATAGCTTTTAAGATTCACAAAACTTGAGACCATGGTAGAACTGTCATGCACTGGCGGGAGGAGGGAGGTGAACTAAATAAAGCGGCCACTGAGTGTAAAGAGACAGAGGACAAGATAAGGATTCATAATCACAAAAATGATGGAATGCTTGCCTGCGTTTTGTGACCAGCAGCAGATTGTTGAAGAGGAACAAGTAGAATGGCTGATAGAGCTTGCGGCTCCGCATGGTCCTCGTGCTTTTAGGTCCTGCCATCACCTGCACTTCACCTTTCTTCAGCAACCAGCGAGAGTGGGAAATGATGGGCACAGACTGTATGGAGAGTTAAAAAAGAGGGGAGGTGAAGCTTAAAATGTTTTCAATTTCCTGTGCTAAACGAGTTAATTTTTACCAGATTAGAATTCAGTAAAATGGTTTTCCTCTGAAATTGAAACACCTTCATGTGGAAATTAGCTTGATCAAAGAAAACTACACTTTCAAAACATTTAAAATTGTTGGTGGAGTACAAAATAATTAGTTTCCAGATGTTGACAGGGGGGTGGTTACATATATTTTTTCACATAAAAATAAAAAGTAGAATTGTTGAAAGAAGTTGCAAACAAAAATTGCTGATCACTGGTCATGTCAAAGATAAAACTATATGAAAACAATCCAAACCTGTTATCTCTGAATCAAAGGTGAAAGAAAGCTGTTATTATAACCGCCAAGAAGGTTATAAAATAACCCGCATTTATTTGTCTGTTGGTCTGTCTGTTAACAAGATATCTCAAAAACTAATGAGCTGATCTTCATGAAAACTGGTACTTCAGCCCACCCTTCCTCCCTGTGATTATTTGCAGGATAAAATTAATTAACTACAGGCTGGCTTCTTAAAAGTGAATAAATATAAAATTGAGCCAAATGAGCCAGTCTTTTGAATTGCTCTTTGAAATGAACAGATCCCAAAGATCCGGCTCCCTCCAAAGAGCCATAAATCATCTCTACTCTTATCATAATTACTCAGATAACACACAGTTCTATATATCAGTGTCAGTGAATGACCATGCCCCATTATATCGGCTGAGTAAATGCATAAATTAAATTAATGAGTGGATGTGTCAGAACCTTTTACAACTCAACACAGAGAAAACTGAAATCATTGTTTTTGGCTCCAAAGTAGAAAGGTTAAAGGTCAGTGCTCAACTTGACTCCCTGTCACTCAGGACATCAAATCAGGCCAGAAATGTGGGTATAGTTCTGGACTCAGACCACAAATTCAACAGCCACATTAAGACAATAACTTTGGGCCAATCCCAATTCTATTTTTACCCCTATGCCTACCCCTTAGCCCTCCGCCTACCCCTGAGCCTTCCGCCTCCAAAACGAGGGCAAAGGCAGTTTCAGCCCTTAGATTTGGGACACCCGTCTCCCTTTCTGGACTTCAGAAATATTTCCTCATTCACCATGCAAAAGCAAATGAGCTTCCTTGTTTGCTTGGGGGTCCCTGTTTTCAAAACACCCATATTAGAAGACTTTGGAACTATACCATGTAATAATAAAATGTTATGAACACGGTCTCTACGAAACAAATACACACGGAAGCTCCATACGGCAGACGGCAGTGCTACTGCCGTTCTTACTAGTGTCACGGATAGCAGACAGGACCCAAGTGCAGCACTCTGGAGGCAGGCTGAGTTCAATCAAGTCTTTTATTGGCGATGGCTATACAGACAGCATTGCAGGTCGCTCCGCGACCTGAGGAGCACAGCAGACATGAAGGCTGAAACACTGGACCGGACGGACGAGACATCGATGACAAACAAACCAACACTGACACACACACAGACGGGACATATATTACTGGCAGGGTAATGACTGGAAGTGGCCACAGGTGTGGTGCTGGACGGCCCAGACCTATGGCCCGCCCACTCTTAAAGGAGACCTCAGCCTCCCTCCTGACAACTAGTATAAAACACAACAGGTTTATATAACTTTAGAAGCATATATATGTGAAATGCGAGTCCTTCGGCACCATGTCCTCCTACCCCTCTGTTTAAAGTGTGCATCTGTAAATGCTTTGTTTCAAGGGGTGAATAGCCCTTCCCCTCACCCCTCCGCCTCTGTGTAATAGTGAAATGGGACACCCCTCAGACTCGCGTGAACGCGCATTTCAAAGGGGTAGGGCTAAGGGGTAGAATTGGGACGCCGCCTTAGGCTGCGTCCCAATTCTACTCAATTCTACCCCTTAATATGGGTGTTTTCAAAACAGCAAACAAGGAAGCTCGCCCGCTTTCGCATAGTGAATGAGGAAATATTTCTTAAGTCCAAATACAGCGCAAAAACTGAAGTAATCCATGTCTCCGTCTATTTCTTTGCCTTGATGTGGAATGGCGGAAAATGAAACAAAGCAGCCAAGCTACTGCAACACGTTGAATGTGGGACGGCATTACGATGCTCCTGCTGGAAAATCAACAAACATCCGTGGTTCAGCTCTGCTGATATAACGGCACCGTATTATGACGTCAAAACTGTGAGACAGAGCGAGAGGGGCAGGGGTGAGCAGAGGGAGAGGGGTGTCCCAAATCTAAGGGCTGCAACTGCCTTTGCCCTCGTTTTGGAGGCGGAGGGCTAAGGGGTAGGCGTAGGGGTAAAAATAGAATTGGGATTGGCCTAAAATCAGCTTACTGGCATCTGAAAAATAATGCTAGAATCAAAGGATTTCTGACCAAACAAGATTCTGAGAAACTCGTTCATGCATTTATTTTCAGTAAGTTGAATTACTGTAATGCTGTGTTTACAGGCCTCAGTAAAAAATCTGTCAGACAACTGCAGCTCATCCAGAATGCTGCAGCTAGAGTCCTCACCACCACAAAGAGGGCGCATGTATGCACACATATATGTACATATATGTACATAACATATAGGAAAACGGCCAATTTTATATATGTCACATATATGCCAAACCTATATCAAAACCTATATTAAAACATGTATGTTTATATAGGTTCTTTCCATGTGGGAATATGCAAAAAGACTTCACTGCGCTTCGGAAAACCACCCGGCAGACGCAGCCTGCTTCGCACAGTAAGACCCCGAGTGTCGGCTTCACTCTCCCTCCTCGAATGGAACTCGCGACATGGATGCACTGGAGATATTAACGACTTTGAGACAAGACATCATGGCTATCTTTAAAAGCGAACTAAAGCTGCATTGGGCGACGACCTTGCTACGATAAAAACTGACCTACAATCAGTGAAAACGCAACTTGAAAATGATAATGCTGCTACGAATGCCAAGCTCGCCACACCGAAAGGTACGGTGGGAAATATGGAGGTCTCGCTCTCTGGCTGCACGGATGATGTTGAGTTGAACACGAAGCTAGCGAGTTTAGCAGCCCAGGTTTCCAAGCTGGAGAGTAAGTGCGAGGACCTGGAATCTAGGTCACGTTGGAATATCAGGCTCGTGGGCATCGCAGAGGAAGTGGTTGCAGATACCACCACCGTCATTGTTCTCCTCAAGGAGTCGGCGGTGCGAGGATCTCCATCTTCCCCAACCATACTGCAAACGTGGCCTGGGCCCGGGCTGCTTTTAACGATGTGGCCTGTTCTTCCCAGCCCATCTTCGGCTCAGACACAATGGGGTGGTGAAGGACTTAATTTCAGCAGAGGACGGTATGGCCTATGTCAAGAAGATCAACACTACCTGATGTATGCAATAATTACAGTACTCTCACGAGCCATAGGGCTCCATGCCACTGGTTTTCTTGTACATATAATTGGCCTGGCAATTTTGTTTATATTTTAAGCTTTATACACAGATTTGGGCATGTTCGTTATTGATGAGGCTCTTTTGCACACACATATTTTGCTTACAAGTACTTTGAAATTCCTTTGTACAGAAGTCTTCTACTGATTGCATATTGTACCTCTAACTTTACATAAGCTGGAGCACACAAGGCTGCAATATTCTGCACGTTCCTGCATGTTTACTTTACATACATTACTCGGTTTATAGGACATGTTAGCACATTTTATTTATGTAACTGTGTTTTTCTTTTGAAGTTTTGATCAGTATTGGCTATTTCTAATGTTTTTGTTGTGGGAGAGTTGGTGAGGTTTAGTTAAGGTTTTCTTCAAGTTGTTGTCATGATGGTGTGGCAATTATGGTTATTTCTGTTTTTTCTACACTGTACTCTCCTACTCTCCCTACCATTTCCTTTTCCCCCCCTATTTTTTGGGGTATGTTTTCATGTGTATACGTGTTGGGTGGGTTGGTCCGTCCTGGCTCTTTTCAGTTATTATTGGAGATTTTCTTTTTCCTATTCATTCACTCATAATTGTCTGCTGCTAACTGAAATCCCAGCACTGCTAACATGGGCAAGCCAATTAATTGTGTTTGTTGGAACGCACTTGGCATGGGCAGTCTTACAAAAAGAGCCAGAGTTTTGAGTAATTTAAAATGGCTTAATTCTGACATAATATTTTTGCAGGTGACCAGACTTAAAGATCATTACAGGCCCCGGTCTCCCTGGACAGACCTACCACTCTAATTTCAATTCTGAGGCTGGAGGTGTTGCAATTCTGTTTAATGAAAGGACAAAATTTCAATCTACTGAGATCATTGCTGATAAGGATGGTAGATTTATTATTGTTGTAGGCACACTTATGCAAACAAAAGTGGTATTAGTTAATGTTTATGCACCACATTTTGACTATTTAAATTTTTCTAACCGATCACTTTGGTAATATTCACTCATCTGTTGATTTTCGGGGTGGTCAGAATTGTTTGTTTGACCCTGCATTGGTCCCAGTTCTACATCCCTGTTGACTATGTCTAAATCTTTTTCTGACTTTATATGACCTGATTTAGATGCTGATTCACAGAACCGGAGCAAGTCGTCAGTTGCCAGTGGTCTCGTAGCAAAACTTTTGTCTTTGGAACTGCAAAACCTGGTTCAATTCATGTCAATTACTTTTTTATTCAATTTAATTTTTGTTTTTTTTATCAGCCATCTCCAAGGCTCAATAGCTTTACTGGATAAGCGCCTATATGGTTGTTATAATGTTGTGGCTGAAAGGCGGTGCACCCACTTTACTTTGGAATTCAGTGCTGTCACTAAACCTGAAAGAACATCTTGCCCCACCAAGTATTTACATCAAGAAACACCACTGGTTACATGTGAGGAAGTCATCTATGCATGTGTGTCTATTTATGTGTATTATCTTGTGCTTTCATTTGAAGATGTGATTCAATGACTGAACACATTTCCAATGAGCATATTTCACAAGTTACAGCTGCAGGATTTGCGAAGAATGTGTTGGGTGGCTATATACATACGAATATCTAGTTTCAGATTTAAAACTCAAAATACTTTTATCTGATGTTGACATAAAACCAAGTGCATGCGTTATGAATGACTGACATTTGCTTATATCAGACAACAAATTGACTTACCTTAGATTTAAAATCCAGTGTTTTTTCGATGCTGATAAGCTCCTCAGTGCGATTCATTTTACGAACACCCTCATCACACTCTCTCACAATCTGAGGAAGAAACAAAACTTAAGCATTCGGTCCAAAAATGTTTTATCCATCTGAGTTAGTACTTGCATTTAAAAATATTTCAAAATATATAATTCTTTATAGAATGATACAGTATTACCATTGATGAGATGTAATTGATATATAGTTCAAAATACAAATATAAGTTAACTTAAAGCTGTAAGCATCCTTGGTCAGGACCTCACACTCTGGACTCTGGCCCGTCTGAGTCTGCCCAATCATGGCCTCTGGCCCCTTTAAATATTGATTAAATATACATTTTGAAGGTTTAAAAAAAAAAAAGACTTTTACTTTGAAAAATGTGGGGGCTTTTATTTTGAAAGCCAACTAAACTCTAATGTAGGTCATGGCATATAGGCCACCATCTAACCCCAAACCTAACGCAAATATTTCTGGTTTCCAGAAATAAGGATCTACTATAGTTGGCGTGGTTGGTGTGGGGCAGTGCTTCTCAAATGGTGGGGCGCGCCCCCCTGTGGGGGCGTGGTGGGGTGTCAGGGGGGGCGTGAGGCGGGCGCGACTTTCAGTATTAGTGTCTTTATTCATGCTTGAACAATAAAAAAAGGGCCTCCAGCCACTAGGTGGCAGCAGTGCTCAAACTAATCAACAGGCTGCCTGTTCAACCAGTAGAGTAGAAGAAGTACTACACCAACACCGGTGTACAGAGCTGGAGGAGGAGGAGGAGAGGTGGAGAAGTTTCTGACAGGAGTGAAAAGAAAAAAGGATGAGGCGTCAGAGGAAAAGAAAACAGGTGACAGTAAACATAAAGCTAGTAAGAGCAGGAGATATGACGATGCTACGTCGCCCTTGGGTTTACCGTGAACACGTCGGGAACCAGGAAACACCCGTTTGTGTTTTATGCCTAAAAACTCTGGCAGCGGAGCATGAAACCAAATAAATGAAGACGGCACCTGGAGACCATACACCATACACCTGGAGACCATACACCATACACCTGGAGACCATACACCATACACCTGGAGACCATACACCATACACCTGGAGACCATACACCTGGAGACCATACACCTGGAGACCATGCACCATACACCTGGAGACCATACACCATACACCTGGAGACCATACACCTGGAGACCATACACCTGGAGACCATACACCATACACCTGGAGACCATACACCATACACCTGGAGACCATACACCATACACCTGGAGACCATACACCATACACCTGGAGACCATACACCTGGAGACCATACACCTGGAGACCATGCACCATACACCTGGAGACCATACACCATACACCTGGAGACCATACACCCGTTATGTCAGTAAGCCACTGGAGTTGTTTCATGGTAAACTCCATGAGTATCGCCAACAAGCCGGTCATTTTGTCAGCGCGGCATCAGCAAACAAAAAACAAAAAAGCCTGTTAGCCTCTTACAAAGTTGCCCACCACATCGCAAGGTGCAAAAACCCTCACACCATAGAGATTTATTTTGATAATCAGGCGATTGTGCTGGTGCCAGCAACTCATACAGTGGTTTATACAGATAAATTAATAAATATTATCAAGTTCTCAATGGTAGTACAATTTGGGGGGGGCTGAAAAAAATTCTGTCCTCTTGGGGGGGCGTGACAGAAAATAATTGAGAACCACTGGTGTGGGGTGCTGTTTAGATAAAGCAAAGCAAGCCATTTTCAGCTAGGGTTGGTCCTGGAACCATAAACCTAAGCTGGGGTCAAAAGTGCATGGGACCTGGCTAAATGCATGGGACCCACTCCTTAGGCCATCCCCCAAATATCAGCTCAATTGAGTGAGGGCAGACATAGGCGGCGCTAGGGGGGGGGGTTAAGGCTACTGCAGCTCCCCCCAGGATAGCTAAAGCACCCCCATAATATCTCCAAGAAATGTGTGGGGTTTTATTTAAGTGGTTTATTTAGTTGTTTTATTATGTGTGAAAATTACAATTTGTTGACTGGTTAATTATTAAATACACAAATAAAATATGTATTTATGTTTTGTTTTGTTTTTACTAAAAAGCCGTGTAATGTGATTCAGCCAATCACTGCAGCTCATGCATTAACCTTTGAACTTATGTTTGGATTAATGGTTGGTTATTAGCTTTGAAAATTACTGTAAGTAATTGATTACTGCAAGTAATTTATGAAAAATTGTAATTATTAATGGAAGTAAATGTCATTTACTCATTAATAACTCCTAGAGTAATTGAGTAATTACTCAAAAGTTAGTAAATTATCAAAAATAATTTATTAATGAAAAATAATTAATTTGAATAAATTGATTATTTATCAAATAATAATGAAATTAGGGCACTACCAGCTAAACTGGAAATAGCTAATACCAAATATCAGTCTCATTTATCAAAAGGTTATTTAAGTTAGTTAATATTCCTGTGCAAAATATAACAATCTTAAATAACAAGGAAGGTGTGAGATTTGAGCACAGACTGTTACAAACCAGTGAATTGTCAACAACAAATACACAATAATTACCAGGAATCCATCAATTCAGCTAAAATGTGTTTATTAACAAAAATGTATTAATTCAGAAATTGTTCAGAAATTATATATTAAACCATCATAATCAAGTGACAAACGTCATCAAACACGGAGATCTACTCTACTAAACAGCAAACACTATGTACAAAGAAAGAGGGTGTGTGTGTGTGGAAGTCTGAGTGGGGTGTAATGACCACAAGTGTCCACCATAGTGACCTTGGAGGGTTACTATGAGTGGATGTAATGATCTTGAACGGACGCCAGAGGGAGGCAGGCATCTGGTTCGGTGACGACCACTTGGGGCATGCGGCGGAGCATGGAGGGAGAGTGCAATGACTCGTTGTGACCACCAGGTGGGCATAAGGAGAGCTTGTGATGACCCACGCAGCTACTTGCAAGAGATGTCAGTGTGGAAATCCGAGATGGCGGTGTTGCGGGCGCCGCCATACTTATTTACAGGTCGCCGCCATTTTGAAATCGTGCGAGGCGGAAGCGTGACCAGAAATGACGCTCAGGAAATGACGTTCACATAAGCGACATACAAGAAGGGATGTAGAGGACTGAAAACGTACAAGAGATGTCGGTGGGGAATCCATGATGGCGGTGTTGCGGGCGCCGCCATACTTATTTACAGGTCGCCGCCATCTTGAAATCAAGCAATGCGGAAGCGTGACCGGAAAAGACGCAAAATGACGCAAGGAAGTGACGTTCACATAAGCGACATATAGGAAGGGACGTACAGGACTGAAAATGTAGGGAATTACGTTCACGGAGGCCGACCCACAGTTAGTTATGTTCCGACCGAACATGCAGGAAGGTACGTAGACGACATAAACACTTGAGAAGTGGTGTAGCGGGACCCACTCGCCGGATATGACGCCAAAAAGAAGTCATTCGCTGAAAAGACGCACATTTATGGTTTCTTTTTTCCAGCCTTTCGTATGTCAACAGAGTGAAGGACTGTCTTCTCATAAGGTAAAGATTTGCCGTGTTGTCTATATAGAAACGATCGTCCTGCTCTAATAAGAAGCAGTAGTTTATCACTGTTAATGAGAGTAGGAGAGTTTTGTGGTTAAGTTAGGAGCAATGAAAGTTTAAGTTGCTCTTTCTATCCTCGTTCCTTGTTTTGGTGTATTAAGTGTCATTTCTTGTCTTGTGAAAACTTTCTCCAGTAACTTTTGGTGTGTTAAGAATTAAGAATGTGCCGACACTGAACTGCACCAGTAATCATATCATTCTGTATTAATGGATGTATACAACGAGTTTGCTGCTGTGTTTTTATCCCAGATAGATGCTGTATATATATATATATATATATATATATATATTAGGGATGTCCGATAATATCGGCGGGCCGATATTATCGGCCGATATTGACTTAAAAATGTAATGTTTGGAAATATCGGTATCGGATTTTTACAACCGATATTGGAATTTCCGAGTCTGCATGAACGCAGCATGGGACGTTTACGGGCGCGCGCTTGATGACGTTTAACAACAACAAATACAACACGCTGGACTCGTGGCTAAGAAGGAGAAGCCCGGTGAATGAAATGTCCGTGGAGGACTGGAGGCTCAACCAGGCCCTCTTCCCTGCTGGTACCAGTACCTGACTGCACCCTGCACCAGTGTTGACAGTGAACCAGTGTTCACACTGGTACCAGTACCTGACTGCACCCTGCACCAGTGTTGACAGTGAACCAGTGTTCACACTGGTACCAGTACCTGACTGCACCCTGCACCAGTGTTGACAGTGAACCAGTGTTCAGCACTGGTACCAGTACCTGACTGCACCCTGCACCAGTGTTGACAGTGAACCAGTGTTCAGCACTGGTACCAGTACCTGACTGCACCCTGCACCAGTGTTGACAGTGAACCAGTGTTCACACTGGTACCAGTGCCTGACTGCACCCTGCACCAGTGTTGACAGTGAACCAGTGTTCAGCACTGGTACCAGTACCTGACTGCACCCTGCACCAGTGTTGACAGTGAACCACTGTTCAGCACTGGTACCAGTACCTGACTGCACCCTGCACCAGTGTTGACAGTGAACCAGTGTTCAGCACTGGTACCAGTACCTGACTGCACCCTGCACCAGTGTTGACAGTGAACCACTGTTCAGCACTGGTACCAGTACCTGACTGCACCCTGCACCAGTGTTGACAGTGAACCAGTGTTCAGCACTGGTACCAGTACCTGACTGCACCCTGCACCAGTGTTGACAGTGAACGACTGTTCAGCACTGGTACCAGTACCTGACTGCACCCTGCACCAGTGTTGACAGTGAACCAGTGTTCAGCACTGGTACCAGTACCTGACTGCACCCTGCACCAGTGTTGACAGTGAACCAGTGTTCAGCACTGGTACCAGTACCTGACTGCACCCTGCACCAGTGTTGACAGTGAACCAGTGTTCAGCACTGGTACCAGTACCTGACTGCACCCTGCACCAGTGTTGACAGTGAACCAGTGTTCAGCACTGGTACCAGTACCTGACTGCACCCTGCACCAGTGTTGACAGTGAACCAGTGTTCAGCACTGGTACCAGTACCTGACTGCACCCTGCACCAGTGTTGACAGTGAACCAGTGTTCAGCACTGGTACCAGTACCTGACTGCACCCTGCACCAGTGTTGACAGTGAACGACTGTTCAGCACTGGTACCAGTACCTGACTGCACCCTGCACCAGTGTTGACGGTGAACCAGTGTTCAGCACTGGTACCAGTACCTGACTGCACCCTGCACCAGTGTTGACGGTGAACCAGTGTTCAGCACTGGTACCAGTACCTGACTGCACCCTGCACCAGTGTTGACGGTGAACCAGTGTTCAGCACTGGTACCAGTACCTGACTGCACCCTGCACCAGTGTTGACGGTGAACCAGTGTTCAGCACTGGTGCCAGTACCTGACTGCACCCTGCACCAGCCTCAAGCAGCACGTCATCATGAAGACGTTGTTTCAGTGACCCGCAAGGTAAAAATCTCCTCGATCAAGTTTGACAGATTTTACATAACATAAGCTTGATTTGTTTACTTTTATTCCTCTGTATTGTACCAGATGTTGGAGCTACTGAAAGAGATGGAGGAGGTCACAGGAACCAAGAAGACCAGAGACTCATCAGTTATGTTTTTGATGCTCCAGAAGTAAGACGATCAATCAAATGGAGGAAATCATAGAAGTCGAGTGGTCAATATTTTGTGTCTTTTGACACCATCTAAATGCAGCTTGTCAGTGTTTTTCAGATCATCATCAACATCCTGATGGGCTCAGGTCACACAAGGCTGGAGGCCGAGGTCCTCATAGCCAGTGGGAGAAAGTTCTTACACTCTCACAGGAGAACCAACCTACATGATGAACAAGAGTCTGAATGCATCTGGTGATGATGTAGTAATCTGATTACTTCCTGTTTTCACCTGGCGATGGTGTTGTAATCTTATAACTTCCTGTTTTCACCTGGTGATGGTGTAGTAATCTTATAACTTCCTGTTTTATCTACTTTTGGTTGTCAGAGTGCTGGTTTACTGGAGGTTCCTAGGTTTTCTAAAAATAGAATGGAGGCGAAGCTTTCAGAGTGGATCTCTCTCTTATCTATATCTGTCTGTCCTCTCTTCTGTCCTCTCACCTCAACCACTCAGCAGAAAAGACGCCACCTCTGACTCTGGTTTCTGCAATGGTTCTTCCTGTTAGAGGGACTTTTCCTTTCCACACATGCTCATATGAGTTTTCTCTATCAAAGCCACCTGTGCTTGTGTATAAAATAAAAAACAATGACATGATTCATGGATGGTTTTATTCTTTTAAAGTTGTCAGAGGTACTTCTTTAAGGTTTGTCATGGACATTTACTCCTTTCCTGCTGAAGTAACTACAGATACTCTCCATTCTTGTAGTTTGTTTTGCTTAATGCACCACACATTGTCACTGCATGAATGAAGTAGGCAGATCAGTTTAGTAGCAGAACTCTACAGATGTGGTTCCAGCTGCAGTGTCTTGCTGAAATAGGTTCAGAGAGAGTTGGACAACTTGGTCAATCATGTACACAGCAAGTGTCTACAGAATAAATGTTTGCTACGTGGCTCAGCAACAATCTGGGATATAAAATATGAGGTGCAGTGATGTGAAATGTAAATGTACTGCAGTATTTAGAATAGAGAAGAGCAAATGTACTGCAGTATTTAGAATAGAGAAGAGTGGGGTTAGATGAGACACTATAGCCCCGTTTCCACCGCACACAAGTGCCGGGATGGAGCGGAGTGGTACGGAGCGGTACGGAATAGAGACCCCGACCGAAATTTTGGGTCGCGTTCCCACTGCAGAGAGGAGCGTTAAAAGTGGGCGGGGCTTATGAGCTCCGCAGAAATGTCACATTACAACAGAAAAGAAAGTCGTCATATCTAGATCTTGTGAATCCTCTGTTGTTGTTTACATCCTCTATTTTGCGCTGTTATTTTTTGCAGCGGAAAAAAAACAACTTATTTTTTGCAGCGGCAGAGCTGCAGCCGCAACTTCTGCATTTGTAGTGAGAGAGCGAAACCTCCGGCCACTTTCCGGCGACTTGGGGCGACTTGCCCCGCACTTGGCTGAGGCAGACACGGGAGTCTTGAGCTTTCTGCTCAAACGCAGGAGGTTCTCCACTCCGGCGCTGATCGCGGTCCGGCAGCTCAGCGCCGGAACACGGAGGTGCCGAGCTCCGAGCTCCTTTTCATCGCTTCCGTGGTCCGTCCCCCGCGATATAGCGCCACTGACCGCAGTTAAACAGAACACTGACCGCCTGACCGCGATCAGCGCCGGAGCCCAAAGCTCCAGACTCCCGTGTCCCGCATCCACGGCACGGCGAGCGCTATGGTGCAAACAGAAAGCTCCAACGTGATACAAAGTCCCTCCCCCCGGTCTCCCCCTGCCTCAAGTCCGCTCTTTCACAACAAACACTCAAGTTGAGCAGCAAAGAAAAGAAAATGAATATAAAAACAACCAGAGCACAGCTGACCACACTGACAGCAGAGGATTCATCCAGCTGACACATTAACATATTGAGGGCGTGTAGTAAATCACTGACCAATCAGCAGACAGACACTTTGAAATATTGAGGGTGTGTAGTAAATCACTGACCAATCAGCAGACAGCTCCTCAAACTCAGACCCGCTCCATGGTCCCCGGCACCCTAACGGAAGGGTAGCGGAAAAGCGGTCGCCTTTGGAGCGGTCTGGAGCGGTTTAGACTGCATTCCTGTAGTGACACGCGAACGGGAGTGGTTTAAACCGGTCTAGGCCGGTACTTTTTGTGCGGTGGAAACGGGGCTTATGTTGTCCTGAAGGTAAGGAAACATGACAAATAGAATGAAAGCTTATTCAGGATGTCTGAAATAATTCTGCCTCATTTCATTGTCAATAATTCCTTACCAGTAAGACATTATTGCCTCAAATAGCAACGTTTAATTTCTTTTCAGAAATGTTTGTAGTTATTCCATCTGAGCCTGGAGATCAGAGGCTGTTTTTAGGATGATACATTGAATTGAATTGTTCAAAATTTGGTTACATCGTCTTCTACATTTGTAAAGTTGTCTTTGTTTACGAGAATTTGATCATTTATGTAATTGAAAAGTGATTCAGCATTTTCTTAAGAAGATGACTACAGGTTGATAAAGAAACTCAAAACCTCCATTATACTTTTTGTTCAAAGCATTCTTTTTTCTAGGCTGTGTTTGTATAAATTGAATATGGACTATGATTCGGGGGGGGGGGGGGGGGGGTCTCGCTCTCTCTTCAATCCACTTGGCTCTCGACCTTATAAATACTCTGAGCTTTATTCACATTATATCCACCTGGATGTTCCCTCCAGTGTCCTGGTGCTTCTTCAAACTGAACATGATCCATGAAACCATGACGTTGTGGCGGTTGCTAGGATCCAGGCCTTTCACCCAGAGGAACTATGGGTAAAGGGGCAGGGTTTGGGCTCTCCCGCGCCCGGGCTTTTGTGAGCTGTTCCAGTCCAGTTCTGTGTTCGCTGAAATAAAGACGTGTTCCAAGATTCAGCTCTGCCTCATCCTTCGTCCTGCCACATTGGTGACCCCGTTATGGACATGTTCGAGGAAGTAGAAGACTGCGACGTTGATTCGTCCTCGTCTCCTCAGCCGCGCCGGACGGCGGTTTTCGCCACGGCTCTGAGGCTTCCCGACTTCTGGCAAAATGACCCGGCTTCGTGGTTTGTGCATGTCGAGGCGCTCTTTCGACTGCGAGGAATCGCGGAGGATGAGCAGAGGTACTACTTGACCGTCGCAGCTTTGGACCAGCAGTCCACCAGGCGAGTAATCCAGCTCCTGCGCGGTCCCCCGCGGCTCAGAAAATTCACCGCGCTAAAGCAGCTCCTGCTGCGGAGGTTCTGCCTTTCTGCCCCCGAGAGGGCGGACAAACTCCTCTCCCTGCCTGGGTTAGGGGACGGCTCGGCCGTGGACTTGATGGACGACATGCTGTCGCTGTTGGGCGAGGACGAGGGTGGATTCCTTTTCCCTCACTTGTTCCTGCGCCAACTCCCGCCGCCAGCGCGCGCAGCTTTGGCTAACTCCCGCTGCTTGGCCGAAGGCGACTTCCGTGGTTTTGCCGAGGAGGCGGATCGAGTTCTGCTGGCGACAAGGAGATTTGCGGTACAAGGTGTGAAAGCGGAGCCCCCCCCAGCTGGTGACGGAGGACGCAGACCCGGCGGCGGTGGCCGGAGTTGCCGCCCGGAGACGACGTGGGATCAGCATGTGTTTTTTTCATCAGCGTTTTGGCGCCAAGGCGCGACGCTGCGTCCCTCCTTGAACGTTCGAGGCACCGGGAAATGCCAGCACCAGCACTCAGTAGCAGCTGTGGATGCTGGTGGACGATGTGAGCTGCTTTTCGTCAAAGACTAAGAGAAGCGTTTTCTGGTGGACTCCGGCTCGCAGCTGAGCCTCCTCCTTCCAGCCGGCACGGATTTGCCGGCCCGGGACACAGGACCTCCGTTGAGCGTGGCCAACGGTTCCCCCATCTCATCTTTTGGCAGTAGGTCAGCGACTGTATGTTTCCACAGGCGCTAGTTTAAGTGGGACTTTGTGATCGCCTCCATTACTGTTCCCATTATCGGTGCTGATTTTCTCTTTGCTCATGATTTGCTGGTTGATGTCGCGAACCGCCGGTTGATCGATGCAGTGTCATTTGCTACCTTTCTGTGTGAGACCGGGAGACTTGGGCCGTTAACCCACGCTAATTTTTAAGCATCAGAGAATGTGTTTCAGCGTTTGTTGGGGGAGTATCCGGCTTTGACCAAGCATGTATTTTCCACCACAGTGAGGAAGCACGGCATCGAGCATTTCATTGCTACCACAGGCCCGCCGGTTTTTGCGCGCGCACGTCGCTTAGAAACGGAGAAGCTAGCTATAGCTGAAGAGGAGTTTGCCAATATGCAGTGTTTGGGCATCGTGAGGCATTCTAACAGCCCGTGGGCCTCGCCGCTTCATATGGTGCCGAAGGCAGACGGTTCATGGCGACCATGTGGAGATTTTCGCCGCCTTAACAATATCACTGTGCATGATCGCTATCCCATTCCGCATATTCAAGACTTTTCTGTGCGTTTGGCAGGCGTCTGTGTTTTCTAAAGTGGACCTGGTGCGCGGTTATCACCAGGTTCGATGATGTGCCTAAGACTGCAGTGATTACCCCGTTCGGGCTTTTTGAGTTCCTGCGCATGTCTTTTGGCCTTAAAGGGCCAGCACAGACTTGTCAGAGGTTAATGGACTCGGTGCTGCGCGACCTCGCTTTCATGTTTGTTTACCTGGACGACATCTTGGTGGCTAGTTCGTCAGCTGAGGAGCATTTGTTGCATCTGAAGCAAGTTTTTCAGCGCTTTGGGGAACATGGCCTTATTGTCAATCCCGCCAAGTGGCAGTTTGGTCTGCCTGTGATTGACTTTTTGGGTCATCGGATTTCAGCTCAGGGTGCCATTCCATTGGCACCCTGCAGGCGGTGACAGATTTCCCTCGTCCGGCCGCTGTTAAGGCCCTGCAGGAGTTTTTGGGCATGATTAATTTCTACAACCGTTTTCTTCCGCGTGCCGCCCACCTTCTGCAGCCACTTTATGGGGCTTTGCGTGTGAAGAAAGGCTCCAATCCAGTTGACTGGACACCGGATCGTGTCCAGGCCTTTGAGAGTGCCAAGACTGCTCTTGCTGATGCAGCTCTTTTAGCCCATCCAGCACCTTCAGCACCCATCCCTTTGACGACTGACTTGTCTGATAAAGCGATGGGGGCTGTGGTGGAACAGCAGGTGGCTGGAGTTTGGCAGCCTCTTGGCAGCGAATGCAAGTATAGTGTTTTCGACCGTGAGTTGTTGGCCTTATATTTGGCAACTCGTCATTTCCGTTTCCTTTTGGAGGGTCGTTCATTCACAGCTTATGAGGATCACAAACCGTTGACCTTTGCGATGTCTAAGGTGATGGAGCCGTGGTCTGCTCGCCAGCAGCGCCATTTGATATCCACCTCCGAGTATACGACCGAGGTTTCGGTTTCGCGTCTGGCTCCCAGGATCCCCCCCCAAAAAAAAGAAAAGAGAAAAAGGATAGTCGGTGTGTTCTGCTCACCAGCGGGCAGAACTGTGGTTTGATTCTTGTGGATCACTTGTGTGCGCTCTCTTGACCCGGTGGTCTCTGCTTGGAGACTGAGATGAGAAGCAGGGGACAGTTGGCTGCGGCCTGAGTTTGATCAAGTTGCATTTCAGACACCCGCTGCGTCCAGGTCGCGTTCGACCAATGATGAGGTTTTCTAACCTGGGGCTTGCAGCCATCTCAGGTTTGCTGTCCTCACCCCCTGCTGTTCTATTGTTTCCCCATTGTCCTTGCAGCCTGTTGTCTTGGGGAAGAACTACTTAGGAGAGAAAATGGATTCACAGGGCCCAACATCCCCCCCTTTGTTCCAAAGAGTGGGATGCTGGTCGCAGTCTTTGGAGCAAACCTGTGCCATATAATCCATATGATCCATGGAGTCCATGTGAATGACCGTATGTCCTGGAAAAATGTCCACAACAGTCCACGACTGTCCACAACAGTCCAACAGTTCATACGGTTCATGTGCGAGGTTAATGTCTGGGCAGACAGAGAGACTAGTCTGGGCAGACTTCTAACTTATTTTCTAACTACCTACAAAAAAAATACTCATTTCGTACAGTTTGCCAACATGAATGAAAATTAAGTACCAGAGTTGAGAGAAAGGAAAGGGAAAGAGGGACAGGTGGTTTGAAAATAGTTAGTAGGCTCCTCCCACACCTCCCAGAGGATAGGGATTAGCTCGCGTCATGTTCATGGACCAGTTTACAAAAGTGGAGGTACCAGATGCGGGGAAGCGAGTCTGATCTGTAAACTGTGGATGTGGATGCACCAGTGAGCAACCGTCCAAGAGCCACCAGCCGTCTGGGGGGTCTTGGTGCACCTACTCAGGTTAGGAGTGAGAGTGAAGTGTGGTGTGTGGAGGTGCACGTGTGTGTTCCCTTCCAAAACCAAACTTTCACTACAGAGACTTCAAACTGCACATTATTTCTGTTAATAATGGCTAAGTTTTGAAGAAATCCAAACTCTTGGCTCTGTGGTTTCACAGAGGTTAAAAATAGCATTGCCGAGACTATGTCAGATGTATCTGTGAAGGTTGTATAACCGTGGTGGTGTTAGTTTTGACAAATTGCTCAACCCGGGTTAGTGGAGCTCAGTCAGGTGGTTCTACATGTACTGAAGCTGCTAATGGAGGAGCTAATCTCCCTACGATCTCGTGTGAGATCTCTGACTAAACACAGTGGTTATTTCTCCTAAACAATACTCGACGGAGTCTAAGGCATGCTAAGTGGTGTTAATGGAGCTAGATATGAGTTTACAGTGACTATATTTCCCTGAACGGTTCAACTCAAGCTTTGTAACTGCTCACGTTGTCTAAGGAGACGATTCAGCGTGGACTTGTGTAATGAAACTTTGAAACTGTATCAAATAATACTATATTTGGATCATGCAGTATATACTAGAAGATATCCTATTTATTCACAAGGTTTTAATTTGATTTGTTCATCCATCAGGCTACATTGATTAGGTAGGCTATAGCATATTCAGCTTTTCAGTATAGGCCTACAGCAAAGTAGAAAGAGCTTGGCCTCATAAAATAATCTCCCAAAAAGCTGCCAATATTGACCACAAATAATATATGTCATTCTGTCACCAATGAATGTGTATTCATTATTGTTTTGTTTACAGATTATTATTCTTTATTTAGTGACGCATGCAATGATAAAATAGAACTAGAAAATTCCCGCGGAAATTTTATTGTGCCTGCCACCTGCCGCCCCCTGCTGCCAAGTGAGGCCGCGGCTGGGTCAAAAGTACGTGGAAACCATGTCATTAGCTAGTGATTCTCGATCGCAGTGCCACCACGAGGCCACCCTCCAAATCTCAGCTGATTTCAACAAACTTGTTAGCATGCGATGCTAACACCTGCGATTTAAGTTAGTGGAAACCATGTCATTAGCTAGTGATTCTCAATCGCAGCGCCACCACGAGGCCACCCTCCAAATTTCAGCTGATTTGAAGAAACTTGTTAGCATGCGATGCAAACAGCTAAAAGCGATTTATGTACGTGGAAACCATGTCACTAGCTAGTGATTCTCGATCGCAGTGCCACCACGAGGCCACCCTCCAAATTTCAGCTCATTTGAACAAACTTGTTAGCATGCAATGCTAACACCTGCGATTTGCCTGAAAAGCGCAGAGGATACCTCCCAGGTGTGGCTGACCTGGAATCTGGAGTTACGTGACATTCTGACATGCTGAGCCAATTAGCTTTGCGCGGCGGCTAATTAGCTAGTGCGCGGTGATCGCAGCGCCCCCATGAGGCCACCCTCCAAATTTCAGATCAATTGAACAAACTTTTTAGCATGCTAATTGGCATGCTAACAAGTGTTGATGCTGAGTCATTAGCATCAGCATTAAAATGCATTGAAAAGTATGCTGCCTAAGATACTCTATGTGTGTGAGCACTGTGTGGTCAACCATCATGTTCCTGGTCCAGCCAATCAGAGGAGCCGTGTGTGTTGCCGGGCAGATTGGGAGCAGCTTGTGTGATGTCATGGAGCCGGCTCCTGATTGACAGGCTGCTGCAGGTGGCAGAGACTATGAGACCTTATCTGAGGGAAGAAGGTGTTTAAGCACAAACGCAGGTCCCGAACAACTGCTTATAGTTGGAGAACCGTGACACTTGGGTGAAAAATTCCTTCACCGTGGGCGTCGGGAGAAGTTGAAGGACGTGCGTTGTGGTTTTCATGTCCTCACGAGGTTCCGTCTCCGAGTGAGGACTTGAAACAAATGGCTGAACTTTGGGGATTTGGGGAGAAAATGACTCGTCAAAATGTATTGGCGCGGAAGAGACAGAATCCTGCGCTCCCTATCAATTAAGTCCCCTGGAGGGAGAACCGTGTCTCTCTGAGACAAAAGTGTCCCCTCGTGAGAAGCACAAGGCCTGTAGCTACATTTTGATGTATAATATGTTGAGAAAGACGAAGAAATGTGGCCGTGGCGACGAGAGAAAAACTTTTTTTTTTGTGGAAAACGGCAGTTTCTCTCCCTCTAGCCGAAATCTCCCCCTCTAACTTTTCCAATACACACCCATACAAAACTGGAAAAAGGAGGGAAAACTTGATGACATTTGAAGGCTCACAGTTTAAAATTGGTAAAACTTGTGAAAAATGCGAGGACATATGTGAATAGAAGACAAGTGCGGCAACGTTTTAAAAGTACGTTGGAGTCTGTAGCTGAAAATTTGGCGACGTGATGTGGCGTGGAAAAAGTGTGATTTTGTGTGAATTTTTTTCCGGAATCGCATTCAAGTCTATGAGAGAAATTTGAAATGGAAAAAGTGTGATTTGGTTTTTGGTTTTTTCTCGGCTCCCATGTAAAGCGGATGGGAAATTCTTTGCTGTTTTTTACGTGTTGTTCGTAAACCGTTTGCGATATCCATAATGTAAATGGATGCACAGGAGTCCCGATAATTGTGCACGTTTTGATATATCACTGTGTACGTCCTCCAAACGGTGTGGGACTAGTAGGCCGTCAAACTTTGTGGGAAGAATAAAAATATTTTTAAAAAACGGCGCTTTCCCAGGATTGTAATAATTGTGCGACGCCTCTTACAGAGGCAGGCACAATTAATAATATTTTTAAAAAACGGCGCTTTCCCAGGATTGTAATAATTGTGCGACGCCTCTTACAGAGGCAGGCACAATTAATAACAAAGCAATGGCAATGGCAGCACTGGTTTTTGAAATCCAAAAGAAATCCAAATCAGGAATAGTATCTAACTATTGCGTCCCTTGTTGCACGTCCTGTTTGCTCGTTCTGGCAGAATGCAGCAGGTTGGTCAGGGTCTCCAAGGGGCTCAAGTGCATCATTGTCAGCACAGAGAGGGACATTGTGCTTGGTAGCGATGTTGTGCAGGACAATACAGGCAAGGGTTATGTTGCATGCTTTCTGTGGTTCCGCTCTCAGGTAGCAATGCAAAGCGCCTCTTAAGAACTCCATTTAAATGCTCAATTGCGCAATCTTGCGCTGCAATGAGCAGTGTTGAAGTATGCCTGTGCCGGTGTATTTGATGTCAGAAAAGGGGTCATCGGCCATGGTAGGAGTGGGTAGGCACTGTCTCCTAATATTATGCCATCCGGTCGGTTGGTTTGGAGGTCTCTATAGAGAGCGCTTTCCCTAAGGATGCGTGCAACATGGACAGACCCAGGCCACTTGACAACGCAGTTGGTGATGATGAGGTCAGCATCACACACAGTTTGGACATTGATGCTGTAGGGACTTCTTACCTCATAAGGAGCACTATTTATGTTGTGGTTGGCTATTGATAATGATTAATAATTATCAAAGATAGTTATTAATTATGTTAATGAAATTTTATCTGATCTGTATCAGATACCTCGGAGCACCACCTGTCTTAACAGGAAATTATAGCCAATTCAGTTATATCAGTCTCATAAGATATACTAAACAGTTAATCAGGAATTTGAATGAGTAGTTATATTAATTACAATGGCCAGAATTAACAATAAAGCTTGAGGATTTTGGAGTTCTTGACACAGAAGAGGTCGACATTTGATTCACCTTTGTGTACATTAATAAAACAGCAAGTATGATTCCAAAATTATATTTATTTACAATGAAAACAAATAAACACAGATTCTAACTACCTATATACATCTTGGTGTGTGTGTGTGTGTGTGTGTGTGTGTGTGTGTGTGTGTGTGTGTGTGTGTGTGTGTGTGTGTGTGTGTGTGTGTGTGTGTGTGTGTGTGTGTGTGTGTGTGGAGAGAGAGGTGGATTGAGTGTGTGTGTGTGTGAGATGTGTGATGGAACTACAAAATAAGATGGCGGATTACAAGAAACTACATTCAAATTGAGGTTATCAGAGAGCAGGAAGTCGGTCCTGGGTCTCGACCATGTGCTGGGAGAACAATGGAACATGGAAGCTAGTCTTTCGCATCTGCTTCCTATGTGTCTCTGCTAAAGGACCATTTCTGGAATGACTTGATGTGAATGAGACTTGCTCTGTAAAACGTCAGGAGTCGTCAGATGGTGTTCAGTTACTGTGTGATGTTGTCTTTGATGTGATATGTGTAGGATTGTGAGTTAACAAGTTAGTAAAGCAAAGATTAGCATGCAGACCCTGTGTCTGTTGCAGAGCTAATGTTGGTTTACGGGTTGATAACTGCTGTTAATATCATTATCAATAGAACTCAATCACTGTAACAGAATCAACACATCTTCATACAGTTAAACAGTTCTATGCATAGCATCAGGTTTAACTAATCTCAGGTAATGCCCAGTTGTTGTTACCACTTCCTTGAGGAGAACAAGATGAAGTTGATGTTTCAGGAGTCCTTCTTTGCAGCTCCTGGTTGTCCCTTTTTTTCCAGACTGAGGAGCTGGTCGCTCAGGTCTGTGATGGTTTTCCTGCTGGTTGAGGAAAACACAAAGAAGTTCTGTGAGGCATCGTTTCCCTGGTTCCGTCCTGGAGAAACCGGTTGGTTTTCCTTGGTTGGTGGGAGAGCAGACTCTGGGCGCTGGTCTCCAGGTCCTGGGAAGGTCTGACCCTCATGGTTGGGTCAGCAGAGGCGTTGAGGAGTGAAGGTCCCTGGTTGCAGGCCTCTGGTGTTAGCTGTATGCTAAGCTGCTGGGAAGCAGCTCTTCCTTGGTGTTCACCGGGGAAGACTTGCTGCAAGACTCTCTGCGAGACTGCTTTTGCAGGCTTTTGTTGAAAGTTTGTGCATTTGAAGGTGTCAAATCCTGAGAGCTTCAACCAATCAGTGACTGGCTGAATGCATGGGGTGGAAGTGTCTTGTGAGCAGAAAGCGGGGTAGGTTCTGCTGTGGCAAAAGGTCCCCCCCACTGGGTGTGATGGTCAATCATATTCCTGCGTCCGAATTCATATGTCATGACTGTGTATCATGACAAATGAAAATTGTCTTTCCCTAGAAATGAACAAACTTTCTGTGGTCTTGTGAGATCCCAACAATGCTGTGCCTCCCCTTTCTGTTTACGAACTCCCATTCATTATAATGAGGCACTTGTATATGCACATGTGTGCAGTTGATTGCCCCAATAGTATTGGGCATATTCCCCAAAAGAAAAAAGCTGTATTTGGCCTGGGCAATCTAGTTGTCCTTTGGAAAAGAAACAAATTAATTGACCAGGCTGGCCAGTGCGATTGACACATCTCTCACCACTTCACACACAGCTGATTTCGCCACTCCCATATAGTCACCAACAACTAGGTAGAAAGTCCCACATGCATAAAATCGGAGAGCAATCAATCAACTTTATTTATAAAGCGCTTTTAAGCAGCCGCAGCTGAAACAAAGTGCTGTAAATTGTAAATAAAAATATAAGTCGAAAAATAAAAACATTAAAACAATAAAAACAATAAGATGTTAAAACAATAAACAAAACATAAAAGGTTAAAACAACAAAAGAAACGAAGGCACTAAAACCAGACCAGAGTCTCACGCTGAGGTAAAAGCCAAAGAATAAAAATGTGTTTTAAGACGAGTTTTAAAAATGGACAGTGAGGGGGCTTGTCTAACAGGGAGGGGGAGGGCATTCCAGAGGTGAGGACCGGCAGTGGAAAAGGCTCTTTCCCCTCTGAGCTTCCGTTTGGACCTCGGTACCTCCAGGAGCAGCCGGTCAGCTGACCTGAGGCACCGAGCAGGAGCATATGGATGAAGAAGCTGAGAGGTAAGGCGGGGCGAGACCATTTAAAGATTTAAAAACAAATAAAAGAATCTTAAAACGGACTCTAAAATGCACAGGCAGCCAGTGGAGGGAAGCCAGTATGGGGGTGATGTGCTCGCTCTTACGTGCCCCAGTTAAGAGGCGAGCAGCAGCGTTCTGCACCAACTGGAGGCGGGTGAGGGAAGACTGGCTGACTCCAAAGTAAAGTGAGTTGCAGTAATCCAGCCGAGATGTAATAAAAGTGTGGATTACTGCTTCTAGGTGCTTCTGTGTAAGAAAGGGCTTTACTTTCGCCAGCTGCCTCAGGTGAAAGAAGCTGGACTTCACTATAGCTCCTATCTGCCAGTCCAATTTAATATCACTGTCCATTTTAAAGCCCAAGTTGGAGACGAACGGCTTTATGTATTGTCTCAGAGGGCCGAAATCGACCGAGGGTGGTTCACTAGTGGCACTCGGGCCGAACACCATCACTTCTGTCTTTTTTTCGTTGAATTTTAAAATGTTCAGCGACATCCAGGTTTTGATGTCTTCAAGGCAAGACAGAAGTAATTTCAATGAGGCATTGTCCTTTTTCAGTGGCACATAAATCTGACTGTCGTCTGCATAAAGGTGAAAAGAGATGCCGCGTTTCCTCAGAATGGCACCCAGGGGAAGCAGGTACAGGGAGAAGAGCAGTGGCCCTAAAATAGAACCCTGCGGAACCCCATATAACAGTGGCGCAGTGTGGGACTCAGAGCCACCAAGGAGTACACTCATGGATCTTCCCCCAAGATAAGATCTGACCCAATTTAGGGCAGTACCACCAATGCCCACTATGTGCTGCAGACGATATACTAAAATATTGTGGTCCACAGTGTTGAACGCTGCAGTCAGGTCCAGCAGGACAAGGACCACATGGTCACCGCCGTCAACCGCCACGAGGATATCATTAAAAACTCTTAAAAGGGCTGACTCAGTACTATGCAATGTTTTAAAACCAGACTGGAAAACCTCCAGGATATCATGCTCATCTAGGAATGATTTCAACTGAGCATGGACAATTTTCTCCAGGATTTTTGATATAAAAGGCAGCTTGGAGATAGGCCTATAGTTGGCTAGCATACCACGATCAAGACCGGGTTTCTTAAGCAGAGCAATGAGGATCTGGTCTTCCACAGACAGACCGTGACTCCTTTGGGCTCTGTGTTGTAGTTTTGACCGGAGAAGGTTCACAAGGTACTCGATATCAGCCTTCCCAAAGCAAAACATGGCATACAGCTCCTCAGTGGTGTATTGCTCCAGTGGTTTGGTATGCTCAACATACACCCTTTGACGGTGTCCTCTCCTGGCAAAGTGGTGGTGGTAGTGGACAACACCTGCCATTTCACTGTCTCTGTGACCCTCTCTGTGAATCATCTGAGAAAGGCTCATTTAAATGGCTGTTTAATTTGTCTTTTGAAACATACCCATTATGACTGATTTGTTTTGGCTTGTGTTCAATTGAGGCAATCAGACCCAAGGCCTATACATGAAGAACAATGTTCACTATAGTAAAGCAATGGAACCATGGACACAAGCTGTAACTTCACTGCTGCCGAAACCAGCGCACTACTAGAGGGTGTTAGGTGCCATTATGATACAATAGTGGGAAGTTTTCATTCTGCTAAGGGTGGAGATACCAACAAAAAGAAAAATGATGTTTGGATTTTAATCACCAAAAATGTGAATGCCATAGGGTCTGGCCAGAGGAGGACCACAGACCAAATAAAACTTCGATGGAAGAATCTTAAGGCCAGGGCAACAAAGGACCATGCTGAAGCCACAAACCCCAAACAGGCAACAAGCCCTTTAAAAGAGGGGAGATTACACAGATGTGGTCCTCGACATCATTGGAGGTGAGAAGTCATAAGCTCTGCATGGTATTCAAGGGTTTTATGGGGATGGCAAGCCTGGGATTGAGGAGGAGAGCCAGCCATTTCCTCCTAAGGCTGGTCCAGAGAACACATTTATTTTGAACCTCAGCTCTGTTACTGAGGAAGAAGCTGGATCCTCACTGGTAGTGCGAGCAATAGTTGCCACAGAATCTCAGAGGAAAGGCTTGAAGTGCCCTTCATCAAACAGCAATGATGATTACAAGGCACTCCTGCAAAAGGAGACTGAAAGGGCAGAAGTACATATTCGTCTGGCAGAGAAACAACTGACTCTCGCCAAACTACAGCAAACCAAGGCCAGACTTGAGATCCGCCTCTTAAAGGCCAAGCTCAGACAATCTGGTCTCTCCACATCCGATGAAGAACTCTGAAATTATTCTTGTGTATTTCACCGTAAGCCTTTTTATTGAATTCAATACATCTATATTTGAAATTTGTTCTCAATATGCTCAATGTACAGTGTTTGTGAGTAATGTTTTTATTTATCTGTTGTCAGTCTCAGATGAGCGGACTGGCAGAAGAGGGTGTGTATGTGCGTGCGTGCGTGCATGTGTGTGTGTGTGTGTGTGTGTGTGTGTGTGTGTGTGCGTGCGTGCGTGCGTGCGTGCGTGCGTGCGTGCGTGCGTGCGTGTGTGTGTGTGTGTTATCGCTTCAAATAAAAATAAACTTGTTGAAACTTGTGGATCCCACACTGGCTATTCTACTTGTTGATCTTTACATATCTATAGTTCTACATTGTTGATTTCCTATCCTATTTGAGCTCTGGTTATCCAGATTTGGTGATCTTGAAAAGTTTCTATCCAGATCAGATTTATCCAATCCGATGTTGTTTTGAATATCCGGCTCAAAAGTAAGATGGCTGATGTGATCATGGATAGTAAAAAAAAGGATTACCAAATCCGGATCATTTTTATCCGTATTAAACCTTTTGAATATCTGGGCCCAGAGCTAAACATGAGTCCCACTCTGGCCCTGCTTTCCACTGTGATGACCCGCCCTACCATACACCTGATTGGCTCTGACTGGGAACAAGTGACGTTTAAAGTGACCAATCAGAAAGGAGGGGAATTACGAGGCTATCTATGCAATGCCCACCCCCAAAGTTCCAAAACTCAACATCACTGCGCACAGAATTCACAGTGAGTGCACAGACCAAGACAGTGCAGGCGCAAAAAGGCAGCCCACGCACGCAGAAAGTGGTCTAACTGTGCGCAATGATAGCTTTTATGTTGCTTGGATATTTGGCACTAAAATGATGCCATATACAGCACACTCCAAGGCCAGGAATGGATCACTCTTCAGGAGCAGAGCTCGCAGTGGGAGAAGAGTACAAGCCAAGACCTGGAGCGGAACACACTTGGGGGAGACTGATTGACTGAATAATGGACCCATGTAGTTTGTAGAGGACTGGGATTTACTTGAGCATTTTAATATTTTAGCATGTTTAACTTTTGTAAATTCTAGCAATTTATTGACTATTTAATAAATAGAGACAAGCACATGCTTCCCTTTTTGTGCTGGACAAAATGGACAATCTTGTCATATCTTCTGCAAGACTTTGACAAGGATGCAGCTTTGACTGACCTGTTCCAGCTGTTGATGTGCTTTGACAGCATTAGATTCCCTTTCTGAGTTCTCCTCGGCTTTTTTCAGGATATTCTGCAAAGGACACATAAAAATGAAAACAACTTAACACCTAATCAATAGTCATAAGATTAGGTGCTCCTGTTTAGCTGTGTGTGAGGTCTCCAATACATTGAGGCTTGTGTACTTGCTCTCGACATTCAAAAAGCATCAAAACACTGAAGGTCATTGAAATCCCTTGGACCATGATGCGCTCGTTAGACTACTACAGAAACTACTCATCTGCTACGATTTTTGTTCACTGTTGGATTACTTGGCAAAAAAGAGACTATTCGGTGACTCGCTGTTAGAACTGTTGATTTAAGAGTTTGGAGTGATAATGGTCCAGACTACTATAAGGCAGTAGCAATAAGAGGAAAGAAAACTGAAAATTTTCAATAAAAGTAAAAAAGAAGTACAGCAGAGTACATCAAACCTTCAAACAGCAGTTCTCCAGGCACAGGAAATAAAATGTCAAATTGAGCAATGTTAGATTCACCATTTTGGACAACAGTCCTGTCTTGAATACACATTTCAGTCTGTTGATGGTGGATGGAAATGAGAGATTTTGTCACTTTTTGGGTCCCTTAGCACCACACAAGTCAACCTGAGTTCTGTTACTGATCATTTTAGTGATGGCCACTATAATCCGATAGTTATTTGAATCTAATCAAATGGATTTCTTGGAACATGTATTCACTTGGGTGGTGGTGGATCAGCATGTGAGAAAGAACAAACAAAACAAAGGTCAATGTGGACAAGATTTCTTGAATTCTGTTAAATTTATATGATGAATAATACAAATTCCAAAAGTACATGCAGCCCAGTGAAAAATATGAATAAATATCAAAATATTAATAAATATGCCCATGATAAATAATTTTATTTATTTTATCAGCATATTAAAAACGGATTAAAATAAATCTTTGGGGTTTTTTAACAATGTATGAAATGTGCAAAGGTTTATTTGAATGTTTCATGTATTTCATTGAGTTTATTTTGTAAAACAAATGTTAAATCCGAATTGTCTGTGTGGAGCGATGTCTGTGGTCCTGTCTGCAGCTTGCTTACTGCTGATTGGATAATAGGGATCCAAAGGTGAGCAAGAGTGAGATGCAGTTAGGCAGGTGTCTGTTTTTTGACAAGTTGAGAGAGAGACAGAGCATCAAGAACGTGGTGTGTGTGAGAGAAATGTTTGGAGGAGTTTGGAAATAGAGCTTTAGCTCAAAGCTCCACTGCACCTGAAATGCCCCAGAAAAGGGATTTGTTGACCAAGCAACCTGTTTAACAACATCTCGGCTGAAGCTTTAACCAAAAGGTTCACAGTTGATGAACTGCTCCTCTGACAAGTGTGCAGTTACTGAGGAGGAACTACATTTGACTGCATTTGCTTACCACCACTGGTCTCTGGACTGTCCACTCCAGCATTGTTTTCACCAGATCGCGCTCTGAGCCCCTGGACAATCAGAGTTCCCCTGGCTATGTGGGACACCAGCCAAGCCTCTTAACCACATTCTGCATCATGGCCCCCTGCTCCAACTCTGGATGAACACTTGGTTTGCCCCCACACCACTGGCAAGGTATTTCTTTCACTTGTTTGGGGAATTAGTTTATTTTTTCCCCCACAAACTTGTAAACAGGTCTGCAACGCTTTATTTTGATTTAAAGAATTTTTATTATGCTGGCTTTGCCAAGCCTTTTGTGTTGTTTATTGGCAACAATAATCTTTGTTTTTGTTTATACTAAAGTAAGACATGATTTGGTCACTTTTAATGAATCCTGTGTGACATTGTTTGATGAAACTGGCTTTTTCAAAGGTTTAAAGTCTACAAACATGAATCACTTATACTCAATTTATTGCTACGGTTTCAATGTATTCAGCTTTCAGTGAATCTGAAGTAATATGATGATTTACTGAGTTTTCTAAATTAATATGAAAGAGTTCAGGGCCCTATCGCAACACAAGGTGATAGACGGGTTACATACAGTAAGTGTTTCTTCAGTAAATAATGTAAATGATAAAAATCCCCTCCGCTAAATCTTGGCATTAAGTTGTATAAGTATCAGTTATAATTGTTAGACTCACTTGAACAAGCAGCTTGAGTCTTGTGATCCTTTGGAAAGGAAGAATAAGGAAAGACGTGAAAGACAGGCCTCTCACACGTGGATGGTTCTCCAGTGAAGCCATAGCCTCCCGAAATGGTTGGTTTCCCTCTCTGCACACACACAGACAGAATCCATTATGTGATTCTGAAAAGACATTCATTTGACTCTGCAGTCGCTCAGGTGTGAACATAACGGCATAATAAGCTATGCTAACAGAAAGCTATCTAATGATCACAAGGATTTATTCCAAGCTGAAACGACTATTCAGAACATGTCTTCCATGATTTTAGAAAATGGTTGGTTCGTGTATCGGACAGGTTCGATAGTGTCTACAACCAAATACCTGTCTTGCTGGGTGTGGGAAGGTTGCATGGTATCTCTGGCATGTACAATTAATGAAGAGGAACATGCACATTATATTCAAAGCCAACCACTCCCTGTACTTCATGCTTATCAAACCTGTTTGCTTCTGAAAAAAGTCAAGCTGACAACATTCACAAACACCCAGGACAGTTTAAGGCCACAGTCTTCCACACAGTCTCTTTCTGAGCATTTAATCTTCAACATCAGTCAATCAAATCACAATTCCATTTTAGAAAGTGTTATGTATTCTCGTGAGATATACAAAATACTCACTGGTGGAAAGATGAAAGGCATGACTCAAACAACTCATGCTGAAATCCCAAATTAATTTCTCTTTGCACAATCATTCACATTACATAGCTGTTCATAAATTTGAATAGGTACTCACAAGATGCGGCGGTAGTTCTTCTCCTGGTACACTTGGTTAATGACATATTTAATGAAGACACCGAAGTGTTCTACTGCATGGTGCTGAACAATATCACACACATCAGAAATTAAAATTGACTCCTCGATTCGGTTTTCTAGATCCATCAAGAACCTAAAAATGGTAGACCATTACTCAGGGACATAAAGGTAAAACTGTGGGACAAACAAGTGTGATCATGCGAAGACTTAAATAATAAACTGATTTCCATGAAGCAGGACCCAATCCTACCTTTCACTGGCTTTCATGACTTCCTCAATGTTTGAGAAGAGAAAATGCATGTCAGATTGGCTCAGAGTGTTGAATAGAACAGGGTTACGCAGGAAGTGAGTCTCCAAAATTTCCAGACTCTTATAGTAGGAAGCTTCTGAGGTCACCAGCTCAAACATGGCCTAGAAAGGAAAGTACATCTACATTAACAAACCCACAGTATTACACACACACACACACACACACACACACACACACACACACACACACACACACACACACACACACACACACACACACACACACACACGGAAACAACTACAGAGAGGCTGAAGAGCTGCATTTATGACCCCTAACTCATGCTAAGGAAGCCCCAAATCAATTTTATAGGTCATAGATCTGCAACTGTTATGACCAAATGCAACATTTTACTGAAGCCACAAAATACTGACCCTAACCATGTTAAGTTGTGCTCTCCCTCCCAAGACTGTAGTTTGTTGCATTTGTGGATTTTAGAACCAGCATTTTATTAACATGTGTTATATATGTGTGTCCGTGTGCAATATTCAAACTCTGATACAAATACTATTTGGTAGAGGAACTAAGGACAATGAACACACAGAAGCTACTCTCATCGGCACTTTTCTGTTGACAATGGTTACTATGAATAGTCCAAAACAAGACTGCTGGCTAATGACCACCACACAACAAAATCAACAATAATATCAACAACATAGGAATCTTCGTCTCCACATCCAGTAGTTTTCAGGATTACTATTGCAACACATCATCAGTAGGGTAAACCTGTCTCACGACTGTCTAAACCCAGCTCACGTTCCCTATTAATGGGTGAACAATCCAACGCTTGGTGAATTCTGCTTCACAATGATAGAAGAGCCGACATCGAAGGATCAAAAAGAAAACGAGTCAAATAGTGAGTATAACATGGCCTGAGGGAAGTCCCATGGCTGCTTAAAGAAGCCAGTCATAATCAGCAAAGTGACCTGGAAACGATGAATCTAAAAAGCAATATAGTTACTCGTAATATTTAAGTTACCAGGAATGAATGTTTGCTCAAATGAATAACTATCAATGGCTGTAGATATGTTTTAAAGGTTCAGTGCTGCACCTTGTATAGGACTTGCATAATATCCACATTCACCTTCACACACGTGGACCATTTGTGGCAGAGTTGGCATGAAAGCCACTCACCTTCTTCTATCGAACTTGGGGTCCAACGTCCAAGAACAGTTTGCCTCATAAACAAGCTACAGGAATCAACCCTTCAACCAGTGGCGGCTGGTCCATAGAGGGCGTCGCCCCCACTTGTTTTTTTTTTTTTTTTTTAATATACAATATATGAAAAAATAATTCTACTGTTGACATTTGTTTATGCCAACAAACTAACAATGGGCCTTGAACTGTGTTCACTTAATTTTTTACAGATCTTCAATAAAAGACATGATTTCTTGATTTCTCTCTCACTCTCACTCTCACTCTCACTCTCACTCTCACTCTCACTCTCACTCTCACTCTCACTCTCACTCTCACTCTCACTCTGTGAATGTGTATGGGTGTGCACGCGCGCAGCCTGGGGCGCTGAGGAATGCTGCCCTGAGGAGGCAGGAATTAGTAGTGATCTCGCCAAATGACTGACATGAAATTTAACTAATCAGCGTCATTTAAAGGACCCATATTTTGCTATATTTCATGTTTCACAGTCCATCCTATGCTCATGTGCGATAATAATTTGAGTGATACAGTATACAACACTCAAAAGTTGTGAAATTATAGCTATTTCTTGGATTGAGCTGACGTCACCTCTCATGAAATGGGTGGTTCTCAGCTCCTCGGCCCAGCCGACAGCCGCCTCCTCCCATCCCCTCGGTGACGTAGCCAGCAGCTCACACTCATAGTTGTAGTAATGTACTTACAGATCTCGACGCCTCGTTAGCGTCTTTTATTGTGGGAATAGCACCAAGTTTCAAGATGAGCTTCTGAGTAAGTCCAGTTTCAAAGTACCCGTAGTTCTGGAAGCAGTCTTTGGTGAATTGGCGCTTGAAAACAAACAGATTCTTTGCGGATTTCTGATGCAGGTCTGCGGGAAAAAAGTCCAGCCACATTCGCCGCTGTGCTTCTTCTTTTAGCAAGCCAAATAGTGTGGACACATACTTGCACCCGAAAACACATTTTCTTCAAGTGAACATGATTGCGAAAACAGTTATCGACAGCAACAAAAACAGCAGAGTTCAATGTGAAGCGAGCATAGACTGAGATATCGCGCACAGAAGAGGCTGCGCGCGCTCCCGAGCACATTCGTGGGCGTGTCTTGTTTTGGTTTCTCCGCATGTCAATCTTCCTGGAGGCGGACTTCTCCAGCTCTGTGACGAGTCAGCACGGTGCTGCGTCATCAAATTGAATCAACCTGTAGAGCTCCCCCACCAGTTACAACAGAGAAAGATCGCCCTCGAACTCAAGCTTGAGGGAATCAATGAAAAAAACTATTTGGGGATGTATATAAACCCCAAATAGCACTTTTATGATGTTTAAAGCACAGAAAAGTCGATTTAGTATAATATGGATCCTTTAATGTCCGAGACTTGGGGAACTTTTTAATTTGCCCCCGGCTCAGTGATTGGCTTGAAGCCAGCTCTGGTTTGTTCTCACTTGTTTCTATGAGATGTTGAGATGAAGACAAGTGGTAAGTCTCCGATTAACTCTTCACATCTCTTCTAATTTAATGATTTGAAAGAAGAAATTTGGCTGAACAGCTGCAGGTCAGGTTCAACTTTCTCCAGTATAGTTATTTTTTTTTTAAGTTTCTTTCAAAGTATTCGAAAATGCTTTGAGTGTCCAGAAGAGCACTATGTAAAAAAAGACTGATGCATTAAATTACAAGTGTAGAAATATTTTTATTCTGTTTTATTTCATTATTACCCGAACAGACTGTCATCTTCTACTGCAGATAAGACTCCTTTTAAGAGATAAATATGTTATTCAAATCTAAGAAATAAAGTTTTAAAGCTAATGTTAGAGTTATGACGTTTTCTTTGACCTCCGAACTGTGACGCTTCCCGCATGGACTTATTAAAACTGTTAAAATGGCGTCGGACTGTTTTGTTATTGAGCTGTAGATGGTGGACAAATACTGAAATGCATCATGGGTAGCGTAGTTTGTTCAGTCTGTGTGAAGGTCCGCCAATAGGAGAGCACGTTGCTTACGCCTCTTTCTAGCGGTGGCCAATGGGAAGAGGGGATTTACCGGAGCGCGTGTTTTATCTAGCGGAAGCTCTGGCTGGCTCCTTCTCTTGTTTTCCGCTCTTCGACTGACCTGACGCGCGTTTATCCTCAGCTGCTTTAACGGCTAAGTATAAGGCGATTCTCTGGAAGGCCAGTGTTTCTGTCTTTTGTAATAAATTACTGTGTTAATCCAATCTCAAGGTTTGCCTATGACTTACTGTTCGCCGCTGCTTCCCTTCAGGAGGATTTCTGTCCTCTCCTCCGTGCGGTGAGATACAGAGACAAAGGACGGACACTAACCATGACTGAAAAGAGAAATTAGAAGAACAAAGTAGAAAATGTCCAGGAGGAAAATGTTTTTACATGTAGAAAGTCTCAATGATTTAGATCAAATGAATTTTTCTACAATGTTCATGATTATGGCTTACCTCTAAATTATGGATAGCAAAGTGCCACAAAAAATAAATATTGACGTTGAAAGATAGTGGCATAGTAGATGGTCGACATGTTGAGATCTGCACTGCAGCATTCATTTAATTTATTTTCACACACTATTTGACAATTTATCGACACAGTAATATGAGTGTCAATGAATCGTTCCTGAGCCACTCGCATGCCATTCCACTGAAAACCACAAAGAACCTCAGCAAGAGTGACAGCACTGAGAGCATGCATAGCTCACTCGGTGCTAAGGAGCTAGCCGCTGCTAACAAGACCAGTGCAACTCACCCTAATCTTTGCCAAGCTATCTAAAAAATAACGCAAAATATTAAGAATGTGATGGACGACAAACTGGACCCTTCATCACAAATGCTTCAAGGCACTGGAGCTGAAGGATCTTGTGAAACAAACAAACTAAGTTGAGGAAAGAGTCTGTCGTACAGGAGGAATCAGTCCAAGCTCGCGCACGCATTCAAGCGCAAGAGAAGGAAGTGCTTAAAATTGGACAACATATTGACGATCTGAAGAGTACAGGCAGCTGGAAGAATATCCACCTTATTGGGCTGCCAAGGGCATTAAGGGACCCAACGGAAGTTCTTTGAAAGCTGGCTGCCTGCCTTCCTGCAGATAGAATCTGAGGCCGACCGGATCAAACTCGAGAGGGCAAACCACACACTCACTCCCAATCCCAGACTGCACCAATGACCGCGACCCGTGCTCATCAGGATTTTCCAGCTGCAATCCTACACAGATGCAAGGACTTTGATAAGGTGACGAAGTGATTGAGACCGGGTGATATACAATACTCCATGCTCTACCAGCCCAGCTGAGGATCTATCACAACAGGAGAATTAAGGTGGTTGATGCGCTGGCTTTTCTGGACAGTCTGGGGTAAGCTTGCTGACCAACATGGCTACACAAACTTTACTATTCAACACATGTACGTTTATTTTGGCCTGGCCCTCACTACCATTTGCAGACAGCAGGACTGTTGGTGTGTATATGAATATTTCTGTTTCATTATATTGTTTGAAACATAACTATATAATTAAGTAGTGCAGTGGCATCAGGTTGTTGGAAAGAGAACGTTCTCCTTGGAGCACTTTGTGTTCTTGTTCCATTGTTTCTACTTCAAAGTCACTGTGCTTTATGAAATCTATCCGAGCATGGCTCATTGTCTCTGACACCATTACTGGAAGAGTAAAAGATGGCTGCAGTGTGTGACAACATTGCTGCAGTCGAAGTATTAACAAGGGGTGTCCTCTTCAAAAAATACTAATGCTGTTCATGCATTAGTATTTGTAAGTCGGATCACGTGGCAAGCATCACAAATCATTTGATTATTGCAGCTTGTCACATCCCTGTCCACTTTAACGCTATTGCTGACACCCTGTCTGAATTTAAATTTAAGGCTTCTATCACTTGTGTCCTTCCACCGATGCACATCCGATGCCAACTCCTTCAATGGAGTATCTGGTCCTGAACGAATCTGCTCCACTCTGCAACAATTAATTGAGGCAGACACATTTTAAATTAAATCAGGCTTGGCTCCGTTCACCCTAAAATCCTATGACTTTGCTTGGACTATATTTGGTTATTTCGGTTCAGCCCATTATAGAGGTCCTCATTCCATGACAATCTCTGTAGTCCTGGACTTCATTGTCTATTTCTCAGATCACCACCATTTCAAACTCCCTTACATCAAAAGCTAAGTCGCCGGCATCATTTTCATTCCAAATGCCGTCAGCCTGAAGTTCCCAGTCATTCTCTGATCACTACATGAAACGTCTCCTCAGAATAATTGTGAAAGTCATTTTGGTCCAGCCTGGCAGCTCGAGCAGGCATCCAATTACTCAGATCTTTCTCTCTAAGATCTTTCACTCCATACTTAAAATCATTACTCTCTTGCGCCTTGCTATAGCATCCTACAGCTTTCTTCACATAGAACACACACACACACACACACACACACACACACACACACACACACACACACACACACACACACACACACACACACACACACACACACACACACACACACACACACACACACACACACACACACACACACACACACAGATAAGATCTCCATGTTAGAGCCATTGAGCTACTTGTGTGGTTTATGAATTAATACGTGGAAATGGACTCACTTATATACTGCCTTTTCGCTGACAGCAGCCCAAAGCGCTTCAAAGCTCACCACATTCATGCATTATTGGAGGCTGCAGCCATGCAAGGTGCTGTCACTAAAGCGCTGAAAATGCCTGAAACAGCTAATATGGCAAAATTGGCCAAGAATAGCGCGAAAAACTAAAACCATTTGAAATGGTAAAAAGGCAAACCAACTTGCAAGAATGAAAGTAGCCTAAACAGCGGAAATAGCTTGGTGGACATTGGCTAAAGCATTTCTTTTGGTCATAAAAGTTGCAGACCTTGGCCAAAGAGTTATTTAACCTCATTCCACAAGAAGGAAATGAAAACTGTTCCCATATTTGAGCAGAATCAAGATGGCAACAGGGTAGAAAAGCACATATGTACAAAATACTCTCTGCAGCAGTTTATAGGACTGTACAGTCAGGTTTGCTCTTTTTTTAATGACCTACCTCTTGCATTATAATTTCTTTTTGGTCTAACTGGACGAGCAGGCCACTGGCCTGCACTGCTTCCAGGTTTTGCCACAAGTTCAGGGATTGAGCATTATTCCTCAGCTGCAGCTGTAATGCTGGTGGTGACGTTACCGCAGACTCTTGCATTGGAGTTCCTTCCTTGACTGGGGAACGGTTCTCACGCTGTCGCCTCTGTTCAATCTCCTGCTGCTTAGAAGTGTCACGGTATTCCTGGTACAGGAATTCTAGAGGGAGGAAAGATAGTGAGCAGACATGAGATAAGCCTGTAACAATTTTCCCTACAAACAGCACAGTGTGAACCATTGGGCCAGGGAGCACGTTTGTATTAGTTTCAGCATTTTCAATAACAATAGATAATTGGCTAATTTGTGTACATTTTGTATTGTGGAATGAGCTTTTCCGATTCATAAAGAAATAAAACCATTTTTCACTATTTATTAATTAAGTGATTATCCACATATAAACTCTCTGTTGTGATTTTAGGTGCCCGTTTGCTGATAGAGAAAGTAATTTTGAACAACAACCTGAAGCAGTTATATAATCTACGACAGTCTTATGTCACAGATTGAGTCAGTGGGTGTAGGACTGGACTTACATAAGGGAGAGTGAAGTCTGACACATTGCAAATGCGGTATTATTGGAGGAAGGGCAGCAATATATGCACATCTTCAATAAATAGGAAGTCTGTACTTCTGAAACATATAGTTTCTCTGTTGTCTGTCTATTAATTTTGATTCACTGAAAGGCTCTCATCGTCAATAAATGAAAAAGAAAAACATTTATCTTACTTGCACAGTCATGTCTGTCAACAAAGTCAAAAATGAGCTTGTCGCACCAACTCTGATAACAGAATCACATATTTTCCGGTTTAGATGGTACACTGCTGAAACTGTTATTTTATGTGAAGAATGTCGCTGCTGTACTTTCTTGTTCGACTTTTTCTTATTCTGTCTTTTATACCCTTTATACCATGTAAAGTGCAGCTCCACAGAGTCCAGAAAAACTTCCAAACCTTTACCATAAAAGTATATCAATCTTTTTTTATACCAGTGCATTCAATCAACATCTTAATACCTTATAGCTGTGGGTCTCTAACTAACCTTATTGTCAGATATACTATTTTCCCTAGTGTTGGATATTTAGCAACAGCTCTGGAGGTGGTACATGGGGGTGGAAAGCATGCACTCACCAATGTTTTTGACAATTTTCAGGCTATTACCGATTTGACAAGTTTCTCCATTAGCCGACAATCTGAAAAGGGAATGAAAATACATTTGAAAATTGCATATTCTAAGGGACTTGCATGATTTTCTGAATATTTTGACATAATGACAAATACTTAACCTTCTTAATCAATCACTCTATACAAATGATTGTCTTTGCAATGTAAATACATACTTTTTTTCTTATTTACCTATTTAGCTATTCAAATCATTACATTTTGTCATTTCTTTTAAATGAAAAAAATGTCTTGAATAATAAAATATTCTACTAAAAGCTGTGCATATTTTATAGTATTTTCAAATGTATTCAGAATTACTGCTATCACACAGTTTAGGCTTTGACATTCATGCTCTTCAGTCTTAAGTCATTGTGTCTGACCTGAGATTGATGTTATCCTGGTTTGGTCCATCAGAATTGGATTGTTGCAAGCTCATGGTGTTCCCCTCCTGTACATTGCAGATAGCAGCTGTTTGCTCTGAAAGCTTTTTAATCTCTTCACGATGAATCCTATGAGGTGGGTACATAGTCATTTCTTCCATAGGGTCTCTGAGCTGAGTGTTGGAAGCAGCTGATATAGTCATTCTCCCTCCTCCTCCTCTTCTCCTCTCTTCAGCATCGCCGTTGTACAGAGCATGTCTGCTGTTGGCCTGACCATTGCTTGGCAACAGAGCTCTGGAAGAATGGAACTGTTGCAAATGCTCAAAGCTGCATTTTCACACACAAAAACAAAAACAATCACTGGTAAATACAATCATGTAGCACATTACTATGAAGACTGTATTAGGCTTTTCGGTGATACTGTCCAAAATATTCGCACTATTTGCAGTGTTTTTTTGGTGATTTTCTAGAGTGCATTGTGATAGGTCTTCTTAATGTTCTGCCCTTCCCCGTGTATGTTATAAATGTGGTCAAAATTAAGAGAAATCTCAGAATATTAATGCGGTCCAATCTTAATATTTTGCTTCGTGGTCCCTATAATTGGGGCCACTGGTGTGTGTGTCTGAGTGCTTGTTTATATGAATCTATGATGGACTGTCACACTGTCCTTGAATCCTGATCAATGTCAGCTGTAACAGGCCCAAGCTTCTTATGGCTCTTGTCAAATTTAGCTGGGTGAAGAAATGGTTATCATTGTCATTGCTCCAATTGTCTCTAGTGTTTTACACTGTTTATTACCTCATATACACACTCAGGATGAGCCGGATACTTGTTTCAGGCAAGTCTCCGGTTTGGATAAAGCATTTTTGAAGTGTACAAGCATGATACAAGTAAAACTCGTCAATATCCGTGCTCGTGCTGAAGGAAAAATCCCCATTTGGTAACTGACTGTCTTCACGCTCTGATTGGCCAGTTACACACTCAAACTCAAACTCAAGCTTTATTTCTATAGCCCTTTACAATCACCTAGTGGTATCCAAAGTGCTTTACAACAAAGCTATATATATAAAAAAAACAATACATTAAGAAATAAATACGAAAATAATATATAAAAACAATAAATAAAACACAGGCGCTGACTGTGGGAGGTGTGGCGGTGCTGCACGTTGGTGAAGCCTTCCAGAGATTCATAAAAACAGAGCATACAGAATAAAATACACTGCCCGAGACAGAGTTAAAAGCCAACTTAAAAAAGTGAGTTTTCAGCTTTGATTTGAAAAGGCCGAGATCAGTGGTGGTGCGAATGTCGGGGGGCAGTTTGTTCCACAGTCTGGGAGCAGCAATAGCAAAAGAGCGATCGCCCCACTGTTTATATCTCCACCTTGGAATGTCTAAAAGAAGCTGACCTGAAGAACCAGGGCCCTGCCGGGGTCACATATAGTTAAAATATCAGACAAGTAAGAGGGACCCAGGCCATTGATGGCATTAAAAACAAACAACAGAAGTTTCAAATCGATTCTGAAACGAACTGGAAGCCAGTGGAGAGACGACAGCGCAGGGGGAATGTGTTCACGTCTGGATGAATTTGTTAGAAATCTGGCAGCGGCATTCTGCACTAATTGAAGACGCGTAATAGAAGACTGGCTGAGGCCGACATAAAGGACATTACAGTAGTCCAGCCTTGAGCTAATAAAAGCATGTATTGCCTTCTCAAGATCCTGTTGATTCAGGAACGGCTTCACTTTGGCCAGGAGATGGAGCTGATAAAAGCTGGATTAAAACATTGTACACTTCACCCAGTGCCTGTGTTAAAACAAATGATCAAACTTCCTCAAGGTTCAATCTTGAGAGAGGCACCAGGCAGGGGTGTCCACTCTCCCCATCTCTCTTTGCAATTTTTATTGAACCATTAGCAGCAGCCGTTAGACCGAACAATAACATAAAAGGAATACAAACAGCAAATGTAACCCATAAAATATGTCTTTATGCAGATGATGTATTACTGTTCTTACAAAACGCACAGACCTCTCTTCCACAAACAATAGAGTTAATAAGCAGATTCTCTGCAATTTCAGAATATTCTATAAATTGGAAAAAATCAGTTGTCTTACCTATTAACTCTATTTTTCAGCACACATCAAATACCCCACTAAAACCAGGGAACATCAAATACCTCGGCATTAATATCTCAGCCAAACTGTCAGACTTGGTGCACTTAAACTACACCCCCCTCATTAAAACAATAGAAGAGGACCTCACTCGGTGGAGGACACTTCCTATATCACTTATGGGGAGAGTAGCAACAATTAAAATGATGGTCCTGCCTAAAATTAACTACATCTTTTCAATGATCCCAACAAAACCACCAAAAACATGGTTTAATAAATTGGATTCCCATATCTCAAAATTCTTATGGAAAAATAAACCATCACGTATAAGTTTAAAAACACTGCAGAACACCAAGGACCAAGGTGGCTTAGAAGTTCCAAACTTCTATAATTATTATCTTGCCAATAAATTACTTTATGTTATAAAATGGATTAATCAGAAACCCTGAGATGAAGGCTGGCTGGACATTGAAAAAACCTTCTGTGAAGATCTCCACATCAGAGACCTTCCTTTCTTCAGTCCTGTCATCAAAAAACATAACTGCTTTAAAAGCATCAATATAAACAATCTCTGACAGCTTGGTGAGAGTTTCTTAAAATTAATGGATCATCACTCATTCCCTGCAAACTCACACTATCTGGAACAATTCTGACATCCTGCAACGAAAGAAACCAATAAACTTCACAAAATGGAAAAACAAGGGAATAAGAAACTTGGAACACCTTCTCTTCAATAACTCTTTTATTCCATTTAAAGATCTAATAGAAACGTATGGTATCAGTCAAAATATCTATCTGGAATATCTCCAGCTTAAGTCAATCATACAAACAAAGTTCAAACTAGAAGAGATGAACCTAAACTTACCTCAGACAGTGACAAACCTCCTGAAGATCTCAGCACCAAAACCACTTTCTAAAATCGTTTCAGTCCTGTCATGTTCCAATACCACAATATCCCTTCCCACCTCCAAATGGGAAGAAGATCTAAACATTAACATAGAACCAACGCTTTGGTCACAAATCTGTAGAAACACATTCAAAATGAGCAAAAACACCAATATACAGCTTATACAATACAAGGTCCTACACAGAGTTCATTACACAGGACAAAGGATGTTCAAGAAGGGTCTCACTTCATCTAACATATGTTCAAACTGCACAGCTAATCTCCCTGATTCCTAGCTACATGCACTCTGGCAGTGTACACCAGTCCAAACATTCTGGCAAAAGATCTGTGAAGATTTATCATTATGCCTGGACCCCCCCATTCCAGTCTCACCTGCACTTTGCCTGTTGGGTGATCTCACAGAAATTAAAAGAGAGAAAAATGAATCCTTCACACTCCTGGTCTCCCTAAGCGTCGCAAAGAAGGCAATCCTCATGAACTGGAAATCAAAACATAATCTTAATATAAAGTTATTTAAAAACTTACTCCTAGACCACATCACATTAGAGAGAATGTCTGCTTGTAGGAAAAATCAGTCGGCTCAATTTGAGTTGACATGGTCCCCAATAATTGAATACACCATGTAGCCCTGTGGGGGGGTGGTAGTTCCGCCTCGGGGCTCTTGGGGCCATCTGTGGCTGGGGCTTTGTGGCTTGGGTGGTTGGCGGCCCTGTGATCTGGGGGGGTGCTGGCATCTATCCTGGGGGGTGGCGGCCTGGGCTGGGGGGTGCCGGGGGGTGGGTGTGGGGGGGTCAGCTCTGGGTAGGGGGTGGTTCTGCTGGGGTGGGGTAGGGGTGCTGGGCGTCGGGCGTCCCGGTCCTGGTGGGGGTGCCCGCTGCGGCGCCGGGGGTGGGTCCTCCCTCCGCCTCCCTCCCCTCGCTGGGGCGGGGGTGGCCCCTGCTGCCGGGCTCCGGGTCTCGCTCACCCCTGGATCAGGGGGAGATGTAGGGCAGTAGGGGCTCCGGGTTTGGATGGACAGCTGACTGGAGATGACCCCCGGGGGGGGGGGGGGTTATGGGACAGGGGCCGGGTGTGTGTGTGTGTGTGTGTGTGTGTGTGGGGGGGGGGGGGGGGGGGGGGATACGAGTGTGGATTGGTCTGTATGGGTAGGTGTGTGTCAGTGTCTACGTGTGTTTGTGTGTGTGGGGGGGACGGTGAATGTGAATGTAGGTGTATGTGCGTGTGGGGGTGTGTAAAAAAAAAAAAAAGACAAAAGCTGGCTTTGACAACAGAACTAATCTGTTTATCAAATTTAAGACCATTGTCAAATGTTACCCCAAGATTTTTAACAAGTGGTTTAAAATAGGGGGCCAGAGCACCAGAGTGTGTTTTAAAAACATTCGCTATAGGTGATGTGCCAAACAAGATGCATTCTGTTTTTGTGTCATTCAAGTGCAAAAAGTTGTGTGCCAACCACTGCTTTATATCAGTAAAACAATCCATTAGCCTTGTAAGAGCAGTGCTTTCATTGGGTCTAATGGGTAAATATATCTGCAGGTCATCAGCATAGAGGTGAAAAGACAGATTGTGTTTTCTTATAATTGATCCCAGAGGTAGCATATACAAGGAAAACAGAACAGGGCCGAGAACAGATCCCTGTGGCACCCCACAAGGCAGAGATGCACGTGAAGAGCAGAGGTCACCAATCATCACAGAGAAGCTCCTGTTTGCTAAGTATGACCTAAAGCATTGGAGGGCGGTGCCACGGATGCCAGCATACTGCTCTGGGCGAGATAGAAGGACTGCATGGTCGACTGTATCAAAGGCTGCTGTGAGGCCCAGCAGCACCAACACAGCGGGGTTCCCAGCATCCAAGGACAAGGCAATGTCGTTATGCACCCTTAGTAGTGCTGACTCAGTGCTATGTCTGGATCTAAAACCAGATTGGAACTTGTCAATAGCACAATTTGTCTCTAAAAATGTCTATAATTGGATAAAAACTACTTTTCTAAGACCTTAGAAATAAAAGACAAATGGGAAACAGGCCTGAAATTGGACAGCACAGAGGGGTCAAGGTGCGGTTTTTTAAGGAGGGGCCTAAACACAGCATGTTTGAAGGCAGCTGGGACAGATGCTGAACTAAGGCAAGTGTTTATAAGAACAAGCAGACTTGGCCCAACAGAATTAAAAACCTCCTTCAAAAATGTTGTTGGAATTATATCTGAGGGACAGTTAGTGGGTTTCATGCCACTAACCACCTTAGTGAAAGACGGTAAAGAAATGGTCTCAAACTGCTGGAAAACAGCAGGTTGCATAGAAGGAGCACTCACAACATCAGGGGACGTACCCAGGGTATTACTGATAGTCCGCTTCACTGATGCCACTTTGTCAGTAAAAAAAGCTAGAAACTCTTCACAGGTTGCGGTGGAGGCATCAGACAAGACAGCGGGACGTGGGTTAATAACAGAATCAATAGTGTTAAATGACAGTCTTGGCTGGTGAGAACTGTTGGCTCTAATGGAGGACAGATATTTGGACTTAGCCTCCTTGAGAGATCTCTGGTAAGTAGCCAAACTATCCCTTAACCAGCCAAGAGATACATGCAGTTTGTCTTTTTTGTGCCCAGTGCCCACCCCTCCCTACAGGCACTCTGCAACCACTGTTGCCAACTTGTCGACTTTCTCGCTAAATCTGGTGACTTTTCAGGTCCTGTTGGTAACTTTTTTTTATGAAAAGCGACTTGCGACAAATCTAGCAACTTTTTCTGGTGTTATTGGCAATTTTCTAGTGTGTTTGGCCACTGACACGAAAGTACGTATGGTTCTGCAGTTGCTGTCATCAACGAGCAGTGGGTACTGCTGTGAGCCCCTCCTCCATCCTGAAGCATTCACAGACCTGAGGTCAGTCTGACAGGAGCCTCCCTCCTCCCTCCTGCAGCAGTCCCAGCTGCAGTCAGACCAGAGGAGACCCTCATCACACCCTCACACACACACACTCACATATATATATATATATATATATATATATATTCTTTTTTTTTTTTTTACATTTTTTTAGCACGAATGTTATTATTTTACCTGATTAACAAATACACATTTTCAACTCAAGGTCCATGGGCCACATTTGGACCACATAGGGTCTAAACAAAGCATTAGGCTTCAAGTTATTTTGAGAAGTGATGGCCTATTTCAATGACACAAATAAAAACAAAAACACTACAATCAGCAGCAGAAAGATCATTTGCAGTTCTAAACATATTCAGGGATTTTTTTTTCACTTACTTTGTTTCTTCCATGATGTCATTCGTCTCTCCTACAATTACACGCCAATGTCAAATTATGCAAATGAGGTGATGGCGTCATTTAGCGACTTCTCCCGACTTTGATGACAGCCAATGGCTACTTTCCTTACTGAGGAGTTGGCAACACTGTCTGCAGCCAGCTTGCACACACAGAGAGACTGTTGCTGTCTTCAGTACTCCTTCAGTTTTCTTCAGCTCGCTTCTATTTCGGTTTGTATGATATTTAAAGTTACTTGGTGAACTTGTTTCATAACTTATGCTGTGCATTTGACAAGACAGAGCTGAAAACACCTCGTGTCACATCGGACACTGCCTCCACTGCAGTCTGGAGTTTTTTGGTTTTTTTTAACCTTCTGCTTGTTCTTAGATTAATGGTGACGTAAAGTCAGTTGGAAAACTTTGCTCGTACTGAATGCGGTGCTTTTGAGAAGAATACAATGAACAAGGCCGACATATTATTTCCCTGTTTGCCATCACTGGATGTTTACATGGGTCACCAAGTTCACACAGATCATTAAAAAATAAACAGTCTTACAGACCACTTACACACGTACACACATATAGTTGAACACGCAAAGTAGCCTATATTAATGTTTATTGTATATGGCTGTTCATAAAAATCTAATATTATAAATATTACAAATTAAGCTTTATATACTGGTATAGTATATAGTTTTTTTATATATAATTTTTTTTAACTCAATTATGAGGCTGTTCTGTAAATAGTTTCCAAATAAACAATAAATAAACCAACTTCTGATTAATCCATATCAATTTCAGACTTAAGTACAGATTTAAGCCCCACCCAGTTTCACTTGAACCACGCCCATGTCCAGTTTTGGCCCCACCCACTCCGAATACAGATCATTTTGATGGTTGAACAGATACAGATAGTGGTGGATTCACTCATCCCTAACACACACAGGCACGCACACACGCACGCGCGCGCGCACACACACACACACACACGCACAGCCAGAGCCGCCCCTGGCCAAGTGGGGGCCCTAAGCAGGATTTTATTTTGGGGGCCCCCTTCCAAAAACATAATAATAATAATAATAATAAATTACAATTACTAACGAATCAAATGAACAGCCTCAATCAACAGTGGAACAAGAACTTTGTAGATCAACAGTGGAACAATAACTTTACAGATGCACACGTGTGAAAACACCTTGTGGCATAAGTCTTTTCTTTTTTATTTCAACAACATCCCACCTTCAAGTGAAGCACGAGCCTCTGACTGTTTGGACTTTTTCTTTCTTTTGCTAGCTCCTGAATCGTATTGACGTTTGGAAGCCGTCTCTCTCTCTCTCTCTCTCCTCTCTACCTGTAAACAACTGCCTGCCGGCCCATCTGACTGCTGATTGGTCAGATGGTGAAGCTTCGCGCTTTCAATCATTGCGTCTCTCTCTCTCTATCTCTCTCTCTCTCTCTCTCTCCTGCCTCGGGCTGACTTGGTGGCGGTGCTCTACGCCCCTCTTGGCATCCTTTGCACATTTGCAGAGAATGATGATACTTTATTGATCCCGAGGGAAATTCAATTCACTTGCGCAAAATGGGGCCCCCATGGATTGCGGGGCCCTACGCACAGCACGTGTTCTGCGTGTAGGGAGGGGCGGGCCTGCACACAGCAATGGGGACTTCTGCCAAGCAAGGTGACCTGCAGTAGGAGAAATCTGGGGTTCAGTTTGAGTACATTTGAACATGTGGAGGCTATAAGCAATGCAAGTCTAAGGTCCTTGGAGCTAATCATATATATATGTACAGTAGCGGGTGATGGTGTTTTAGTCAGGGCCAGCAGTTAAAACCCCAAGCCCTGCAGCCCACAATATGTCCTACAGTAAATACACAATCCGAATCCAATGTAAGGCCACTAATATGCATCAGTACTTAAAGGTCCCATATTATACTAAATCAACTTTCCTGTGCTTTAAACATCAAAAAAAGTGCTATTTGGGGTTCATATAGGTCCCCAAAATGTTTTTTTCATTGATTCCCTCAAGCTTGAGTTAGAGGGCGATCTTTCTCTGTTCTAACTGGTGGGGGAGCTGAACGCGTTTATTCAATTTGATGACGCGGCACCACCTTGCTGACGTGGCACAGAGCTGGAGAAGTCCACCTCCAGGAGGATTGGCATGTGGAGAAACCAAAACAAGACACGCGCACGAATGTGCCAAGGAGCGCGCGCAACCTCTTCTCTGCGCGCTATCTGTTAGAGTTATGACGTTTTCTTTGACCTCCGAACTGTGACGCTTCCCGCATGGACTTATTCAAACTGTTAAAATGGCGGCGGACTGTTTTGTTATTGAGCTGTAGATGATGGACAAATACCGAAATGCATCATGGGTACCGTAGTTTGTTCTGTCTGTGTGAAGGTCCGCCAATAGGAGAGCACGTTGCTTACGCCTCCTTCCAGCGGTGGCCAATGGGAAGAGGGGATTTAGCAGCGCGCGTGTTTGATCGGGCGGAAGCTCTGTGTGGATCCCTCTTCTTCCTTCTGCTCTTCGACTGACATGAGGCGCGTTTATCCTCAGCTGCTTTAACGGCTAAGTATAAGGCGATTCTCTAGATGGCCAGTGTTTCTGTCTTTTGTAATAAATTACTGTGTTAATCCAATCTCAAGGTATGTTGAACTATATTTAAAGTTCGCCGCGGCTTCCCTTAACCAAGAGATCTGTCCTCTCTTTCTGTGCGGGTGAAAGACAAAAGGACAAAATGGCGCCACGAACACGATTTTTAACGGAAGGGAAGTTTGGACGAATTGGTCCGGTGAGTGAAAAACGATTTTTTTCTGAACGTAATACCGAGCCGCCCGGGTTAAATTGAAAGGTGCGCAGTTTCCTGTTTCACCGAATAACTGTACATTGGACACGATAAATTGGCTCTGTGGTACGTGAAGTTGAACGCCGTTTGATATTGCTAAATTTTATAGAATTAACGGTAAATATGTTAAAGTTCAAAAACTTGAGAGTGGATTATACAGTTTTTTATATCCCAGGTGCCTGGGGCACGCTGAAGGAGAAAGTACTTAAAAGTGTTTTTTCGAAGCCTGGGGCTTGAGGTCAGGGACCTTAGGATCTATAAGTCCGAAACAAAAAACCGTACTGGGTACGTTAAATAGAGATTTTAAAGTCTCATACAATAATTGACAAGTTCGGGGAACTTTAAACAAGATTCTGGAGAATTCTATAGTCTTAAGTTCAAGAAGAAACTATAAAAAACAGGTCTGGGACCTGCCAAGTTTGGAGTTGTATTACTGGCAAACTTGGTCCGCGTCCGGGACGCGTTAGACTAGAAAAGCGCTATTTAAGGGAAACTGCAGTCATTTTTTTTAATATTTTATAAGCATGAAGAGATTGTGTGAGTGGTTTGTATGTATTGTGCGTTTGCATCAGGCTCATGTTCTGGTAAAATACACAATTGTGTGGGTGATGCTGTGAGTTGATATAGTTGTGTTGTTGTTTTATCATAAGTGGAAAAAGTAGTTTTCAATCCGAGAATAACACTGTGAATGACTGTGTGAATGAAAAGTGTCCGAATTGAAACACTAGATGACTGATGAACCTTACGGTGTGGTTATTCTAGTGGAGTAAAGACAGCCTTTTATTGGAGATCTTTAGGCAGTTTGAAGTGAGACATTTCTCAGCTTTGAAACTGAAAAAGTGGCATTTTAAAGTATAAGAAAAAAAAATGGTTGCTGTGTGCTTTGTTATCTCCATGTGCTTGAGTAGGAGAAAAAGGGATAAAGACACAGGATAAGGGAAGAAGTAAGGAAGAAACCCCCTCTTCATGTAGAAAGTGGTTTAAGTAAAAGGACGAGAAATAGAAAGTGGTTTAAGTATAAGGACAAGAAATAGAAATGTGATTTATATTGAAGGAGAAGAGGAAGTGTGTTTTGAAGGAAAAGTATGTTATTTTGTTGGCTATTATGGAAAGAAAGGAACAAGGCAGGTAGAAAAAGTTAGCCCAGCAAATAAGAGTAAAGAGTGTTGGTATTGTGGAGAGATGGGATAGTTAGTATGAGAATGAAGGAAAAAAGTGAAGAATTTGAAATGAATTTGAGGGACATTTTAGCGGCATGTGATGAATTTGAATGCCTCTAACTGTCTCTCTGTCTCCAAGAACCAGGGCTTGTTCATAGACAACCCCCACAGCAACATTGATACAGTTGTTATTGTAATGAGCTCTTTGTTCTCTGCAGACCGGCAGACTTGAGCTGCAAGACCAGGAAGTCGATTCCTAAACAAGTAATAGCAAGACACCCTGCTATTAACCTCAGATGGACTTAAAACATCGCTGTCCACTTAACAAGTACACTTGTATTAAATTTTGTCAGACACATAGGTACGTTGAAACACTAGTAAGGATTCAGTATGACTTACACATAGTCATATAAATATACATTCACATACAGTGCTCATTGAGGTGACCCCCCTTCAACTTATTTTAATTACTAACCCTGTGTCTCACCAACATTAACTGGGACAAAAGCTAGTTATTTAATATCATGCCAGTGTTATTGTGGTTTTTCTGAATTGTTTCATAACCTGAAGGATTGTTTTGTAGTACTATAGTATAGCAGAGATAGATTGTACCGACAAGGCCTAATTGTTTACCAGGTGTCCAGATGATACCACAAGAATGAATTAATATATGAACTTTCTTATCTGTAGACTGAACATGTGTGCCCTCAGAATCATTTGTCGACAATGCTTCTGAGGCCACAGGGGGAATGTTGGGATTACACAGGATCACAGAAGGATTGTTAATTTGGATTGTTAATTTGGATTGTTAATTTTAGTAGAAAAATCTCCATTTGTCATGAGACGCAGCCATGACATGAAAAAAGACTCAGGAATGTGATTGACTATCGCACCTAGTAGGGGGTTGGAGGAGCTCTGCAGGATCTCCTTCCCCCTTCCTTTTTCTCTGTTTACAACGTGTAATTAAGACTGCTTCAGCTAGCAGACTTTTCACACCTCTGGATGCACTCGTGTCACAGGGGGTCCTGGGAGCCTCGCTCAGAGGAGGTGAGTTACAGCAGTTCAACTCACCCAGCGTTAACAACTAACAACTTTTAAACCAGCGACCTCCACTCCTCAACTCAGCTGACCCTACCATGAGGGTCAGACCTCCCACATCCAGAGACCAGCGATCCAGAGTCTGCTTTCCAGGGAACCGACCGGTTCTTCCAAGACGGGACCAAGAAAAGACATCTCACATAACTTCTTTGTGTTTTCCTCAAACAAGCAGGAAAACCGTCGCAGCTTTGAGCCACCAGGTCTTCAGTCTGGAGGGGACCAACTCGGAGCTGTAAAGGACAGCTCCTGAAACACCAACTTCATTTTCTTCTCCTCAGCCTGCAGAACCAGCAACCACAGTTAGCAGGAGCTGCTAACTAAAGGAGAAGACACCAGTTTCCCTCCAGCAAGACGACAACTGAACTGCTTTAAAGCAGTGGTAACAATTGGGGTTTAATTGAGATTAGTTAAACTTGATGATTATGCATAGAACTGTTTAACTTTCATGAAAATGTGTTAGTTCTGTTACAGCGATCGCATTCTTTTGATAATGATATTAGGAGCAGATAATAATGTGTAAACCAACGTTGACTCTGCCACAGACACAGGGTCTGCATGCTTATCTGTTTTACTAACTGGTTAATTCACAATCCTACACATATATCAAAGACAACATCACACTGCGACTGAACACCAGCTGATGACTTATGACGTTTTACAAGATAAATCGCATTCACATAAACTTATTCTAGAAATGGTCCTTTAGCAAAGACACATAGGAAGCAGATGCTACGGCTAAGCTTCTATTGTTCCATTGTCATCAACACATGGTGGAGACCAAGGACAGTTCTCCTGCTCTCTGAGAACTGCCATTTGAAATGTAGTATTTTGTGATCCACCATCTTGTTTTGTACTTCCATGACACAACTCACACAAATGCTCATTTTAATTCTCTTGTCTCCACACACACACACACACACACACACACACACACACACACACACACACACACATGGTGTATGCAATCCCTTTGAAATAGAGATAACTCCTCAGCAGACGGCCCGCTAACCACATCAATAAGGGGTAATAAAAGCTGGGTGAGATTGTAAACAACACCAGCTATCTACAAGACAAAAGAGAGAGCAAGTGAATGGTGAAGTTTCCTGCTCACAGCAGGTGAGGAAAGACACTCGAGTCTTCCCCCATCTCTGGAGAATTTTTTGTAATGTTTACAGGAATCCAAGGTGATGGAGTCCATTCTGAGTGACGGAGAAGACATCACACGCCGTGAAGTTCGGAGGACATCGAGCGTGGTGCCATCTTCATTACTGCACCAAGGCAGATTCATCCGACAGAGAGATCATCGTTCCTGACAACGACTAGGAATTCAACGACCAGGAGGGGCCAAATGACAACGAGGGAGCATCCTACGCAGAATCGACACCAGGAGGAGATCATCGCGACGACACCGACGACGAAAGATCCCCAGGGGTGCACTGCAGCAACCCCTGACGTTTAAAGAGAAAACATTGTTAGGTTCAAGCCGGTCAGAAGATCGCAAAACATTGTACAACACGAAAGATCCGAGGAGCAGCACTGATATAGAAAGATGGAAAGAATTAATCAAGAATTCATCTTCACAGAAGAACAGAGGATGAAGTGGCTGAAAAAAAACTGTTTGAAGGTTCTGGTCATAGCCAGAGGTCCTGTATGTGTGAATCATGGAAATGTTTATGTAGATTGATACTTACATTACTAATTGTCTTATCATCCTGGTTTTTGTACATGTCACTGCCCATCCCGCAGGTGAAGGTATTAGTTCTTTAACGAATGTAAATCAAGTAAACACACTTGCATCAGCCACACGCTAAAATCACCAACTTCAAATAGTGAATCAATAGAAATTAAGGTAGATCTAACTAACAACCATACTACTTTTCCCCCTGTTTTCCCTAAAGGTAATTTTGGAGTGTGTTGGGATTTCCTTCTATGGGAATTGAGAGATAAGGGAGATGTAGCTTTCCCAATAAAATTGTGTGATTACCTCTGCCAAAATAAAATAGGAGCTAAAGCTTGGATCTTTCCAGCAACAAAACGTGTAGGAATTACGACCGTTAAAGAAGTAGATGATTATTTCAAAATAACAACAGGAATTTTAGGTGATGTAAATAATTAGTTGCTAATGGCAGAGCAGGCTTCTAAAATCTCCCAGAACACAATTAAAGGTTCATGTTTGTGTATGCATTCTCGACCTCTACTTAAGGTAGTGCCGACTCCAGTAAACTCAAATTGTATAGTTAACTTAATGAATCAAACTATACCTAGTAACACCTGTAAGAAACTTTTCCCATAACTACAATATCTAAACTTAAAAACCCTATTTCATAGCACAGTGGCTAAACAAAACTTCACCTGTATTAAAGTAAATGCTGATAAAGTTGAACACAAATTAGGAACTCTTGATTCAACTTGGTGTGAAAAAACACTTCAAGTTCCCATTGATTTCACGCTATTAACTAGGTCAGATATATGGTGGTGGTGTGGATCAAATAAAATTTATGATGGACTCCCAAGACAGGCTAGAGGTTTATATGCATTTGTAATTTTAATAATTCCAGTAAAAGTCCTGCCTTTAAACATAGATCAAATTTCTACTCTAATACAACGCACTGAGGTGCACCAAAAAGTCATTTTAAACGTCGCAAAAGAGATTGGAGAAGACAATTAGATCCAACTTATATAGATGCGATAGGAGTGCCTGATGAATACAAATTAGTTGATCAAATAGCAGCAAGTTTTGAAAACCTACCAAATATCTCAGCGTTTTCCCAGCCACACCTAATAAAAATGTAGATAGGATTAATTATATTCATTATAATGTTCAACGTTTAGGCAATTGGACAGAAATGGGTTTTGCAGCCGTCCACGAACAGCTTCAAGAAACCTCAACTATGGCTTATCCGACCCGCATAGCCGTTGATATGCTCCTGGCTGAAGGAGGAGTATGTGCTATGTTTGGTGATAAGTGTTGCATTTTCATCCCTAATAACACAACAGCAGGTGGCACCTTAACTAGGACTCTAGAAGGTTTGCGTACACTCAATATAAAAAAATTATTATTCATCATCATTCAGGAGTTGATACATTCATGTGGGACGGTTTGGCTGACATGTTTGGTAATTACAAGGTTTTGGTAATGTCTGTGTTGATTTCTATTTGTTGTTGCATTCCATGTAATAGAGAGCTTCTTACTCGTTTGATTAACACTGCCATCTCTCCTGACAAACGGGATGTAGTAAATATGGCATTGTTAACTTCCACAGGTGAACCAGGTCATTTTGATCCAGAAGATGAAACTAATCTGTTCTCTTTTAATGTTTATTTGTGATGTGATAGAATCACATCAAGAGAGCTATTGTTAGAGTTATGACGTTTTCTTTGACCTCCGAACTGTGACGCTTCCCGCATGGACTTATTCAAACTGTTAAAATGGCGGCGGACTGTTTTGTTATTGAGCTGTAGATGATGGACAAATACCGAAATGCATCATGGGTACCGTAGTTTGTTCTGTCTGTGTGAAGGTCCGCCAATAGGAGAGCACGTTGCTTACGCCTCCTTCCAGCGGTGGCCAATGGGAAGAGGGGATTTAGCAGCGCGCGTGTTTGATCGGGCGGAAGCTCTGTGTGGATCCCTCTTCTTCCTTCTGCTCTTCGACTGACATGAGGCGCGTTTATCCTCAGCTGCTTTAACGGCTAAGTATAAGGCGATTCTCTAGATGGCCAGTGTTTCTGTCTTTTGTAATAAATTACTGTGTTAATCCAATCTCAAGGTATGTTGAACTATATTTAAAGTTCGCCGCGGCTTCCCTTAACCAAGAGATCTGTCCTCTCTTTCTGTGCGGGTGAAAGACAAAAGGACATATCTCAGTCTATGCTCGCTTCACATTGAACTCTGCTGTTTTTGTTGCTGTCGATAACTGTTTTCACCATCATGTCCACTTGGAGAAAATGTGTTTTCGGGTGCAAGTATGTGTCCACACTATTTGGCTTGCCGAAAGAAGAAGCACAGCGGCGAATGTGGCTGGCCTTTTTTTCTTTTCCGCAAAGAATCTGTTTGCGAGCGACACTTTACCAAAGACTGCTTCCAGAACTACGGGTACTTTGAAACTGGACTTACTCAGAAGCTCATCTTGAAACCTGCTGCTATTCCCACAATAAAAGACGCTAACGAGGCGCTGAGATCTGTAAGTACATTACTACCAAGCTGCTGGCTTGGTAGTAATGCCAGCAGCGGAGTCACAACTCTTTACATGCTTGGGTGGATTCAACAATTCATATAGCAAATGATTTCCCTTAGGATGTGTAGTGTTTCTAAAGGACACCACGTGCCCGCCTCACGTGCCCGCCTCTTCCCACACCGACGGTGTGGGAAGAGGCGGGCTGTGGGCTAGGCCGCAGGCTCCGTGCGGGCAGAGGAGGCAGAGGAGCTGAGAACCACCCATTTCATGAGAGGTGACGTCAGCTCAATCCAAGAAATAGCTATAATTTCATAAGTGTTGAGTGTACACTCAAAAAAATGATTCAAGCCCTTCTTAGATGTGACACATTAATGTTTTGTTTGTCTAATGCAAATATATCAATTAAAATCAAATCAAAAGTAATTTAAGAAGTGTAACCTAAAATGTATTCATTGACTCCCCTGTCCTACTCTTCAACCCAAAAAGAATGAGTTTAGTTTGGGGAGCATGTGCAGGTGACCACCGTGACCACACCCTCTCAGCCGAACGTTCCATGCAAACCGGCGCGCACCATTTTGAACCTCCTGAGCCTTCTGGACTGCTAATCCAATTTTGGGTAAGTTTTCGGGTTTTTTTCAGTAGAAGCCTACTTTACTGTGAGATAATGTGTATGTCGTAATGTATTATAAATTGACATATGTGCAGTTGTCGTTATAATGTAAAGAATATAGGTGAATTTCACTCGGAGTTGGCGGACATTGGCTGTATGAGGCCTCATTTCAGATTTTAGCTAGGCTACTAATCGGTATATACTAAATGCTCACTCAGGCGGGCGTTGACATAAGTACACAGTAGTTCACGGTTTACTTTTTTACTAGATTTAGCTAGTTTTTAAGGGTCTCTTATTGACTTAAGCCAATTTGCTCGTTCCCGGGCATGAACGCGGCGGAGGGCACGGCCATGGACATGCACAGTGCCCGCAAGTGGTTCAGAAGAGTAAGTCTGCAGGATTAGCACGTTCTAACGTTTCCTTTCCGTTACTTGTGCATGCAGGTGAGAATCTAGATGTTTCTTCACTGTCCAGCAAGTTTATTGTCTTACCGTTTACCTTCGTGTATTGCTGGGCTAACGTTACTCCTTTGCTGATAACTTATTGCACTTCAATGTGTATCATGTGGTGTTAGGCTTCCTGGCCTCATGCACACGGACCTGCTGGCTAAACGGACCTCGCTGTAATACCATAGACTGTAAAACGTGTGCCAGGCCAGCAGTTAGCATTCTGTTGCAATTCAGCGCAAGTAAACAGTCCGCCGCTGATCACGGTGCAGCAGACACACACAGGAAGCAAAAATACACTTTGTTGGACGAGCATTAATAAACTTATGAGAGATAACGACACAGACATGCGTGGAAACTGCAAATGTATGTGCGGAGTAAAGCAGTGATACAAGCGTTATCACAGGGAACAGAATCGCTTTGTTGACTGTTCAGGATATGAAGTTAGGTCAGTCTCAATGATGGCAGAGTTGGCTTCATTAATGTATCTCAAGAAGTGATTTTCCACATGAATACACTGAAAATATTACATAAATATTCACTGTACTGTTTATTGTTGATACACTCAAATTATGTTTTTATGTAATTGTAAATTAAATTAAAAAATATATTTAATCTAAAGTATAAGCCACTTTCATGATATTGTCATTGTAATTTTTTTTCTAACACAAATATCAAACTAAGCTGATTGTTGTTCATTAAACTCCTAATGCAGATTATTAAGGCTATGATTTACTTAAAAAGCCAAAAATAAGATTAGTTTGACATGCTTTCATGATCTGATCAAGTATATGTAACTTAATTGTTTCCGTGAAAAATATAGTTCTTCATAATGTTATTGTTTTTATGTAAAATAAACATTTGGGGCAGTGATTATTAGGGTGAAGCCCTGAAGAGAGGTCATGTTAAATATATAAATTAAACACTTATTGTAAAGTGATATAAGTTTGAAATTACCATTAAAAATTAGGATTTGTTTTTTAAAAGCTATGACAGTGAATAATACAGCTGTGGTATTGAAATCGCGAGCAATACTTCATTTGTCTGACCTAGATTAACAGGTGTTACACCATATTTGGTGAAATGTGACACTTGTCGTGTATCTTTATATCGATGATTGGGCTCTTGTGTTGAACAGACTTGTGGTTAAAAGTTTGGGTGGGCCTCATGATTTTCAGATTTAAAATTGTGACATTAAGAAGAAGAGTGGCTGCTGTAGGACGCTACCCTTTGAAAAAAAGCACTTTGAATTGTCTATGTATAAATTGTGTTATATAACATATATAACTTATATAAATTTTCAAGTATTTACAAATGTTTTCATACCTCCAATATGTTTATCTGATCTTTTGCAGTTATCTCATGTTTTGCAACTTTTGCTGTGTTACCAAGCTACTTTTGGCAACCTCTGAGTGATAGTAAGTATTAAGCTACTTGGTCACTGATGAGAACACCGTATTTGTATTATTGTCATTTGTTCAATGTGACATGGCTAATGGTCTTTACAGGTTTATGTATGTGGACGTGTAAGGAGTGCACTTTGGAGCTATCTACCAGGTACTTATTGTTGCAGCATTTTAGGCAGGCACATGGGCATCTTCGGGGTAATTATAGATATCCATGTCCATACACAGATTGCCCATGTACATTTAATACTTGGAATAAACTAATAAATCACACTTATAAAACTCATGCTAATCGGCAACCTTCAAAGGCAGGAGAAGGATGCTCATGTAGAGGACTCTCAACAGAGAGAGATTTGTTCCAACACCTAAACGGGCATCTCAGGCATTTTGAAACGGTTCCATGTGTGTTTCAAGAATGCACATTTCAAACAAACAGTTATAGTACATTCAACACAATTATAATTATAATTATAAATCTTACCACATGAACAGCCAACCACCTTGTAAAAGAGTTGTGTGTTGGGAGCATTTTTTAGGGTGTTGGTGTCCTTCATAGTGGTATGTCTGCTCTACTTGCAGTTCCACCATTGCACCACATTTGGCTGAATGTTCTCCTGTTTTATGGCCTGTGTTTTAGTTTGACAACATCAACATCAGGAGGGAGTGTGTCCTCAAAAGCCTGATCATACACCTCAACGAGGATCCAGACTGTCTCTTCAAGGAATACCTGGTAAGTTTCAGTGTTTCCCATGTTGTACAGGGCAGTGTTTTTCAAGTTAATTCCCCACATATTGCAGTGTTTCCCACAGGATCTTGAGAGACTGGGGGTAGACAGCGGACCTTCTAGGAGGGTTCGGGGTCATGCCCCTCTGGAAGAACATTTTGACTCCTTAACGTTTAAATGCATCAATGTGGTGCTTTTGAGAAATTAATAAGCTAGAACACACGAACTGGAAGCTATTGAAGAATAACACATGTATTTTCCTTAAAAATATTATTATAAAATACAATATGCACTAAAATCCAATTTAAAGAGCTGTATCCACTATTTTCTGGAATAATTTGACACTAGGTCACATGACATGGAAGCTAATGAAGTAAAATGTATTTTTATTTACACAAGCTATTTGTTCCATGTGTATTTTGAGATGTAATGACACATAAAATATTTCTCAGCATATATAAATACAAAGAAAATGCACACTGTACTCTTCCGTGATGATGACACCTGCAGTTAAAAAATTAAATTAAACTCATTTTAAAGTGAGGGGAACGTGTTCACTGTGGAAATTATATATAAAATATATCTGGAACTTCAAAACATTCCAGGCTGAACCCCTGGTAAAATGACGTGGCAACAGCGACACACCTCAAAGTTCTTGAAATGTGCGGTATAGACTAATCTTTTTGTTGTTGTATTCGATAACACCAGTGATTTATGCAGTGGGACATTTTCCACATCGCAGCAACCCTAGCATGGACCTCTGCAATATTCACTGTATTCATCAATATTTCAATGTTTGTGGGAGGGTTATGTTTATGATCTGTGCAAATAGTGTATCTTTTATGTTAAATGCTTGTTGAATCTATAATCTATGAAAGTTTAGCTTTTTGAATGGAATTATGGAAATAAATAAACTTTTCCATCGTATTCTAATTTTTTGGAAAGGGTCTGTAGTCCGTTACGGTTCGCGTGTCCATCGCCAGAATTTGTGATTTTCCGGAAACAACCGCTCCAAAGTTGGTTGCTTTTCTGCTAACCCTACGTCAGGGTACCCGGGACTATGGAATGGGTCTGAGTTTGAGGAGCCGTCTGCTGATTGGTCAGTGATTTACTACACGCCCTCAATATTTTAATATGTCGGCTGGATGAATCCTCTGCTGTTAGCGTGGTCAGCTTTGCACTGGTTGTTTTTTCTTTTCTTTGCGGCTCAACTTTCGTGTTTGTCATGAAAGAGCTGGTGTGATGCAGGGGGAGACCGGGGCTCGGGACTTTGCATCGTGTCGGAGCTTTTTGTTTGCAGCATAGTGTCAGTGCGCCGTGCCGGGGGTGCGCAGTGACAGGTCTGTCTTTGCGTCGCGGCTTAGGTTTCTGTTCGAACGCGATGCAACGGCGGACATATCTGCGGAGCTCTAAGCCCCGCCTACTTTTTAAGCTCCTTTTTGCCGTGGAAACGGGTACCGGATTTGGCCCCTGTTACACTTTGTCGTACTGCTCCGTAAGGCTCCGTTCTGTCCCTGCACCCTTTTGTGTAGTGGAAACACGGCTTAATTGATTCCAGACACAGATTTTAGAATCACTTTTTCATTATTAAAAAAGAAAGAAAAATAATTTTTGATTGGGCGAGCAGTGCCAGCGCTGTGCACTGCACCCTGTGCAAATCAAATGTTACCTATCTAAGCTAACTCCTGCAGGTGAACTTTCATATGTAGCTCAGCTAATTTAAAATGTAGTTTATGTTACACTAATTATATTTATGAACTACAAAAATATGAACTAGGAAATCTATGTCCGTCGACATTGAAATAAATTATTTATGAAAGATGCCATGTGGGTTTTATCAAGGGTGACAAAAGACTATATATATTATCCAATGTGACATTTCTCACACTCTCTGAAAATTTGTTGAATGAAAGGACATCAACTGGTTGCAGAACTCTCTGCAAAAGCTCATCTCTTTTAAAAATACACATTGATTTGATTTTTGAGGATCTGACAAGAACCCTTTAAATCATAACTGGATTTTTCAAAAAATAGATGTGGATTCTTTCAGCAATACACACACAGACTCTGCAAAGTAGACTTGAGACTCTATCTTATAAATAAACTTACAGACCCGGACATTTAATACTTCACTTGGCCTCCTTTCACTGCACTGGAATTCTTAAAATAGTCTGGGTGAACCCAGACTATTTTAGATTAAATAAACCTGCTTCAAAGACTCAGATTGAAATGGTTCATTACTATCTTGTGTTATCACCCCATGTACTAACTCATTATCTACACACTGTCAGTCAGCTATAGTCATGCTTATTGCCGGCACTCCCAGCTTGCCTTTCACTGTAACTGTTGGATATTCTTGAGTCACACCGCTCCTTAAATTCACTCAGTAACAATACCAAAATACAATTAAGTTTCCAAAATCTGAGTTCTACAACTTGGATCCACGAATCAGAAGCTACATGACACCTGCTGCCCATGAAACTATACACTCAAAGTAATATTTCTTAATACATACAAATCACTGCTTGATGTGTTCAGCTGCAAAATAATAATGAAGTTAAACATGTTTCTGAAAGAATTTGGATGAAAGAGACATTTTATTTTTATTGGGAGATTTGTTAAAAGATCTACTGTAATCCACTTGGTAGCCTGCATACGTGTATCCATTTTTTCGGAGGCTTTTTGAAGTGCTGACATGGGTGCTTAGAAATGATGTGATAAGCAATTCAAAGTACCAAGCGTGAAATGTGAAGCTGGGGTGTGCAGTATACAAGCTCCTTTGCTAACTGGAAGTGTGCAACAGGGTTGTTGCAGTGAAGGCTGGGCAGACTCACTGTCCTGTCCGAGGCAACAAGGGTGATTTGTAGAGCATGGGAACATGAGAGGATGAGGCTGGTGCTCTGTTGGATAGACTGTGGTCCTCACAAAACTTGGTGGAATCTAGTGGGAAGGAGAATGAATCAGTCAGTTGTCCAAATAATCAGCTGTTCAAGGGTTTAGTAAAACAAAAACATATTGGTTTGAAAATTCAGTGTGTACAGTTTTGGGACACACTGGTAGTAGTGTTATGTTTTGTCTAGTTGTATAATTTAAGTAAATTGGCTGAACTTTTGATATCGGTAAGTTTTCAGCAGACATAATGCAACTTCAATTAATGCATATTTTGGGCATTCAATGTAAATAACCCCAATAATAACCTTTAAGAAGGATACTCTGGTTTCACTTTCCAAAGCAGTTTTTTTCACAATAGATTTGGAAAATTTCCAGATCACTCTGTGCTAAAAGCAAACTATCTGATGCTTACTCTTCTGTTTACCACTCATCAAAGTATTAATATTGATTAGTATTCAGACTGATATAAATTGTGAGAATGAAATCTGAAGTTGTGTTGATGTTGAATGAAAAATTTTATTAATGGAAAGTTGTACTCTCTACTGAACTATTTATGGTTCCTATTTGGTAATATATCTCTTGTTTGTGTTTCATCATCTCAATACGAAAGATTTGTTGTCAAGCAACAAACCTAAATCTGGGGGGTAATGTTTGTGATTGATACATTATTAGGAACCCTAAAGCTCTCAATAAATGATGTGCAATCATGCGGTAGTGGGTTCAGGAGGCTCCTCATTTGATTACATAATCCTGTATAATGCAGTATATCAAACAAAGGTAATGCATACATACATATATACACACACACACACAATTAAAAAATAGTCTGTCTTTCTATAGAATAGTTTAGTAAATTCATTGAGGAATTATATTTGTATGTGACATAATAAATTAAGGTATGGCTTGTGCAAATTGTTATACAGTCATCAGACATGTTTAGAAAAGACATATGGTCATATTCCAGATAAGAAGTAAACTCTTTCATCAAGAATGTCATAAATTAGCTGATTGCTGACTGGGTGGTAATAATAATACATAATTGAATTAATAAAATATTTGTATAGTCACTGTTATTTTTATTACCATTTTATAATTATTTTATGCTGCGCAGTTTAATTTTCTCTTGTATCTAAGTCTGTTCTATTAAGAAATATCTCTAAACCCAAAACAAGTAGTGGAAAAACTCTCAAATGATACTACAAACGTGGTTTCATGAGTATAGCAGAATTGTATGCACAATATACTCTGTACATTTGTTAATATCATAAATCACATATTAAATATATCACCAATCTAGTTTATCCCTTATTCGATTGTAACATGCAAAAGAAGGTGGTTGAATATGCCTTCATATTGTTAGGTCTGAGGTTGTATTATGAAAGACTGAAAGGTTGAGGTATTACTCAGCACTCTCTACAGTTCTAATTAAACCAGTTTGTCTGGTTGGATGCAAGTTGTTTTTGACTTTTGGAAAAACAAGACAGACTTTTGTAAAATAGTGAGGTACATACTCTTTGACTGAAAACACTTGCAATGCTGCTGCAGAGTGATACATTCTAAAAGGGCTAATGAATGTGACTGTCCCTTGTGGTGCACTTTCTAATCAAACTTTCTGCTTTTGGCTCAGATTACATACTGTATGAATCAGCTCGAGGCCAAATTCAAAATCGAAAGCCATTGTTAAGAAGAACTGCTGATATGTTCATATACAGGTTGCTTACCTGGAGCCAGTTTCTTCTTCCTCATCGACCGGTAGAAACGGGAGTTTCTGCGGTTGGTCCCTCTGCTGAAACTACTCTTGGCGTCATCTTCATCATCATCTTCCTCTTGAACTGGCTGACTTGAAGCTGGTGGATGCTTGCCTGAGGATTCCTGTGATTTCTGTCCCCACTTGCTTTTGATCAGAGCTGTCACGGACATGATAAATTCTTATTCTTTGGATTTTTTTAAAGCGAGTTCTAAAAGTTTTGTTTGACTTTAAAGACACTTGTCATAATTAGCCAGAATCCAGGAGAAAGTCCATGTCAAGAATGTATTTTTGAATCCTAAGAATGAATCTCGTAAAAAACACAAAACAAAAGTCAGAAAAAAAAGTTGAGTCCTTCCTCCTTCCTGTCCGTGGTGTAGTGTTGTATTGCAGTGGTGAAACTGGGACAGTGTGTGGCTTAATTCTGACTAAGCTGTAATTATTACATTTATGACTCTCTCCTAGTCTATGTCCCTCCTTTGTTTGGCTCCCTCCCTCTGTCCCTCTTTACAGCACCCTGTTACGTGCCGACATTCCTGAACTAAACCTGGCCTACACGCCTGCCTTTCTTTCTCTTCCCACACTCATTCTGTTGTGGAACCAGAAAAGCAACCCTGACAAAGTCTGATCACTTCTTTTTGCTTCAGATTTTCTGAGGTCCTGTAAAATGTTGTTATATTCATGCTTTCATGTTTCTGTTGGCTTGTTTGCCTTTAGACCAAGGATTACAGAAAAGGAAATTAAATGAAAAAGAATTTACAACAAAGCACTCAGTGCTTTGCAGGGTCCACATTGTGTTTTCAAGATTGGAAAACAGTGCGGACTGTGTTTGTGGCCTGCTAAGCTCGGGCCTCATACAGAGGTTTTGTCACAGGTCACCTGACAGGAAGAGTTTAAAGTCCACCTCCTGTTTTTCACTCCTGTTATAAGACTGCTTGTTGGAGTACCTTTGAGCACTACTAAGAAAACAGGGTGGCAAACAACATATCCTGCAAACTTATCTCACACTTAACCCTCTGGGGCCTGAAGCATTTTGTGCCGTTTTTCACTACAATTGATTTTTCCTTTATATCTCAGATATAAAATTCTTAAACCTTGCCTTTTTTGGTGTCATTTTGTTCAGGACAACCTCATAAATGCATTTCTGAAGTATTTTCATCACTTTGGCATACTGTATTAAAACAGTGGATCTAAAAACACCATAAAATTACAAATTCGGGTGGTAAAAACATAGATTTATTGACTATAAAATTCACAGACATGGTTAACGAATCATTTTGTTTACTTGTAAAGTAAATCTAAACTATAATTAACTAAAATGTATCAAAACAGGACTGAAAAAACAATTCTATACAGATATTTACAGTGAAATAGAAGCACTGCCTCAGGCGTTTTTATAAAACTATTTGCAAAAGGTCACACATATAATGTCAGGAGAAGACAAATGATTTGTGCCAGTCAAAAAAACAGATTCTGTCCAACACAACACAGAGGGACACGTCACACATGGCATTTCCATGAAGTGTTTTTCCTTTTCTTGTGTCCCTGCAGGCAATGTTTACATTTTAGCCTTTGGCTGTTGTGGTGGAGCTGGAATGATGGGGACAGGGTGGGGGACACGTCTCCTGGTCTGGGGGACACCTGTCTCCTCTCTAACAAAAATAAGATGAGGTGTTCAATATTGCCATCAGAATCACTCTCAAACTCAGTGTCAGACTCGATGCTCTGCTCCTTCAAAAAAAAAAAAAAAAGTCGGAGCGCCTGATTGACGTTCATAAGGCGTCATTGTTTTGATAGAAAAAAAAAAAAGAGTTCACTTGAAACTAAAAAACACTCTAATCTCACTCACTACACACTCACTACACACTCACTACACACTCACTACACACTCACTACACACTCACTACACACTCACTACACACTAACTACACACTCACTACACACTCACTACACACTCACTACACACTCACTACATGGTCAAATCATGATAATAATCGCTTTTTCTCTGATATAAATCTCAACTCACTCTCGCTGTCTCCGTCTCTCTGTTTACTTTTTCACGGGTGAACTAAACAAAATGACACCTCCCACTATGGAAACTTGTGATTGGACATGGGCTCTTCTTCTCAACCAATGAGTGAAAGGTATACTGGCACACTACAAGTGGTTTTTTTTGCTGCTCCGTTACTTTCACTTTCACTCCTGACCGGTCTTCTGCACCTGACGCACTAAAATGTCGCGGAAAAACACGGACACAGTTTTCCTCATATCTCCATATCTTATTTGGGCTATCAACATCATTTAAAAACGAGCTTGTAGTTTTATATCTGCACTTTCGACACGGATTGAAACATTGGACCAGATGACGCTGTGCTGTGACACTACTGCCTTTTCAAACGGTCATGTGATTTTGACGCTCCAGAGCGTCAATCGGCCCCAGAGGGTTAATGCATTGTGTATCTCAAGGCACTTTTACAAAGAAAAACCAACAAGAAAAGGAAAGGAGAGATGCTGGAGTCGTCAGATGGTTTTCAGTCACTGTGTGGTGTTGGCTTTGATGTGACATGTGTAGGATTAACCAGTTAGTAAAGCAAAGATTTAGCATGCAGACCCTGTCTCTGTGTCACGGATCACGGACAGGACCCAAGTGCAGGACTCTGGAGGCAGGCTGGATTCAAACAAGTCTTTTATTTCATGGTGACAGTACTGGACAGGACAGACGAGACATGGTAGACTAACAAACCAACAATGACTAAACACAGACAGGACATATATATAGGGCAGGGTGATGATATGAAAGTGGCCACAGGTGCGGTGCTGGAGCGCCCAGACCTATGGCCCGCCCACTCTTAAAGGGGACCTCAGTCCAAGTTCCTGACAGTACCCCCCCCTCCACGACCGGCTCCAGACGGCCCAGGCATCTCAGGATGCTGCCTGTGGAAGTCCCGGATCATGTCTGGGTCCAAGATGTCCCTAGCAGGTACCCAGGCACGTTCCTCAGGGCCATACCCCTCCCAGTCAACCAGGTATTGAAACCCCCGTCCACGCCGGCGAGCTGCCAGGAGCCGCCTGACTGAAAAGACCTCCTCACCCTCCACAATACGGGGAGGAGGAGGGGCTCTTGAGGAGGGAACCAGGGGGCTTTCCCGGGCAGGCTTAACCTTCGACACATGAAAGGTGGGGTGGACGCGAAGCGAGCGGGGCAAACGAAGGCGGACTGCAGAGGGACCAACCAGCTTAACTATTGGATAAGGTCCAATAAACCTTGACGCTAGCTTCTTCGCGTCTGAACGGATAGGCAGGTCCCGGGTGGAGAGCCACACACGCTGACCAACATCATACGCTGGTGCGGGAACCGGGCGCCGGTCTGCAAGCCGCTTGCGCTCAGCAGAGCATTGCAAGAGCTTGCTTCTGGCCTTAAGCCAAGCGCGCTTGCATCGCCGCACCATCGCCAGAGCTGTCGGGACACTAACCTCCGACTCCAGGGCAGGGAACAGGGGAGGTTGGTAACCATACACACACTCAAAGGGAGACAGCCCAGTGGACGAACAGGGAAGGGAATTGTGTGCGTATTCCACCCAGACTAACTGCCTGTACCAAGCAGCTGGGCTGTCAGAGACCAGGCAACGAAGGATGGACTCCAGCTCCTGGTTCACCCTCTCCGTCTGGCCGTTAGACTCTGAGTGGTACCCGGACGAAAGGCTCACCGTACTACCCAACAGCCTGCAAAACTCCCTCCAAAATCGAGACACGAACTGAGGCCCCCTGTCAGAGACAATGTCCCGCGGGAACCCGTGAAGGCGGAACACCTGTGTGAGCATGACCTCTGCCAGCTCCTTGGCTGATGGGAGTTTCGCTAGGGGCACGAAGTGGGCCATTTTGGAGAACCGGTCCACTACGGTGAGGATGGTGGTAAACCCTTCCGCGTCCGGGAGGCCAGTTACAAAGTCAATTGACAGGTCTGCCCATGGTCGAGTGGGTACCGGGAGCGGCTGCAACAGACCAGAGGGACGAGACCGCGAGGTCTTGTTACGCGCACAGACAGGGCAAGCCCGGACATACTCCCGGACCTCCCTGTTCATTGCTGGCCACCAGAAGCGCTGTTTCACCACAAACATGGTGCGCTGAGTTCCTGGGTGGCAAGACAGAAGGTTAGTGTGAGCCCATTGAATGACACTAGATCGTACCGGGGGACCCCCTCCAGAGCCCGCCGAACCTGCTCCTCAATCTCCCACGTCACCGCCCCCACCACACAGGTCGGAGGTAAAATTGGCGTGGGGGAACGAGGAGCAGGATCCGGCTCAAAGACCCGGGAAAGGGCGTCAGGCTTCACATTCTTAGACCCCGGCCGATATGAAACCACAAAGTCGAACCGGGTGAAGAACAGCGCCCCCCGAGCTTGTCGAGAATTTAGTCTCTTGGCTGACTTGATGTATTCGAGGTTCCTATGGTCAGTCCATACCACAAACGGGTGCTCTGCGCCCTCCAGATAGTGTCTCCACTCCTCCAGCGCAGTCTTGATGGCCAGGAGCTCGCGATTGCCAATGTCATAGTTCTCCTCACCCGGGGTCAGCCGCCTGGAAAAAAAGGCACAAGGGTGCAGCTTCCCATCCTCACTGCTGCGTTGCGAGAGCACTGCCCCGACCCCGACATCTGACGCATCCACCTCCACCACAAACTGCCGTCCAGGGTCCGCGACACCAAGCACGGGAGACGAGGTGAACCTGGCCCTGAGCTCCGAAAACGCCTGCTCAGCTGAGTGACCCCAAGCAAATGGGACCTTGGGGGAAGTCAAGGTATGTAGTGGCGCCGCGATGGAACTGAATCCCCTGATAAACCGCCGGTAGAAGTTAGCAAACCCCAAAAAACGCAGCAGTTGTTTGCGGTTACCCGGGGTTGGCCAATCAGCTACAGCCCTGACCTTCTCTCTGTCCATCTCCACCCTCCCCTCTGAGATGACGTGTCCGAGAAAAGAAACTGTGGGAGCATGAAACACACATTTCTCGGCTTTGACAAACAAGTTGTTGCTCAGAAGACGCTCCAAAACATAACGAACATGACTGACATGACTGGCTAGATCTGACGAAAAAATCAAAATGTCATCGAGGTACACGAACAGAAACTTATTCAATGCGTCTCTCAGCACGTCATTGACTAGACCTTGGAAAACTGCAGGAGCATTACATAACCCGAAAGGCATCACCAGATACTCGTAGTGGCCAGAAGGTGTGTTAAACGCTGTCTTCCACTCGTCCCCGTGCCTAATCCGGACCAGGTGGTATGCATTGCGCAAGTCCAGTTTAGTAAAGACCTTGGCTCCCTGCAGGCGTTCAAAGGCCGAAGTCATGAGAGGTAGTGGGTAGCGGTTCTTAACGGTTATCGCATTGAGGCCCCTGTGATCAATGCACGGTCGAAGGGTCTTGTCCTTCTTGGATACAAAGAAAAATCCCGCCCCTGCAGGGTAGGACGAGGGTCTGATTATCCCAGCCTCTAAGGCAGACTCAATATAATCCTTCATGGCCTGATTCTCGGGTTGTGACAGCGAGTAAATGCGACCCTTGGGGGGAGTGGTACCTGGCAATAAGTCAATGGCACAGTCATACGGACGATGCGGTGGCAGAGATGTTGCTTTCCCCTTATTGAACACCTCCCTTAGATCATGGTAGCAGCTGGGAACTCGCTCGAGATCCGGATATACAGGAACCTCCACAGCTGCTACCTTAACTCCCGACACTGACCGACCGTGCTCGGAACAATCCCCTCCCCAACTCAAAATAACCCCCGACTCCCAGTCAATATGGGGCTTGTGCAAACGTAACCAAGGGAGGCCCAGGATCACTGGGTAGGACGGACTTAACCCTAAATGAAATGAAATCTCCTCAAAATGGGAGGGACCAAACAATAACTGAACAGAAAGAGTCTTTTTATCAATGGAAAATATTTTGCGTCCATCTAAAGCAAAAGCCTTCAAGGGCAATGATAACAGTTCAGTGGGGATATTGTGTCTCTCAGCCCACTTAAGGTCCATAAAGTTCTCATCTGCACCAGAGTCAATGAAAACCTCAATGTCCAAGGTGGTGTCGGCATACCTCAGTTTAGCCGGCGTGAGTCTTCTTAAAGGCGCAGTGGAGGAGTTCTTAAGACTCACCGGGGCCCTCCTGAACCCAGGTGAGCCTGTCCCTTTAAGAGGACACGCTGCAGCTCTGTGCCCGTGCTGACCACAGTACAAACACAGGCCGTCGGTCAGGCGCCGATGCCGCTCCTGCGTGGAGATGCTGGTGCGGCCAAGCTGCATCGGCTCCTCCGGAAGCTGTGCAGCACTCGGGACTCGCTCCTGCTGGGGGGCGGGACGGAGAGGGGCGTGCTCCTCCCGTGCGCTCCTGGATTCTCCTCCCTGCTGGTCAGTCTGCCTCAGGCGATCACGGACCGTCAGACGATTCTCCATCTTGACCGCCAGGGCAATGAGGGAGTCCAAGTCGTCGGGGAGATCCCTCAGGAAGAGCTGGTCGCGAACCGGGCTGGCCAGCCCGTAGAGAAAGGTGTCCCGCAGTGACGCATCGTTCCAGGTGCAGTCTGCGGAGAGGGTGCGAAACTCAATCGCGTAATCGATCACCGACCTCCCTCCTTGACGCAGCGCTGCCAGCACTCGAGCCGCCTCCTGTCCGCCGGGACGCCGATCGAAGATCCTCGACAGCGCGGCTGTGAACTCGTCCACCGAGTCACACAGCCGGGATTGGCGGTTCCACTCAGCGGTGGCCCAAGCCTCCGCTCTGCCAGACAGGTGGGAGATGATGTACGCGACCCTGGACTTCTCTGTTGGGAACGCCCCCGGCCGCATCTCGAAGTGGAGACCACACTGGACCAGGAAGGGTCGCGAATCCCCGGAGTCCCCCGAGAAGCACGCTGGACTTGAGAGCGGTGACGGCAGCATCACGAGGGTGGCAGCGGCGGCAGCTGGCGGCACTGCGGCGACAGCGGCAGCCCGAACCTCTGGGACCGAGAGGCGAGTGATGAGCTGCTGGAGGTGACCGGTGAGTTGGTTCAGTTGACTTTCCACTGACGTGTGTCGATGAGAAAGGTCGTGGAGACCCGCCGTTAAACCAGCCAACTGCTCGTCGTGTTGAGTGAGCCGGTCTTCCTGCTGGCCAACTGCTCCTAGCAGCTGGTGACCAGAGTCCGCTGGGTCCATGATGGTTGGTTTGTTCTGTCACGGATCACGGACAGGACCCAAGTGCAGGACTCTGGAGGCAGGCTGGATTCAAACAAGTCTTTTATTTCATGTTGACAGTACTAGACAGGACAGACGAGACATGGTAGACTAACAAACCAACAATGACTAAACACAGACAGGACATATATATAGGGCAGGGTGATGATATGAAAGTGGCCACAGGTGCGGTGCTGGAGCGCCCAGACCTATGGCCCGCCCACTCTTAAAGGGGACCTCAGTCCAAGTTCCTGACACTCTGTGGCAGAGCTAACGTTGGTTTACAGGTTAATAACTACTCCTAATATTATCAATAGAACCCAATCACTGTAATAGAATCTAATCTAATATCATCAATAGAACTCAATCACTGTAATAGAATATATCATCATCAATAGAACGCAATCATTGTAATAGAATATAATACCATTAGCAATAGAACTGAATCACTGTCAATCAACACACTTTCATAAAAGTTAAACAGTTCTAGCATCAGGTTTAACTAATCTCAGGTAATGCACAGTTGTTACCACTTCCTTGAGGTCTTCTGAAGAAGGAGTTGGTTGTTGTCCAGGCCGGAGGGAAGCTGCTGGCTTCTCTTGTAGTTAGCACCTTCTGCTAACTGTGGTTGGCTGTATTTTGGAGAATCTCTCCAAATCCTTTTTGGTGAAGTGGGGGGAATTGAGAGGCGTTGAACCCTGGGGCCTCACCCAATCGGTGACTGGTTGAGAGCGTGGGGGAAGTCAGTCTCATTTGAGCAGAAAGGGGGAGGATTTGCATGCATGGTGCTGCAGGGGCAATAGGACCACCGCTGGGTGTGATGCTCAGGCAGACTCCTGAGTCAGGTTTCAGATGTCATGACTTTGTAACATGACAACTGAACATTTATTTCCTTAGAAATTGACCAACTTTCTGTGGTCTTGTGAGATCCCAACATGTCTGTATGTCTGTCGTCCATGACTACATACATATAAAGCCCACAAAGCTCACATTACCTCACATGCTAATGAGAGCTTTGTGGACTAGATAACATGCTAATGTGACATAATGCGAATGCTTTTAATGATTTTAATGCTAATGCTAGGCTAATTAGCAGATTAGCATATGAGATAAAACACGGTTCCAGGTCAGGGAAACCTGTGAAGTAACCTGCATCATTTTCAGGTTGATAACAGGTGCTGTTCAATTGAGCTGATATTTGGGGGATGGGGGGTAAGTTTGTCTTACTATATGTGGAGTGAGGTTGTGCTCAGGCAGTGTCCAAGCATGAATCAATTAAAAAAACAGTACAAAGCAAAGGTGTTCACAAAGTACAGGGACGAAGGACTGTAGACACGGGTGTAAGGATTATTTATTATTTATCTATATTTCTATTTGTTGGTTTGTTTTTCTTGTGGTTTCATTTTTGTTTTTGTTTTTTTGTTTTATATATATATATGTGTGTGTGTGTGTGTGTGTGTGTGTGTGTGTGTGTGTGTGTGTGTGTGTGTGTGTGTGTGTGTGTGTGTGTGTGTGTGTGTGTGTGTGTGTGTGTGTGTGTGTGTGTGTGTATACATGTACAGTATGTATATTCATATAGAATATATACAATATACAATACTGTCGCTGAAGAATCTGTGGCTATGGTTAGATAGAAATAGGAGCCCCTCTCTGTTGGAAACCCGCCCCTGTGGCAGAAGCCCTTTTTGTGACCCACCATAGAAAACGTATTTTCCTTTAATGTAACATTGTGGCGGTTGCTAGGAGCCAGGCCTCTCACCCCAAAGGACTCTGGGTAGAGGGGCGGGGTTTGGGCTCTCCCGCGCTGGGGCGTTTGTGGGCTGTGCGAGTCCAGTTCTGTTTTCCCTACAATAAAGATGTGTTCCAAGATTCAGCTCTGCCACATCCTGCATCCTGCCACATTGGTGACCCCGTTATGGACATGTTTGAGGAAGTAGAAGGCTGCGACGTTGATTCGTCCTCGTCTCCTCAGCCACGCCGGACGGCGGTTTTCGCCACGGCTCTGAGGCTTCCCGACTTCTGGCAAAATGACCCGGCTTCGTGGTTCGTGCATGTCAAGGCGCTCTTTCGACTGCGCGGAATCACGGAGGATGAGCAGAGGTACTACTTGACCGTCGCAGCTTTGGACCAGCAGTCCACCAGGCGAGTAATCCAGCTTCTGCGCGCTCCCCAGCGGCTCGAAAAATTCACTTCGCTGTTGGGCGAGGACGAGGGTGGATTCCTTTTCCCCCACTTGTTCCTGCGCCAACTCACGCCGCCAGCGCGCGCAGCTTTGGCTAACTCCCGCTGCTTGGCCGAAGGCGACTTCCGTGGTTTTGCCGAGGAGGCGGATCGAGTTTTGCTGGCGACAAGGAGATTTGCGGTGCAAGGTGTGGGAGCGGAGCCCCCCAGCTGGTGATGGAGAACGCAGACCCGGCGGCGGTGACCAGGGTCACCGCTCGGAGGCGACGCGGGACCAACATGTGCTTCTTTTTGGCGCCAAGGCGCGACGCTGCGTCCCTCCTTGCTCGTTCGAGGCGCCAGGAAACGCCAGCGCCAGCACTCAGTAGCAGCTGTGGGTGCTGGTGGACGGAGTGAGCTGCTTTTCGTCAAAGACTTGGTGTCAGGAAAGCGTTTTCTGGTGGACTCCGGCTCTCAGCTGAGCCTCCTCCTTCCAGCCGGCACGGACTTGCCGGCCCGGGACACGGGACCTCCGTTGAGCGCGGCCAACGGTTCCCCCATCTCATCTTTTGGCAGTAGGTCAGCGACTGTATGTTTCCATGGACGCAAGTTTAAGTGGGACTTTGTGATCGCCTCCATTACTGTTCCCATTATCGGTGCTGATTTTCTCTTTGCTCATGATTTGCTGGATGATGTCGCGAACTGCCGGTTGATCGATGCAGTGTCTTTTGCTACCTTTCCGTGTGAGACCGAGGGACCTGGGCCATTAACCCACGCTAATTTTTTAGCATCAGAGAATGTGTTTCAGCGTTTGTTGGGGGAGTATCCGTCTTTGTCCAAGCCTGTATTTTCCACCACGGTGACGAAGCACGGCGTCGAGCATTTCATTGCTACCACGGGCCCGCCGGTTTTTGCGCGCGCACGTCGCTTAGACCCGGAGAAGCTAGCTATAGCTATAGAGGATTTTGCCAATATGCAGCGTTTGGGCATCGTGAGGCGTTCTAACAGCCCGTGGGCCTCGCCGCTTCACATGGTGCCGAAGGCAGACGGTTCATGGCAGCCATGTGGAGATTTTCGCCGCCTTAACAATATCACTGTGCACGATCGCTATCCCATTCCGCAGATTCAAGACTTTTCTGTGCGTTTGGCAGGCGTCTGTGTTTTCTAAAGTGGACCTGGTGCGCGGTTATCACCAGGTTCCTGTGCGTGCAGATGATGTGCCTAAGACTACAGTGATTACCCCGTTCAGGCTTTTTGAGTTCCTGCGCATGCCTTTTGGCCTTAAAGGGGCAGCACAGACTTTTCAGAGGTTGATGGACTCGGTGCTGCGCGACCTCACTTTCATGTTTGTTTACCTCGACGACATCTTGGTGGCTAGTTTGTCAGCTGAGGAGCATTTGTTGCATCTGAGGCAAGTTTTTCAGCGCCTTGAGGAATACGGCCTTATCGTCAACCCTGCCAAGTGCCAGTTTGGTCTGCCTGTGATTGATTTTTTGGGTCATCGGATTTCAGCTCAGGGTGCCATTCCGTGGCCTTCTAAGGTGCAGGCGGTGACAGATTTCCCTCGTCAGGCCACTGTTAAGGCCCTGCAGGAGTTTTTGGGCATGATTAATTTCTACAACCGTTTTCTTCCGCGTGCCGCCCACCTTCTGCAGCAACTTTATGGGGCTTTGCGTGTGAAGAAAGGCTCCAATCCAGTTGACTGGACACCGGATCGTGTCCAGACTTTTGAGAGTGCCAAGACTGCTCTTGCTGATGCAGCTCTTTTAGCCCATCCATCACCTTTAGCACCCATCTCTCTAACGACTGACGTGTCTGATATAGCGGTGGGGGCCGTGGTGGAACAGCAGGTGGCTGGAGTTTGGCAGCCTCTTGCATTTTTCAGCCGCAAGTTGCGTGATAGCGAACACAAGTATAGTGTTTTCGATCGTGAGTTGTTGGCGTTATATCTGGCAACTCGTCATTTCCGTTTCCTTTTGGAGGGTCGTTCATTCACAGCTTATGTGGATCACAAACCGTTGACCTTTGCGATGTCTAAGGTGATGGAGCCGTGGTCTGCTCGCCAGCAGCGCCATTTGTTATCCATCTCCGAGTTTACGACTGATATTCGACATGTGGCTGGTAAGGCGGATTGCGTCGCTGTTTGTCCGTCTCGAGTGCTTGTGTGTCCCGTGCATCTGGGGGAATTTTTGCCTGTGAGTTCTGCGCCGCGACTCCGGTCAGACGTCGGTCCATTTTCCTCCAGCGGTTTTTCGGCTCCGGGCCCCGTTCACCACGGTTTTCCACGGTCGTTTGTTCAGGCGGAGCTCAATTCGGCCCGCCTTGCGTCGTGCGACACGACGCTCACCGCTCACCCTTCCAACCCCAATATGATGGCTGACGAGGTCATGTGTCCGGCCCAGGTTCCCCGTCGTGGTCGCCCTCCTTCAAGACCCCCTGTGTTTTCTCCTCCTCATGGACGCCCTGATCGCTGAGTTTCATCTGAGGTTTCGCATGAGTGACAACGCAGCCGTTATGGCCGACCGTTAAAGCCTCCTGTGAGGTATTGCCTGGTTTCCCAGATGTGCCTTCTGGGTGTTCGGGGGGAGGCTGTGTGGCGGTTGCTAGGAGCCAGGCCTCTCACCCCAAAGGACTCTGGGTAGAGGGGTGGGGTTTTGGCTCTCCCGCGCTGGGGCGTTTGTGGGCTGTGCCAGTCCAGTTCTGTTTTCGCTACAAAAAAGACGTGTTCCAAAATTCAGCTCTGCCTCATCCTTCGTCCTGCCACAACATCAAGCAGCAGAGGATTATGTTTTCTAGTTTGTTGTTGGACACTGCCTCTAACTAATTTGATGCTTTCCTGTAATTTACACAATTTTCCAATCAAGCCTGCATTTCCTGGGGATGCTCCCCAGTATGAATGGCTCCAATTAGGGCACTAGCTACTGTTGGAGCCAAAGTCCAGTGGTCCCTCAACCTCATGGAAGGGGGGAGGGGGGAACACGTTTTATGAACAAAGAGACCACATGCTCAAGACTGGAAAAGTTCGCCATTGGTCATGTGACCCGCCCCCCGGGTCTCCCCCCAGCATGGTGCAACACTGGAGGTCAACACCAAGACCTCCCTCACCAGCCGGAAACTCTGGGGCGGGCCCTCCCTCAGGATTGGTCCACCTTGCCCTGAGCACAGCGGGAACCCGGAACAAAACCAACAGGTATAAAATCCACCCGCGAAGGTAAACAGACCTCTTCCAAGTCGAATGTGCTCCGAGATGAAGTGCCACATGTGTTAACACACTGACCGGGCCCGGAGTTCTTCACCTCCCTGGACGAGCCGAGAACCACCCGTGAAATTACTTTTCTTTTTTCTTTTTCGTTTTTTTCTTATTCACCTGGATCCTGAGTGTGCGCTCCCCGCATGCCGACCTGAGCCCCGCTTCTTCTTCCCCCTCCTCACAAGAAGCGCTTGATCACTCCTCGGATCATCCTGTGGACTTTCCCTCTGTCCACAAACAGTTCAGTTTCCTTTCCCTGGGACACCAGAGAAACAGCCCGCAGCCGGAAATCCACGGACTTCAACCGGCCACGGAAGCACGTTCACCCTCGTCCAACTAAGTAAGGCTTAGAGTCTGGGCAGGCAATTAGAATAACGTGACTTTAATATTGCTGTGTGTTTTATTATTGTGTTTTCAACCAATCTGTATCTGCACGTTGGATTTTCCATCCACGCGAACCTCCGCACTGTGCAGCTCTCTCTCTCCCTCTCTCTCTCTCTCTCAGCTTGTCCCTCTGCTCCTGGAGTCTAATCTTGCATAGCTCGCATATTTAGACCCCGTGGACAAGCTGGGAAAGTTGGACACACAGTGGGATCTGTCCTCCTTTCGCCCCTTCTTTCTCTCTTCCCTCTCCTCACTAACGTTGCGCAACTTAGCAACAGCTGTTCCCGTTCGCTCCTTCACCGCGCTTCTGGGACCGTGTGTTGTTCACTGTCCCTGGGATTTCTCAGTCCCGAGACCCCAGGCGCACTCCAAGCAGGCTCACGAGCCGTGCACGAGCACAGTGACGTCACGCTGTCCAGAAAGAGAGCGCCGAGCGCCTCTGGTGGTCGTGTGGGTGATTGCAATCTCTTGAGAGACCGCCACTCGGTGGACACGTCAAGTCATTGACCCCTAGTGGTCGTTACGGTCACTGCCTCGAACCAAAGTCAAAGTCAAAAGTCAAAGTTAGCTTTATTGTCAAGTGTGCTGATATGCATGACATACAGCACAGATTAAATTTCAGTCCTCTCAGACCCACAGTGCAAAGGCATGTAATAATATATTAAGAAAAACAATATAAAGATTTAAAAATCTATACACCCTATAAACATATAAACAGTAAAGTGGCATGTACACAAAGACGCCTGCCTCCCTCTAGTGTCCGCTCGAGGTCATTACACCCACTCACACTGACCCTCCAAGGTCCGCTGCCACCTGGTGGACACTTGTGGTCATTACACCCACACACACTGACCCTCCAAGGTCCACCGCCACCTGGTGGACACTCGTGGTCATTACATCCCCACTCAGGCTTCCACACACTCACTCACACACACACCACACACACGCCCTCTTTCTTTGTACATAGTGTTTGCTGTTTTGTAGATTAGATCTCCGTGTTTAACGTTTGATTGATTGATTGTTTTATTGAATAATTCCTGAATTATTTTTGAATAATACATTTTTGTTAATAAACGCATTTTAACTGAATTGATCGATTCTTGGTAATTATTGTGTATTTGTTGTTGACAATTCACTGGTTTGTAACAGTCTGTGCTCGAATCTCACACCTTCCTTGTTGTTTAAGATTGTTATATTTACACAAGAAATATTAACTTGTAGCGCGCAGGAACGGGAGTCGTAGGCGGCGTGTCGAATGACAGTGCCAACGTCGGCAGTTTTATTGACATAAAGCCTTATAACAATTAACAGGAACAGAACGTGACTCGTTGCGCTGCGGTTGCTAACTCAACTAACCACATCCGCTTGTGTGTCGGTATAAACAGTCCCACCGGAACCAATCTATGTAACCCAGGTTCCGCGGGTGAATTATGTAACGCCCACTACACAAGCCCCCCCAGAATTCACCCATAGTCAAAGTCACAATGTCGAAAGGGGACGATAACCCGACCACGGCGGGTACAGACAACAGGGGCGAAGGGGGAAACAGGGGCAACAGGCGCAGCTGGACTGACCACAGAATCGGGTGGCAAGGGCGCTGACACAGTGGCAGGGAGTTCAGCCGGAGCAGGGGAAACAGTCCTCTGGGGACGCCCACGGCGTGGGGCCCGGGCCAATTCCACTGGCCTGGAAATGTCCACATGAGCGGGCTTAACCCGATCCAGGGAAATAGTCTCAAGTCTTCCGCCCATGTCCACCACCAGGTTCTTACCTCCATCCTGCAGGACCTTAAACGGCCCGTCATAGGGTGGACGCAACGGCCCGCGGTGTGCGTCGTGGCGGATGAACACGAACTTCGCTGAATGCAGATCGGGGGACACCTGAGGGACTGGGGTACCGTGCTGTGATGTGGGGACCGGTGCAAACGATCCGACGACCTCCTGCAGAGAAGACCGCTGCCCGGCTGCCGACCATGGTGTTGTGGCGTCGGGGATGAACTCCCCAGGTACTCTCAGCACCTGGCCGTAGACGAGCTCGGCGGACGACGACTGCAGGTCCTCCTTCGGGGCCGTCCTGAGGCCCAGCATCACCCAGGGGAGCTTGTCCACTCATTGCCATCCTTCAGGCCTGCACGTAGGGCCGCCTTCATGGAGCGGTGGAAACGTTCACACAAACCATTCCCCTGGGGGTGATATGCGGTAGTGCGGTGTAACTTAACCCCCAATTCCCTGGCGACAGCAGTCCAGATCTCCGAAGTGAACTGTGCACCTCGGTCGGAGGGCAGGTCTGAAGGGGTCCCGAAACGTGCGACCCACGTCCCGATAAACGCCCGGGCCACGTCGGCAGACGATGTTGAGGCGAGGGGAACCGCTTCCGGCCAGCGGGTCGTCCGATCCACCATTGTGAGGAGATAGGTGAAACCATGCGAGGGGGGGAGCGGCCCTACCAGGTCAATGTTGACGTGGTCGAACCTCCTCTCAGGAACCGCAAATGTCTCTAGGGGGGTCTTAGTGTGGCGGTGCACCTTTGCACGTTGACAGGCCACACATGAGTCAACCCAGGACCGCACGTCCTTCTTCAAGCCCCTCCAGACGAACTTCTGAGCCACCAACTTTGCAGAGGCTTTTCTGCCGGGATGGGAGAGACTGTGTATGGCCTCGAACGCGGCCCGCTGCCAACTGACAGGGACCAGTGGCCTTGGCTGGCCAGTAGAGAGGTCGCACCATAACTTAACCCCTGAGCCGCTGACAGCGACCTCCTCCAGGCGCAGTCCAGTGTCCGCCTCTTTCAGTGACTGAACCTCGGGGTCCGAGGCCTGCTCCTCGCTCATACGTGCATAGTCGAGACCCAGCTGCACCGTGTGAACCATCGCTCTGGAAAGACAATCCGCGACCACGTTGTGCTTGCCGGCGATGTGGCGGATGTCAGTGGTGTATTCAGAGATGAACGACAGCTGGCGCTGTTGGCGGGCGGACCACGGTTCAGTCACTTTGGCCATGGAGAACGTGAGAGGCTTATGGTCGACGAAAACTGTAAACTTACGGCCTTCTAGCAGGAAGCGGAAGTGTCGGATTGCCAACCAGACGCCGAGCAGCTCCCTGTCGAAGGTACTGTATTTCTGCTCTCTAGGGGCCAGCTGGCGGCTGTAAAAGGCGAGCGGTTGCCACGCACCCTCGACCCACTGTTCCAGCACGGCTCCAACAGCTGAGTCCGAAGCGTCGGTTGTAAGGGCAATCGGGGCGCCGGGTTACGGGTGGACCAACATGGCGGCCTGGCATAATGCAGTCTTCGTGTCGTCGAATGCCCTGCCTCTCTCGTCGGTCCAGTCAATGTCTTGGCTGGGGGTCTTACCCTTCAGGGCGTCGTACAGCGGGTGCATAATGTGAGCTGCCCGGCGGATGAATCGGTGGTAGAACGTGACCATGCCAAGGAATTCCCGGAGTCCCTGAGCCGAGCGTGGGCGGGGAAAGGCGGACACGGCCTCCACCTTCGACGGTAGGGGGACGGCCCCATCATTACCGATGAGGTGCCCCAGGAACGGGATGGACTTCGCTCCAAAGACACATTTAGCCGGGTTGATAATCAGGCCGTGCTGGTCAAGCCGTGTGAAAAGGGCCCGGAGGTGCTTCAGGTGCTCTTCCTCGGATGAGCTGGCGACAAGGACGTCGTCCAGGTAGACAAACAGGAAAGGCATGTCTCTGAGTGCCGAGTCCATTAGTCGTTGGAAGGATTGAGCCGCGTTTTTTTGGCCAAACGGCATCCTGAGGAACTCGAATAGTCCGAAAGGTGTCACCACCGCTGTTTTTGGAATGTCTGTCGGGTGCACCAGAACCTGGTGGTAACCGCGTACCAGGTCGACCTTTGAAAACAGGCGCATCCCTGCCAAATGCGCTGAAAAGTCCTGAATATGGGGGACTGGGTATCGGTCTGGCGTGGTGGCATCATTAAGGCGCCGGTAGTCGCCGCACGGACGCCAGCTGCCATCCGGCTTGGGGACCATGTGGAGTGGCGAGGCCCATGGGCTGTCGGAACGACGGATGATGCCGAGGCGCTCCATGTTTTCAAACTCGGACTTCGCCATCGCCAGTTTCTCTGGGTTGAGCCGTCGTGCACGAGCATAGACGGGGGGGCCTGTAGTGTCAATATGATGCTCAACTCCATGTTTAGCCGTGATGGCCGAGAAGGTGGGCTGGGTCAGGCAGGGAAACTCTCCGAGAAGCCGTTGGAATTTGTCACCTTCAGAGAGCGAGCTGGAGAGGCCGCCATAAGTCCCCTCGTCGCGGACGCACACAAAAGAGGAGAAGGTCTGGGCGTCCACCAAGCGGCCATTTTTAACGTCCACCAACAGTCCATGGGCGCACAAGAAATCAGCGCCGAGGAGGGGAAAGGTGATATCGGCCGTGACAAAGTCCCAGGAAAACTGCTGTCCCCCAAAACATACGGTCACAGTCCTCGTGCCGTACGTCCGGATCGGGGTGTCGTTGGCGGATGATAAGGGGGGTCCCTGTGACCCTCCAGCGGCGTCTTCCACCGTAGCCGGCAGGACGCTTCTCTGGGCGCCGGTGTCACAGAGGAATTTACGTCGTGAGAGGGTGTCCTCTATGAATAGCAGCCGGCCTTTAGCGCCTGCACTCATGGCTACTACTGAGCGCAGGCCTTGGCGTTTCCCGTCTTATTGAAGGTGCACGGTGAGCAACACCTTTTGGCTTTCACACCAAAACGGGCGTGGAAGTAGCACAAACCCGGGCTGGCACGGTTGTCTGTGGCAGTGGGGGTGCGGGCCCGTGTGGGTGTGTGGCTGTACGTCGGGGCCAGCACGTCTGGGGCGGCGCGTTGTGTGGCCAGGAAGAACCGGTCTGCTTCTTCCGCCAGAGCACGTGGCTCAGTAATGGACGTATTGGCGAGCGCAGTCTGGACGTGTGGCGTGGCATGTGACGCAAAAACAGTTCAATGAAGAGGAAATTGGGCTCCTCAGCACCCAATTAGTTCAACATCATCTCCATGTGTTCAGAGGGTTTGCTGTCTCCTAAACCCTGGATCGCAAGGAGACGTCGAGCACGCTCAGACTGGGACAGTTCAAAAGTTTTTAGGAGGTACGCCTTGAGCCCGGCGTATTTATTCTGGGCCGGAGGGGCTGTGATGAAACTCACTGCTCTGGCTGCAGTGGAGCTCCCCAGTGCAGACACGACGTGGTAATAGCATGTAGCATCGTCCGTAATACTACGGAGGGCGAACTGAGCCTCCGCTTGCGCGAACCACGTCGCCGCGGATGTCTCCCAAAACTCCGGTAGTCTCAGCATGGCGGCACTCGCCATGTCAATTCGCTCGGTTCGCAGATCAGCCTCAGGAACTTCAACGGGGCTGACGTCGGGGTCACCAATGTAGCGCGCAGGAACGGGAGTCGTAGGCGGCGTGTCAAATGACAGTGCCAACGTCGGCAGTTTTATTGACATAAAGCCTTATAACAATTAACAGGAACAGAACGTGACTCGTTGCGCTGCGGTTGCTAACTCAACTAACCACATCCACTTGTGTGTCGGTATAAACAGTCCCACCGGAACCAATCTATGTAACCCAGGTTCCGCGGGTGAATTATGTAACGCCCACTACAAACTAACTTAAATAACCTTTTGACAAACGAGACTTAAATTTGGTATTAGCTATTTCCAGCTTGAAAATAGCTAACTACCATCCTACGTCAGGCTACCTTATCCTGGAATGATCACTCAGAATGTCATAGTATTACTAATGTAATATCTGTGTGTCTATGTGTGCGCGCCTCTAACCTTTCTGCAGCCTCCACACACCGATCACCATCCAGCAGCCTACTCTCAGTTCGCTTCGTCTCGGTTCAGTTCAGCTCGGTGGATGTTCGCATCAGACACATATTATACGTATATTATGTAAGTAGCTCGTGTCACAATCCTCAGAAGAAACTGGGCATGAACTAGGTCACTACGCCACTGTCGTCTTCTGCAGTTAACTGTAACGGTGCGCATGCACCGTGCTGCCCTCTGCTGCCCATTCTGCACACTACAAGAGAGCTGTTTAAGTTAATTTGTTTGTGGGTCTGACCTTTTCTGTGAGGTGTTTATACATGTGAGCATGGTTCAGTGCAACTTGTGTTTTTTTCCCCTGTAAAAGTGTCTTGAGGTGACTGTATTTGGCAGTATACAAATCAAATTTTATAAAATCGAATTAAAAATGTGACATTTCTTTACAGATGCTGGTCAGATGAATGTTTTTATTTCACTATTATTTATTATTACATGACTGTACAGTTATTCTTTAGCTTCACCTCAAATGACATGATTCCACAGAGAATGAAGTCGGAAGCAAAAACAAGGTCCAAAATCCGGCATGTAAATTAAACCCACCACCCTTTAGTCACGTGATTCTCTTTGGTCAAAGAGTCCAGGTGCTCACAGATGTTTTTCCATGAGATTCAAATTGAACAGAAAACGTCAGATAGCACCAAACATGACAGCAGGAGCAGGTCCGTGAACAAAGAACAACAATAATAATAATAATACTCTAATTATTCTATTGTGGATTAAATAGTGTTCTAATTGCATATGTAGGGGATATTAAAGACACACAACACAGAGTGAAACGATTAAGGCTTATCAATTTGTTTTTCAATCTAACATTAGAAAGATTCTCCATTTTATTACAGTAAAAATAAGAAAAAAAATATAAAATCTCTTCAATCATAGAAAAGCTGAATTTACATCTATCCACAGATTATGAATGATTGACCTGAAGAGGTGATTTGACATAACTACAGTTGAGTTCAATCAAGTAATGAGAGAAGAATAACTAATGCTCTCATGCAGTGTACAGACACAACCATCTCAAACTATTCTCAGTACGACAGACTTTCTAGATTTTTTTGGCTTAAAGAGCTGCATAAACTCTTGAGGAGTTTTGCAGGTTAATGGACCTAAAACTGTGGCAGAAGGTAGAGAAGAAGCATGCAGATGTTTGCCCGTTGCTTCCTTGATGACATGTACAGTATCACGATGGAATGGCTCAGTCTCGATGAGGTAAAGCCGGTGTGTGTTTGACCTCTGCAGCAGCACATAGTCAGGACTTGTGTTCCATCAGTTTTAGCAGCAATGTGTAAAAGTCAAACAAGGAGACCTCCTATGTGATGCAAGAAGAGTCCGGGTCTGCAGTGACATCGAAGAGATCTGTGGGTTTTGGAGGGAAAGTGCAGCCTATCTCTCAGATTTGATCTTGTAGCGGAGGACGAGATAAGTGGCGAGCCGCAAGGTGAGGAAGAAGATGCCCAGGACAATGAAGTCTATGTGGAGCTTGGCATCCTCCACGTCCAGGAGCTGTAGGACCTCTTCAGGCTGTTGGAACTTGCAGACTTTCCCTGGACACTCCAGCTCGGAGCGGTTCATCCCATAGATGGACAAGATCACACCCTCAAAACCGTACCTGAGGAAGAAATGACACAAGGGTACAGTCCTCAATGTAAACTACTATATGTCTTCATGAATGGATGGATGGATGGATGATTGATGGATAATGGTTGAATGAATAGATGGATGGATGGATACAGGGATAGATGATAGATGGATGAATGGATGGATGGACAAACAAATAATAGCTTGATAGATAGATGGATGGATGAATGAATGATGAATGAATGATGGATGGATGAAGTAATGGATAATGGATGGATTGATGGATGATGGATGGATAATGGCTGAATGAATAGATGGATGATGGAGGGAAGGATGATAGTGGGATGTATTGATGGATGAATGCATGATGGATGGATGGATAAAGGGATGAATTGATGGATGGATGATGGATGGGTGACTGTATGAATGGATCGATAGGTTAATGGATGGTTGGAGGATTCATTGATTGATGCATGATATCTGTATTAACAAATAGATGGATGGACAGATTATTATGGTTTAAATGGATGGATCTTTACTGGATGTGAGAATGGATGGATTTTGGATGAGTTGATGGACCCAAATTGATGGATGGAAGGATAGTTTGGATTATGAATGTATTAAATGGATGGAGGAATGACTGGATTCCTCCATTGGTGTGAATGGATGGATCAATTACTGATCAATTACTGCATGAAAGAAATGATGGATGAATTGATGGATTGCTTGATGACTTAATGGATGGATGGATTGCTGGTATAATCAATAGATTGATGGCTGGATTGATGAATTGAACGAAATAATGATATCAATGCACCCTGTGTTCACAATGTGTTGTTTTTTCTGTGAGTTTCTTTATTTAACATCCGGTCTGCTGTGCATTTAGTAGTCTGACTTCAGTTAAACCCATTTCTTCTTTATTGTCATGCACCACTGTAAATAATCTATTGTACTTCTATTGTATATTATATGTATTTCTGTACTCAGACCAAATTTATCTCAGAGTGTGGTGACTTTTTAGATGTTGATTGTTAAAGATCATCATTTTCAATTAATTATGCTGCAGAATTAGATGAGGGTCAATTTCCCTCTCATACTTTAGTATGAGAGAGGGAAATTGAGAGGGACCCCTGCTAATTGCTTTAGCAGGGGTCTTCAAATCTGGGTCTCGAGAGCCGATGTCCTGCAAGTTTTAGGTCTCTCAGGTGCACAGGGGCTCTTTATATATTTATTTTTACAAGCCTCAACATTAGATTGAGGTATCCTGACGCAAGGAGAGAGCTAAAATGTGCAGGATACTGGCTCTCGAGGTCCGGATTTTAAGACTTCTGCTCTAAACAAATATGAATTCAGTAAAAAGAGAAAATCAATGCATTTGTTGGCAGGTTGAGTGGTGACATTAGGGCTTAGAGCAACAGTTGTGTCAGGACAAACATAGATGGAAACATGCTACTAATTAGGGCTGGGCGATATGGACCAAAAAGTATATCTCGATATTTTTTTACATAAACTCGATATTCGATATATATCTCGATATATTTTCTGGTGAAAATATACATAAAAAAATATTCATTTTTAAAGCTTCGGCGATGTTGTCTCCCGTGTGATTAGCAGGGAAGTAGCTTGTTTGCAGGCAGGCGCTTTTTAATTCCTAGTCGACGATGTAATGGACTGTCACACACATGTAGGGTTCGGTGGTCCTGCTAGACCACATGTCTGTGGTCAGCGCGAAGTAAGTGACTTTACTTCATTGTGCGGCAATGATCTTGCTCACTTCGGCGTACATTTTAGGCAGCATTTCTCGTGAAAAATATGCCCGGCTTGGCAACTGGTACCTGGGGTCGAGGACTTTGATGAGGCAAACAAACCCGTCGCGTTCGACGGTGGAAATGGGGACTAGATCTTTAGCAATGTGATATGCGATTGCTCTGGTTATCTGTTCCCATCTTTTGCTGGTTTTCTCATAAGGCACTACGCGTGAAATCGAAGCTTGCAGTGTACATTGTTTTAGTGCTGGGGACGTGGATTGCACTGCCACTGTGGCAGTGCACAATTATGCACTCTTCGTATTGTATTGGGTGCCGCTGTTGAAGGTGCTGGAATAGGTTCGTTGTGCTCCAACTTATTGTAGCCACGGATTTCTGACACTCCCTACAAAACACATTCTCCTGCTTTTTGTCCAGTGGCTTAAATCCGAACCACCGCCACACAACCGAGCCAGAATTTCGCGTTTTACTTACAAGTAGTTGGCCACTAGCACACGTGTCGCCGGTGGCACATTCAGACTCCATCTTTGCTAGTGTGTTGTTGTTGTCTTGAGTCAGTGAAAGTGTAGTGGGCGTGAGAGGGCAAGCGCGTCTTGGAAGGAGGAAGGGGAGGGGTTTAATAGCTTGTGTGAGTGTGGAGAGGAAGTGGGAGGCGGGCGAGAATCAAGGAACACAGCAAATAAGCGGAGTTTGCTAATTTTAACGTGAAATAAATTATATCGATATTACGATATTTTCTTAATTCATATCTTGTTTGAAAATATATCGATATATCGTAAAAACTCGATACATCGCCCAGCCCTACTACTAATGCTTCATTGCATTGACGTATATAATTGGTGCAGAACAGGATCTCACAACAAAATAATTTTTAAAATCCAGTGACCATAGACCACAGATATATTTAGCTCTGCTGTTGAGTCCACAGAGTTACATACCTGACGTAGGACACGTAGGAGCTCCACTGAAGATAGTTAGGGATGGTGTCGAAGTTGACAAAGAATCCGGAGAAGAGCAGCACGGGGATGGCTGTGACTGGTCCGACAAATGTGGCCACCTGTTGGAGGATGAACAATGACACGGTCTGCCCTCTGTTGGAAAGTTCAGACTCGGACATGGATTTAGATTTTTATATCATCTTTATAACAAAAGCATGTAGGAAAGAGAAAAACACAACCTACAGAAAATAAAGCAACATCCAAAACTTTGATTTTGATTTCAAATTATGATGAAAAGCATCTGTTGAGTTGTTAAAAATGTTAGATTTTGTCTGTGAGTTTATTACTTGGCACATTGAGAAGCATTTGGTTAATTGGGTGCTTCATGATGTTAAACTACACTGAATTAGAGGTGGTATCGACATAGGAATAAACGAATGATGCCAACAATCTAGCCTGAAGCCTCAATGGCGGAGTTTGCCCAAGGTTTCTTTCTATCTTTCTTTCTTGCTTTCTTTCTTGGAGTGGTGGGAGTAATATAGACTAGCTGGAACCAACAGGTGGCGGTAATGCAATTTCATAGATGCCAACTGCCATTTAACCCAAATGAAGATAAAGAAGAAGGGAAACAGTCATTCAGGATGAAAAACTGCTTATAAGAAAGAGGGTAAAACAGGCATCAGGGATGACAAGACAAGAGTAGTGGGGAAAATGTAGATAGAAACAGCAGATGGCAGTGATGCAAAAGAAGAAGAAGCAGAAGAAGAAGAAGAAGCAGAAGAAGAAGAAGAAGTCAATGTCACATGACTGTGACATTGACTGTCTATTAACCTCTTCATCCAAGACCACGGGTGATAAACCAGGACACCATTTCTCAGCTTCCGTCAGAGATGGCTGAGTGTATGGAGCCATTCATGCGAAACTGTTCCTCAATACTATTCAAAACAGTTATTATACAACTTTATAAACTGGTTTTTTTTTTTACTTTACAGTAGGGGTGTAACAGTACACAAAAATCATGGTTCGGTACGTACCTCAGTACAGAAGTCACGGTTCGGTTCGGTATGGTTCAGTACTCAGTTAACGTGGAAAATGAAAAGATGTTTTTTTTTTACTTGCTTGGACAAATTTTTACTTGCCCGAAGTGTAATGGAAATTTATAAGCTTGGGTAATGTATGAATTCGACCAACATAACTTTTTACTGTCAGGAGGTAGGCTGAGGTCTCCTTTAAGAGCGGGCGGGCCATAGGTCTGGGCTGTCCAGCACCACACCTGTGGACACTTTCTGTAATCACCCTGCCCTATATATGTCCTGTCTGTGTTTGTTCATTGGTGGATTGTTAGTCATCCATGTCTCGTCCATTCTGTCCAGTGTTTTGGAGTTCAAGTCTGCTGTGCTCCTCAGGTCGAGGAGCAACCTGCTATTCATCAGTCTGTGCTGTCAGTATGAATAAAAGACCTGATTGAACTCAGCCTGCCTCCAGAGTCCTGCACTTGGGTCCTGTCTGCTATCCGTGACAGAACAAACCAACCCTTCTGGACCCAGTGGACCCCGGTCAGCAGGGAAGCCAGCTCACTCAACACGACGAGCAGTTGGCTGGTTTAACAGCGGGTCTCCACGACCTTTCACATCGACACACGTCAGTGGAGATTCAACTGAACCAACTCACCGGTCACCTCCAGCAGCTCATCACTCGTCTCTCAGTCCCAGAGGTTCGGGCTGCTGCTTCCGCTGCGGTGCGCCAGCAACTGCAGCCTTCGTGATGCCACCGTCACCGCTCTCAAGCCCAGTGGGCTTCTCAGGGGACTCCAGGGATTCGCAACCCTTCCTGGTCCAGTGTGGTCTCCACTTCGAGATGCAGCCGGGCGCGTTTCCAACAGAGAGGTGGAAGGTAGCGTACATCATCTCCCACCTGTCCGGCAGAGCGGATTTTTGGGCCACCACTGAATGGAACCGTCAATCCCGGCTGTGTGACGCTGTGGACGAGTTCGCAGAGGCGCTGTCGAAGATCTTCGATCGGCGTCCCGGTGGAAAGGAGGCGGCTCGAGCGCTGGCAGCGCTGCGGCAAGGCAAAGGGTCGGTGATCGACTACGCGATTGAGTTCCGCACTCTCTCCGCGGACTGCACCTGGAACGATGCGTCACTGCAGGACACCTTCCTCTACGGGCTGGTTTCTGTTCATTTACCTCAACGACATTTAGATTTTGTCTTCTGACCTAGCCAGCCACGTTAAGCACGTTCGTTATGTTTTAGCGCGTCTTCTGGGTAACAACTTGTTCGTGAAAGCCGAGAAATGTGTTTTTCATGCTCCCTCTGTTTCTTTTCTCGGACAAGTCATCTCAGAAGGGAGGGTGGAGATGGACAGGGAGAAGGTCAGGGCTGTAGCTGATTGGCCAACCCCGGGTAACCGCAAACAACTGCTATGTTTTTTGGGGTTTGCAAATTTCTACCGGCGGTTTATCAGGGGATTCAGCTCCATCGCAGCACCACTACATGCCTTAACTTCCCCCAAGGTCCCGTTTTCTTGGGGCCCCTCGGCTGAGCAGGCGTTTTCTGAGCTCAGGGCCAGGTTCACCTCAGCTCCCGTGCTTAGTATGGTGGATCCAGGACGGCAGTTTGTGGTGGAGGTGGACGCATCAGATGTCGGTGTTCGGGCAGTGCTCTCTCAGCGCAGCAGTAAGGATGGGAAGCTGCACCCTTGTGCCTTTTTCTCCAGGTGGCTGACCCCGGCTGAGCAGAACTATGACATCGGCAATCGAGAGCTCCTGGCCATCAAGGCTGCATTGGAGGAGTGGAGGCATTATCTGGAGGGTGCAGAGCACCCGTTTGTGGTATGGACTGACTATAGAAACATCGAATACATCAAGTCAGCCCAACGATTAAACTCTCGGCAAGCCCGGTGGGCTCTGTTCTTCACCCGGTTCGACTTTGTGGTGTCGTATTGGCCTGGGGCTAAGAACGTGAAGCCTGACGCCCTTTCCCGGGTCTTTGAGCCGGATCCTGCTCCTCGTTCCCCCACGCCAATTTTACCTCTGACCTGTGTGGTGGGGGCGGTGACGTGGGAGATTGAGGAGCAGGTTCGGCGGGCTCTGGAGGGAGTGACGGTGCCGCCAGGTTGTCCTCCCAACCGCCTGTTTGTGTGTCCCCCAGTACGGTCTAGCGTTATTCAATGGGCCCACACTAACCTTCTGTCTTGTCACCCAGGAACTCAGCGCACCCTGTTTGTGGTGAGACAGCGTTTCTGGTGGCCAGGAATTAACAGGGAAGTCCGTGAGTATGTCCGGGCTTGCCCTGTTTGTGCGCCTAACAAGACCTCTCGGTCTCGCCCCTCTGGTCTGTTGCAGCTGCTCCCGGTACCCACCCGACCATGGGCAGACCTGTCAATTGATTTTGTCACTGGCCTCCCAGATGCAGAAGGGTTTACCACCATCCTCACCGTAGTGGACCGGTTTTCTAAGATGGCCCACTTGGTGCCCCTAGCGAAACTCCCATCAGCCAAGGAGCTGGCAGAGGTCATGCTGACACACGTGTTCCGCCTTCACGGGTTCCCAAGGGACATCGTCTCGGACAGGGGGCCTCAGTTCGTGTCTCGGTTTTGGAGGGAGTTTTGCAGGCTGTTGGGAACTACAGTGAGCCTTTCGTCCGGGTACCACCCAGAGTCTAACGGCCAGACTGAGAGGGTGAACCAGGAGCTGGAGTCCATCCTTCGGTGTCTCGTCTCTGACAGCCCGGCTTCTTGGTACAGGCAGTTAGTCTGGGTAGCATACGCGCACAATTCCCTTCCCTGTTTGTCCACTGGGCTGTCTCCCTTTGAATGTGTGTATGGTTACCAACCTCCCCTGTTCCCTGCCCTGGAATCGGAGGTTAGTGTCCCGACAGCTCTGGCGATGGTGCGGCGATGCAAGCGCGCTTGGCTCAAGGCCAGAAGCAAGCTCTTGCAATATTCTGCAGAGCGCAAGCGGGTTGTAGACCGACGGCGGGTTCCTGCACCTACTTACACGTGGGTCAGCGTGTGTGGCTCTCCACCCGGGACCTGCCTATCCGCTCGGACGCAAAGAAGCTGGCTTCGAGGTTTATTGGACCCTATCCAATAGTCCTGCACTTGGGTCCTGTCTGCTATCCGTGACATTTACTTTAAAACACTCTCAATGAAACTTTCAGGGAAGGCATATCTCTTTATACTCTTCAATCTGAAGGAATAATAATCTACATTTTAAGTTTGTTCTTCACAGCAAAAAAGCCCAGAGTTGAATGATGTGTCATGTATTTTTTATTATCTGAAATCCTGTCCCTGTTCCTTCTCCTCTTCCTGCTCAGCCAACTTTTTTGTCTGAACCATAAATATTTCTGGATTAGAAAGTCAAAATAATCAAAAATACATTGTTTTAGTTGAAGTTGTTTTTATGTGTTGAATTCGAGTGAGTTTTTAATGTTCCAGTGAATGTTGACGGAAGTGAAAAATTCACAATGGTGGACGATAAGGCGTGTCCCCAACTACATAATTCTATGGATTCCCGAGGAATTACACGACGCTATCCAGTGAGAATGCATGTTTTCCAGGAAAGATGCTGCACGTCACTGACCTGAATGGGGAACACAAATCGGGAAGAAAATAGTGGCTTCGATCGGCTGTGGTCTTCACATACTATCATCGACCTTCACGCGAGAATCACGTGATCGCACTCTTGGGGCGAGAAATGGCAGCGCCCAGCAATGGCATGATTTGCCTGCAAAACCAAGTGATTTTTGCTGAAAAAATGCCCAAGCAAAGCTTTTACTAGCCCTGGATGTTCGGGAAAGCCTAAATGTCGATCCCCAGTCTTAAAATGTTTGTACCGCGGTGTCTGGACTGAACAGTACGCATAACTTTTTACAGCTATACAAATACAGTTAACCACCCCACAATGTGACAAGCACAATGATTTTAGATTAGCTGTTGCAAAAGTTTTTGTGTTTCCGTGTACTTAGAACCACCCTTTCTCTTTATAAAAGCTCTCTTCCGGAGCACTATGATCAGCCTTGAGATGGCAGTGACCCAGACAGCCCTGTGGTACCTGTAGCGAGGTGGAGGCAGCACCAACCAGCAGGCCCAATGACTGGGCCACCAGGGCGGTGCAGATGGACAGAGCGATGAAGAGCAGGTAGCGGCTGGCCTCAGGCGGCTGCTCTGTCATCCAGTATACAATACTGCAGTACATGATGGGGCAGATCACCTGAAAGCAAGGTAAACTGTTCTCACACCTGGAGTGGAGCTGCCAAAATGTACATCCCCAATCAATTATCCTCTCCTACTTCCTCTGTATTCTCATCAACACAAACTGACTATTACAGAGCATGAATGCCCAAAGCTGCATTGATTTAATATTTAAATTGTTTTGTGACTGAAGCCTTGAGAGGTGCTGCTGCTGACCTGGAATGGAATATCAGCCATGGTTTTGGCCAGGTAGTACGCTTTCAGGCTGTACCAGTAGTTCAGATGCTCCCGCAGAAACACGGACATCTCCAGAGGAACTGAGCACAGAGCAGAAGTCGTCTCACACACACACACACACACACACACACACACACACACACACACACACACACACACACACACACACACACACACACACACACACACACACACACACACACACACACACACACACACACACACACACACACACACACACACACACACAACACCTCAATTTCACACACAAGCGGAGGTTGTAATAATTGAATCACTCCGTCATACTCACAAGTCAACACAGTTGGCATTAGTGCTCCAAACATGAGGAAGAGCATAGAGAAGAAGAGAAATCCAGTGTTGTTAAAGACCCTGCTGGCATCATTGCCAATGTTCAGATAGAGCAAACCTATTAACACACCTATGGAGATGTGGGAAATCAGTCTGAGGTGGGTCAAAACCTGACAACACAAGAGATAGAAGATATAAGCAGGTTACATGTCACACAGCTACATGCTAGCAGCTACAACAGTTCCGAAAGGCATTTTCAGTGGTCCGAACACCATGGTCATGTTAACTAGCACTCAAAAAATGTGACGAATGTTTTGCGTTTTCAATTGGGAATTTGTCACAAAAACGGCCTGAGTCACACAACTGGAATAAAGCAAACCTTCCTTCTATAAAACCAACGACTTGGAACTGTCATGTATTTCTTTAAGTGCCTAAATGCTTCAGCTTCCACACTTGTACACACACACACCACACTGAGAACCCGAGGGGGGGGGGGGGGGGGGGGGGGTAGCTTCTGCTTTCAATGAAGAATGAAAGGAGGAGGTAACTCACCTGGTCTCGACATATAGTTATGAAGGTTCTCTTGAAGAGGATACAGAACTGTGTCAGAGTACTAGTGGCAAATGTATGGCTCTCTATGTTCCCTCCATCCTGTGGAAATCACAATGCAAAAGTCGGCGTCAGATAAAGGCTGCACAACATGCAGCTTTCAGAGCTTAAATAACAAATTTGTGACTATACTCATTCACTGTGATCTCAGAACTTTTCCAGTCATGAATCCTGTTTGAGTTTCATTAATTCTTTCCAAGCTATTTCAATCACATATTCTACACACCAGCTACATCATGTTATATTTGATATATCTGATTTAACTCAAGAGCATCATCAAATTTTACCTGACAGGCTAAAACTATATCGTGTTGGGTGTTTCAGTGATCTGGATTTTCCAACGAAACCCTCTCAAAATCCTGTGTTGTTAAATGTGGGATCCCTCAGGTACTGGAACAACTCTTCTCAATGCATTTAGCACTGTTGGGTCCTGCCTGCCACTGTTATACTGATGATTTGCAGGTATAGTTTTTATTTTTTATTTTTATTAAAATAAAAACTGTATTAATTGCACTGTATTAATCCCAGAGGCGAAATTCATACTGAATTGACCCATTGGTAGCAGCTGCACAGAGCAGTACTCAAGGGGAGCTGGGGGGGTAACTGAGGGGCTTGCTCAGGTACCCCCAGTGCATGTTTTTGGGGAATAGAGTTGTCTGTTTTAGTCCATAGTGAGTCAGATATTGTAGACTAGAAGTCTGTCTTGCTGCTGTTTGGAAATTATATTGTCAAACTGTTACTGAACCCAGCAAAGACAGAAATGACAATCATCATTTATATGAAATAATGGAGGTAGGATGTATCCACCTCTTGGAACACTGGTATTGCTGATATTACAAGTGTTTGTTGGACTATTTTCACTTCCTGCTTTCAAATATTTGTGACGATTCACACACCTCGCTCCAGCACCGGATCCTCACTGACACTCCGGCAGGTAATCAGCTAATTGATTGCTCCCGGATTTTAAGCCCTGCAGTGAGGTGGGTCCAGTGCCAGAGGATTGTCAGTTGTTTGTCCTCCCCGGGGTGTGAGTGTCCTCCCGGGGTGGGTGTGTGTGAAGATGCCCGAGAGTCCCCGGGCCCAGTCCAAGATCTGTGTGTTCCTCCCCGGGGTGTCTTGTATGTGTTCCTCCCCAGGGTGTCTTGCGTGTGTTCCTCTCCGGGGTGTGTAGTGTCCTCCCCGGGGTGTATTGTGTCCTCCTCGGGTATGTAGTGTCCTCCCCGGGGTGTGGTGTGGTGTCCCTTGTATGTGTCTCCTGTCTGCGCAGCACTCCCAGCTGCGTTCCATGTGCGCCATCCGCACTCCTCCACGTGGTGCAGCGCACCTCCCTGTGGCCGTTCTCCTGCCTGCGCAGCGCTCCTGGCTGCGGTCGCTGTGTGCCGTCAGCACTCCTCCCCGGGGTGCTGCACACTTCCCAGTTGCAGTCCTCCCGCCTGCGCAGCACTCCTGGCTGCGTTGCTCGTGCACCATCCGCACTCATCCACGGGGTGCAGCGCACCTCCCTGCTGCCGTTCTCCTGCCTGCGCAGCGCTCTTGGCTGCGGTTGCCATGCGCCGTCAGCACTCCTCCCCGGGGTGCCGCGCACCTCCCGTCTGCAGTCCTCCCGCCTGCGCAGCACTCCTGGCTCGGGTGTAGCGCATCTTCCAGCTCCCCTTTTCCTGCCTGCGCAGCACTCCTGGCTGTGGTCGCCGTGCGCTATTAGCACCCCTTCCTGGGGTGCCGCGCACATCCTGGCTGCAGTCTTCCCACCTGCGCAGCACTCCTGGATGCGTTCCTCAGCTCCCTGATCCTGGTGCACAATAAAATCACTGACAATTGCACCTATTCTGCCTCCTGGTCTGCTTTTGGGTTCCAGACATCTACGTACCAGTGTAGCCGTGACAATATTTCACAATACATGCTAGTCACTGTGTTGCAGGTGCTGCTATGGTTGATATAACTAAGTTTACAGCATCCATCCATCCATTGTCTGCCGCTTATTTGGGGCCGGGTTGTGAAGGCAGCAGTCGAAGCAGGGATAGCCAGACTTCCCTCACCCCAGACACTTCCTCCAGCTCTTTCAGTGGGACCCCAAGGCATTCCCAGGCCAGCAGAGAGACTTAGTCCCTCCAGCTTGTCCTAAGCCTGCCCCGAGGCCCTGTGGTAGGCCACAGGGACACGCCCGGAACACCTCCCTGGGGAGGTGTCTGGGGGGGCATCCCAAACAGATGCCCAAACGACCTCAGCTGGCTCTTCTTGATGCGGAGGAGCAGCAGCTCTACTCCGAGCTCCTCGCTGGCGACTGAGCTCCTCACCCTATCTTTCAGGGTGTACAAAGCCACCCTATGGAGGAAGCTCTTTTCAGCCGCTTGTATCCGGGATCTCGTTCTTTCGGTCATGACCCATAGCTCATGACCATAGGTGACGGTAGGAACAAAGATCTACCGGTAAATCGAGAACTTCGTCTTTTGGCTCAACTCCTTCACCCCAATGGACCGATACAACGACCGCCTAACTGCAGACACTGCACTGATCTGTCTGTCGATCTCACGCTCCATCTTTCCCCCACTCATGAACAAGACCCCGAGATACTTGAACTCCTCCACTTGGGACAAGGGCACTTCACCGACCTGAAGGGTGGCAAGCCACCTTTTTCTGGTCGAGAACCATGGCCTTGGATTTAGAGGTGCTGATCCCAGTTACTTCACACTTGGCTGCGAACCGCACCAGTGCACGCTGTAGGTCCTGGTTTGATGGAACCAGCAGAACCACATCATCTGCAAAAAGCAGAGACGAGATCCTGTGGTCCCCAAACCAGACACCCTTGGACGAAAACCGCATTGTTCCTCTTGAATCCGAGGTTCAACTAACGGCCAGATCCTCCTCTCCAGTACCATGGAATAGACTTTCCTGGGGTGGCTGATGAGTGTGATCCCCCTGTAGATGGAACCCACCCTCCAATCCCCCTTCTTAAAAATAGGGACCACCAGTCTGCCAGTCCAGAGGTACTGTCCCCGACCGCCACGCGTTGTTGCAGCTACGACAATTCTTGCACATCCAGAGACTTAAGGTATTCTGGGCGAATCTCATCCACTTCTGGTGCCTTGCCACCGAGGAGCTCAGCAACTACCTCAGTGAACTCAGCCCGGGTAGTGGACCAGTTCACCTCTGAGAACCCAGTCTCTGCTTCCTCAGTGGAAGACATGGTGGTGGAATTGAGGAGGTCCTCGAAGTATTCCTTCCACCATCCGACGACATCTCTAGTTAAGGTCAACAACTCCCCGCCTCCGCTGTAAACAGTGTTGGTGAAAAACTGATTCCCCCTTGTGAGGTGCCAGATGGTTTGCGAGAATTTCCTCGGGACGCACTGATAGTCCTCATCCATGGTCTCCCTGAACTCCTCCCAGACCCGAGTTTTTGCCTCCATCACGCCCCAGGCCATGGTATGCTTGGCCTGCGGGCACCTGTCAGCTGCCTCGGGAATCCTATGAGCTAACAATGCCTGATAGGACTCCTTCTACAGCTTAACAGCATCCCTTACTTCCGGTTTACAGTTTATATTATGTATACAAAAAAAATATGCTGAGTTGATCAGCTCATGTTGCTGATCATCGTCCTGACCTGACCAGGACATCATAGTGGGCAACACTCACCATGGTGCACCTTGTGCCACAGACCGAGGAGCCGTTGGTGTCCCACAGATTCTTCTTCTCCTCTAAAGCAGACCTTCCACCCTGGACTGCCTCAAACAGCACAGGGTTCAGGTCTCCATATTCTCCTGATGCCACTTCAATGACTGAACCAGAAGGACAAAGTTTTAAGAGATGAGCTGAATGTATTATTCGTGGAGGAGCAACAGGACATGTGGTAGACATACTGAAATCAGCTGGGTTGTGGTAGGTGGGACAGTACAGGCCCAGCGTCTTCAGGTAGGGGATGAGATTAGGAACTGAACCTTTGTAGATACATTGACCTTGACTGAGGATGTAGAGCTGTTGAGGAACAACGCCACATATCAGCTAATGTTTTCTACAAACTGGCACAATATCTTCCAACCCGAGAAGCTACCGATCCACACAAACCTTATCAAACATCTCAAAGAGTTTGGCACTGGGCTGGTGAATAGTGCAGATGATGGTTCGTCCCCCCAGAGCCAGAGAGCGCATTAGAGACACCACCTGGTAGCAGGACACACTGTCCAAGCCACTGAAAACACAGTGACAAGTTCAATGAGCAGGAGGAAAAGAAGAGAGGAAAGAAAACACAGTAGTCAAGATACCTAATCTGTATCCAATCTGTAGAATCATTGTCTTTAGAATTGAACCACATTTGTAAATTCTCTGTTTCATGATCAATATTCACATTAAAGATGAACATGCAGAAACATGATAGGCATGAAAAGCAAACAGTTTTTAGCTTGTTTATCCACTATAAATATGACATGTTGCCGGTTGTTCACAACCCTGCCTACATTTTGACTGTACTTTCTGTGGTGGGACCACGTGACAAGGTTGGGTCTGAGTGCGCTTTGCTGTACTGCACCCTACCGCTACGTCCCGCTCTAGGATGTACTGTCCGGTGGAACCGCGGCTTTAGCCATTGTTTTGTCTTTGTGTGTGTGTGTGTGTGTGTGTGTGCGTGTGTGTGTGGGGGGGAGGGTTACTGTTTTAACATCCTTTTAGCCATTGTGGCTGCTTCAGTCTCACCTGGTGGGCTCATCAAAGAACATGACAGGTGGATTGTTGACCAGTTCAAGGGCGATGGCCAGACGCTTGCACTGACCGCCAGACAGCGAACTGGTGCGAGTGTGAGCACAGTCAAGGAGCCCCAAAGCCGTCAGAATCTCATTCACCTGAACAGGTGGGACAAAGGGGACGGGTAGTGGGGGAGGGGGTGGCATTAGGCCCAAGATACCACCTAAACGTATATATAGAATTAGGCAGAGGGTAGAAAGTAAACAATTATATTTACTCATGTTACTGAAATTCAATAGTTTTTTCTGTACTTCTACTTCTTTAAGTCATTTGTAAACTCTGTAATTTTACTTAAGTATGTTTTTACCCTTGCCAATGAAAGTTGGGCCAAGAAGATTATCTGTTTGTCTGCGTGGATTTATTTATTACCTTCGCCAACGAAAGTTGGGCGACCAACAATATTGGCCAAGTTTTCAGGGATTATTTGTCTTCATCCAATCCACGCAATTAGATTTTGGGACGTAACGGTGAACCGTTTATGAATAAATCCCAAAAAACTGAGATCAGCATCTGTTGCCATGGAGATGCTCCCTCCTCAGTGTTTCACACAGTGCTGTAGTTACCCGACCGAGTGAGTTAGCATTGATATAAGCAAACAGTTATCATGCTCACAATGCTAACTCAGTTCCGCAAACCAATGTGGCATTGGTGAAGGTATGCATATTGTACTCCACTACCTTTTCAGTCACATCTGTTACTGAGAAACAAAAATAAAAAATACAATCATGAAATTTAAATTATTGTGCCCCGAAAATACTGCAGTGAATGATGGGTAGGAGAACAATTTGCAGTTTTTGTCACAATAAAGATGGAGACTGAGTCAGACGGTGGTACGGATCCAGTGCAAAGAAAAACCTTGTCGACTTCTGCTGAAGTTGAACTCGAGGAAAACGATGTGAATTCCTGGTCATATTTAACTTTGGCTTCAAGTCTAAGAAAGACAACAGCATTATGCAGTGTCTGTGAATGGGAAACCCAGGGAGCTGCGGACATTCAGGAAGCTGTCCTGAAGGTCTGCCAAGATAGAGAGGCCAAGATAGATTTATATCCCATTGACTTCTTGCGCTCCTCAGGAGAAACCATTGTCCTGCTGTCAAACAAGTAACTCGGTAATGTTTACTCTGAGTATATTTTATGACTTACTTTTTACTTTCACTTGAGCACATTCTCAGATTGGTAATTTTACTTGTTCTTGAGTACAATTGTATCAAAATAATTGTATTTTTACTTAACTACAATATATTACTACTTTTTCCCGACATCGCTCTATCCCCACCAGAAAGTGTTAATAGTTCAGCTCACCAGCTCTTTCTTCACGTCCATCAATTCATCGAGCTTCAGGTTGGCGGAAACCTGCAGTGAAGAGGAGATATGTTGAGCCGCAAGGTTTATGAATCAGATGGTGCTGGTAAAGAGGATCAGTGGCAGCTCACCATCATGGCCTCCCGGGCAGTGAGGTGTGGTAGCAGCATGTCCTCCTGCATGATGTAACAGGACAGCTTCCTAAAGGTCCGCAGCTCCCTGGGTTTCCCATTCACCAGGATCTGACCCTTCATCCCAGATTCCCTAAGAGCAGCAAGGACACATGGAAACCAGCTCAGTGGGTTCAACTGAGAGGCTTCAACCTGCAACCCCTTATAAACACCTATTTCATGATTTTATTTACATACTGTTGAAATCTCACAAGACCACAGAAAATGTGTTAATTTCTGATGAAAGACAATCTTTATTTGTCCATGTGCATCACACCCAGCAGGGGGTCTGGCAGACACTACAGTCCCATGCATGCAACCCCCCCCCCTTTCTGCTAAAAGGAGACTGACTTCCCCCCCATGCACTCAGCAAGTCACCGATTGGCTGAGGCTCCCACGATTTCACACCTTCGAATTCCCCAACCTTCATCAAAAGCATTTGCAGAGATTCTCTCAAAAAAGCTTTTGCTACTGTTCTTCAACAGTAGTGGGTTGCTGGAGGCGGCTCACCCAGCGTTAGCATACAGCTAACACCAGAGGCCTACAACCAAAGGCCTTCACTCCTCAGCTCCTCTGCTGACCCACCACGAGGGTCAGACCTTCCCCTGATCCAGAGACCAGCACCCAGAGTCTGATCTCCCATCAACCAAGGAAAACCAACCAGTTTCTGCAGGAAACCGGGGAAACGACACCTCACAAAACCTCTTTGTGTTTTCCTCAACAAGCAGGAAAACTATCACAGACCTGAGTGACCAGCACCTCAGTCTGGACACGGGAACAACCAGGAGGCTGCAAAGAAGGACGGCTCCTGAATCTTCAACTTCGTTTAACTTTAATGAAGATGTGTTGATTCTATTACAGTGATTGAGTTCTATTGATAATGATATTAGGAGCAGTTATCAGCCTGTAAGCCAACATTAGTTCTGCCACAGACACAGGATCTGCATGCTAATCTTTGCTTTACTAACTTGCTAATGCACAATCCTACACATATCACATCAAAGACAACATCACACAGTAACTGAACACCATCTTATGACTCCTGACGTTTTGCAAAGCAAGTCTCATTCACATAAACTCATTCTAGAAATGGTCCTCTAACAGAGATACACAGGAAGCAGACGCTAAAGACTAGCTTCCATGTTCCATTGTTCTCCAGCACATGGTCGAGACCCAGGACAGACTTTCTGCTCTCTGGTAACCTCCACTTGGAATGTAGTTTCTTGTGATCCGCCATCTTGTTTTGTAGTTCCACACACCTGCACACACAAAGCTATATATAGGTAGTTAGAATATGTGTTTTATTTGTTCATTTGATTTGTTATTCATTGTAAATAAATATAATTTTTGGAATCAATTTTTGGAGCGGGCAGCACGGACCGGGACAGGAAGAGACTGAACAGGCTGGTCAGGAGGGCCGGCTCTGTCCTGGGCCGCTCGCTGGAATCGGTGGAGGAGGTGGGACAGAGGAGGACGCTAACTAGAATGTCCTCAATCATGGACAACACACTCCACCCACTGCACCCGACAGTGGAGGAGCTCAGCTGCTCATTCAGCGGCAGGCTCCGACACCCGCAGTGTAAAACAACTCACTGTTAGTGTCCTAACATTCTCCTCACGGACCGGTTACATCTGCACTGAGTACATCTCAGTTCCTATCTATCTCCACTGTGTGTATACCATTTCTGTCATTTACTCAATTTTAGAGGATTTCTTTTTTTTACTGGATTGTTTATCCTTTTTATTTTTACTTATTCTATTTTCTTGTGCTCTTTTTTACTCCTGTTTAGATTTACATAATTTTACATATTTATAATTCTTTGTTTTTATAATTCTGCACCTTCTTTCCGTGAGTTGTTGCAAGGTTGTGTTTCCCCCTGGGGAGTAATAAAGCTCTACTCTACATAACCCTAACCCTAACCCTACCCCTACCTATTAACGTGCACAAAGATGAATGGAATATCAACCTCTTCTGTGTCTGGAACTCCAAAATTCTTCAAGCTTTACCGTTAATGCTGGTAATTGTAATTAAGTTAACTATTAATTCAAATTCCCAATTAACTGTTTCGTATATCTTGTGAGGCTGATATAACTGAATTGGCTATAATTTCCTGTTAAAACAGGTGGAGCGCTGAGGTTTCTGATATAGATCAGATACAATTTTCAATAACATAATTAATAACTATTTTTCCTTATTGATAGCAAAACATAACATAAATGGTACCTTGTGATCTTTATGAGGTAAAAAATTCCTACAATACCAAATTCTCATTCAAAAACACAGTGATCAAGCAGTTCAAGGTAAACTTAAGTGTAACATTTAGATTCAAGTACAGTTTATTAAATTATGGTGGTTTACTCTAAGAAACGTTAGAAAAGGAAAACAAGCTAAGCAGGTAAGACAGTCTTAAAACAGCTTCAAAAGTGGGAAGTAATACAATAATAGTTTGAAATGGCTCAAATAGATTAACCCAAAAGTAAAGGTCAAAGAAACAAACAAAACAAAAAGAAAAAAATTATGACAGGGCCAAAAGAGCCACGACTACTGAATCGCCAAATTGGATTAAATAAAATTATTTAAAAGTAGCTTAAATTGCTAAAATGGCTAACATAAAAATCCTTTGGTGGCCCAATTTGGGCCTGAAATGTCTGCATGAGTTCAACTTAACATCAAGAACGTATTTCCTCTCGCATTACTTTGATTTAGGGGTGATTTTGTTCTCTCACCTGTACCCAGCTAGAATGTTCATCAGAGTGGACTTGCCGGCCCCTGACGGCCCCATGATCCCGATCAGCTCCCGACTACAGAACCTTCCCGAGAGGCACTTCAACAAAGCTTTGAACCCTGGGAATTAAAACAATAAAAACTTAATGAAAATGTAAAAATATGTATCTAAACATTTAAATGGATATCTCGACACATTGATACCCCATTATTAGCAAGTCAGGCCACTTGTTAGTTGCATGTAGATGATACCATGTTTGTAAAGGGCAAGTAAAAGTTCGAGTGCTAACCTTTGGCTACTTGCCAATACCAAGTACTTACATATGGTTCCTTCCAGTTATAATTATACAGTACAGCCCTACGGCCTTAAGAAAATTAATAAATAAATAAATAATGAACTGATGTGCAAACAACATTGTGTGTTTGCTTTATGTGCCTTTCAGAGAATGCTGGTGTTACGTTGCCACTATGAATATATTGTGCAAACACACGGTCAGAGAGCTTTGTTTACTGATGTAATGTTGAACCCACTGGGAATAGTCGAACAAAAAAACATTAAAAAGTAATTAAATGGAACTATGTTTTGGCCAGGAATTGAAAACCTGCCTCCTGCATAAAAGGCAGTAATTCTGCCAATAGACGAGCAGTGAATTCATATGTGAGATCAATTCTTTTGTGATCATTTCACACAGTTTGTGATCATTTCACACAGTTTACCTTCAATTTTTCTTCTAAAAACTTGTGCTCCAGTAAATAATAGACCTCATTCATTTGGACTTTTAACTGTTAACTCGAGCTGCACATAAGCTGCCTTTTGTCTATACTTGCTGCGCTTCTGTCAAGCAGTGTTAACATTGACCCCAGCCAATGAGCTCTGAGCTTCGACATGACGCTGTTCGCGGGGCTTCAGGCTGGAAGACCCACTCAACAAAAAAATTGCCCGATAAGAATGAATGCAGCTACCGCCTGAGCTTACGCACTTATATTTTGCCACATACCGAACACACTGGATTGTAAAAAGAAAGGGGCCAGCACCACTCCTGCAACAATAAAGCCCCGTTTCCACCGCACAAAAAGTGCGTAAATGGACAGGTATAGTCCGTTAAGAATTTGTAATTTTCTGGAAACAACCGCTCCAAAGGCGGTCGTTTTTACATTATCCCTCCGTCGGGGTACCCGGGACTATGGAACGGGTCTGAGATTGAGGAGCCGTCTGCTGATTGGTTAGTGATTTACTACACGCCCTCAATATTTTAATATGTCGGCTGGATGAATCCTCTGCTGCTTAAGTGGTCAGCTATGTACTGGTTATTTTTTTTCGTTTTTCTTTTCTTTTCTTTGCTGCTCAACTTTCGCGTTGGTCGTGAAAGAGCGGCTGTGAAGCAGGGGGAGACCGGTGCTCAGGACTTTGCATCGCGGTGGAGCTTTCTGTTTGCAGCATAGTGTCTGCGCCGTGCCGGTGCGCCGTGCCGGTGCGCCGTGCCGGTGCGCCGTGCCGGTGCGCCGTGCCGGTGCGCCGTGCCGGTGCGCCGTGCCGGTGCGCCGTGCCGGTGCGCCGTGCCAGTCTTTACATCACGTCTGAGGTTTGTGTTCAAACGCGATGCAGCAACGGTCAGCGTTCTGTTCAACCGTGGTCAGCGCCGCTGCATTGCGTTTGAACAGAAAGCTCGTTGTCCGCGCTGCCATTCACGACGCATCCATGTTGCCAGTGGTTGGGCAGCAGGTCGGGACCGACGGCGGACGCGATGCAAAGAGATGCTCGGAGCAGCCTCTGTGTTCCGGCGCGGAGCTGCTGGAGTGGCTACTCCGTCGTTTCAGCAGAAAGCTAAGGGCAACCCGTGTCCCGGTGCAGCGCAAAGGCCCGGCTCTGTACCGCACCAGTGCACTGTACCAGGACACGGGTGGAGCAGAAAGCTAAGGGCAACCTGTGTCCTGGTGCAACGCACCGGTGCGGTTCTGTGCCGCGGCCAGCCGGGGGCGTGCTTGGGTGGGGGGGAAATCGCCAGAGCGTTCACTCTCTTGGATCCAACACGGAAGTTGCAGCTGCAGCTCTGTGGCTGCAAAAAATAAAAGTTAACAAAACAACTAGTGCAAATTGGAGGGTGTAAACAACAACAACAGAGTATTCATAAGGTCCAGATCTGCCACGTGGCTGTTGTAATGTCACATATCTGCGGAGCTATAAACCCCGCCTACTTTTTAACCTACTTTCTGCAGTGGAAACAGGCACAGGATTTGGCTCCGGTTATGCTTTGCCGTACACACAAATTATATGCAGTTTAGGAGGAAGTTTTATTCACAGACAGAATTAATAGCATACTTTGGCGGAAGTCCTGTGCGAGTGACACCCAGGGGGTCTCAGCCTCGAATGACCAGTTATCTCTCTTGGCACTTAAAGTAAATAATGGACCACTGCTGTTCACTTAAAATGGTGAGTTTCCAATCACGTCATCAAAAATGGATCACTTCAAATGAAGAAAGATCTCAGAGGAAAATCTGTTTCATTGAATGTAGACAGACTTAGCACCCATTTACATATCAACAGTGCTCAAAATCACAAAGCACAACTATTTGAAAACAGCTTCCAAGTTGGAACTTTTTGAAAATGGTCTGTCTTTATGTTAATGCAAACAAGTGAAAACCAGACTCAGAGGAGGGGACTTTCTGAAGAACCAGACTTTTCTCTGGTTCTATCTCCTAAACCCACCCAGAACAACAGAAAGCCTCCACCTCTCAGTCTGATTCTGTAGGTTTATTCCTGTTAAAAGGGAGGTTTTTTTTCCCATCGTCTTCTCTGTTTGCTCCTGTGGAATTCTCAAGTTTGTCCTCCATAAAAGTGCCTTGAAATGACGGTGTTGTATCTGGGGCCATAGAAATAAAAATGAATTGGCTTCCACATGAAAATAAACCAATAAATACCACCTTAACCCACTAGCTCTCACGATAAAACAACAGAAAGCTGCTACAGTGCCACAGAAGAAACCCACTAGCATGTGATTGTGTGAGCAACCCCCCCCCCCCAAAAAAAAAAAAAAAATCAACAAACTGAATGGTAGGATAGATTTAACTGCATTAAACTGAAAAATAAAATTAAAATTCTTGGAAATCTGGCTGAACTCTCAGACTGGTGTTACCAGGAAATAAATAAACAAGCCATTTTAGGCTTGAAAACTATCCTCATCTCTTCTCAAAAGAAAGACCTCATTCCTTCTTTACAAACTTGGTCCTCACCAAGACACCAAGACGCAGATCTTTATTTACCATTTTTTCGCTTTGCTTTGCTCAGTTATATCTATTTGTTTTGCGTGTTTCCAATTAAATTTTGTTGTTGTTGTTTTGAATAATTTCATTTGTGCTCACATGTCCAAAATAAACTTTAAGCAATTTTTATTATTATTAAAGGATCCCTTAACCGCTGACATCACTCATTGTCTTAAATGTTATGGTTGCTGACGCATAACATCACGTAATGCTAATTGGGTTGTATCTGTGCTTTCACAAGTACTCTGTGCAGTATCGAACCCAATATCTCATACTGATATCAGTATTCATGCATCCCTACTAATTTTTTTCAATGAAAATGGTTTAATATTAGGGATGCACCTATACCGATTCCAGTATTGGGTAGCAGTTCTATACCAGGCATGAGTACCGTATTTTCCACACTATAAGGCACACCGGATTATAAGGCGCACCTCCATTGATTGACATATTTTACAACTTTGTTCATATATAAGGCGCACCGCATTATAAGGCGCATGGAATAGACCAGTGGTCAGCAACCTTTATAGCTCAAAGCCATTAGGTTACATTTTCCACTGATTCTAACACCCAGAGAGCTGCACGCATTTTATTTTGATAGTCCTACCTGCAGCCTATGCCAGGAGGACACTACACACAAAACCTTCTTCACTGCTGGTTGACAACTTACAACTAATAAACTAAACTACCGGTACATGAACTAAGCCCGATGCTTTACTCACTGTACACAACTGACTGCAGACCTGCACACCCCAGCAACACCATTGTGAAGTTCGCCGACGACACTACAGTGGTGGGACTGATCATCAACGGTGACGAGTCAGCATACAGGGACGAGGTCCTGCAACTGTCCGCCTGGTGCTCCACAAACAACCTGATCCTGAACACCGCCAAGACCAAGGAGGTCGTCCTGGACTTCAGGAGGAGTCGCACGTCGGACCCACCCCCCCTTCACATCAACGGCGAGCTCGTGGAAAGGGTCCACAACTTCACTTTCCTGGGCACCGTGATCTCGGCTGACCTCTCGTGGTCTGGGAACACCTCGGCCGTCGTCAAGAAGGCCCAGCAGCGGCTGCACTTCCTGAGGGTGCTTAGGAAGAAGGACATCTGCCAGAAGCTGCTGGTGACCTTCTACCGATCGACCATCGAGAGCATCCTGACCTACTGCATCCCCGTGTGGTTCTCCCACTGCACCGAGGCAGACCGCAGGAGGCTCCAGAGGGTCGTAAAGACGGCGCAGAAGATCATCGGCTGCCCCCTCCCCACACTAAAAGACATCTACACGGCACGGTGCCTCAGAAGAGCCGAGGCGATCACAGCTGACCCTACCCACCCTGCACACCACTTGTTCGAGCTGCTGCCCTCAGGACGGCGGTACCGGTCCATCAGGACCAGGACCAACAGACTGAGGGACAGTTTCTTCCCTCAAGCCATCACGGCACTGAACAGTTAGACACACTACCTCAGCCTATCTACCTCGGTGTGCAATATATCAAACTCCATTACTCTGTACAAATAACAGGTACCTTGTGCTCAACCGCACATTCTTATTAGCCAAGGTACCTCAGGCAGCTACATTGTTATTTTACTTAACTTATTCTTTAACTTTTACATTTCTGCACTATGTCCTTGGGTGTATGTGAGCGGGACTGTGTGAGAGCTGAATGTGTGTGTGAATGTTTAGGTTATTCTGTATACATGGTGTGTCTGCTGAGATGAATGCAATGCTGAATGTGAGAATGGCTGCCGGTGTTTATTGTATGTCTACTGTGTTTTTAGCTACACCGTAATTTCGTTGTGCAATTTATTGTACAATGACAATAAAAGCAATAGAATAGAAGAATAAGCAACAAAAACACAACACAACACAATTATTACCGACACCACAAACCAAATATAACCCCCAATAATTGCATTTAAAACACGACAAACAGAAACTCCCATAATGCATTGCAGCTATCGGCTCCTTTATGCATTTGCACAGAGGTGGTCGCTGCAAGGCATGATGGGAATTCATGTTTTGTGTTGTTGGAGGTTATTGTGGGTTGTTGTTGGGCTTGGTGTTGTGTTGATTGTGTTTATGTGTTTTTGTTCCCCAGTTTAGGGAGTAATTATTTCGTCTAGTTTATTTTGGTTTGTTAGAATGTTGGTTTGCAACCATGAGTGATGAATGTGTTGTGTGGAGTCTCCTCCGCTCTGAAGTTCCGGTTGCGAAGTCAGAGTTGTCAAAATAAAAGCCTCTGGTTGTTCAGCTGGCAAGTAGCAGACTCGAGAAGAGCAAATCTTCCACGGTGCTCGCCACAATATATAGGGCGCACCGGGTTATAAGGCTCACTGTCAGCTTTTGAAAAAACTTGAGGTGTTTAGGTGCACCTTATAGTGCGGAAAATACGGTACTCAAAGCACAGTGAAGAGCGCTATTTTGTCGGCTGTCAAAAAGACAGCCGACAAAATGTGTTTAAACAAGAAGGCCGTTGCTCGGCTATTCCCCCGCCGGAGGGCTTTATATTTTCTCACAAAGCAAGCTCTAAGGCAGCACACTTGGTACACTAGAGGGTGTTCCATGGGTCCTAGTAGATAATTATGTAGAATCTGAAAGGTCTTCTTCATAAGCTATGTCAAAATACGTCTCCAGAGCCCAAAAGGTGTTTTTTATGCACTTAGTGACCCTGTGACCTGATATTCAAATTAGGTCATGGTCACCATGGTGTCCCTTCTCCCCAGGTGGAGTGTCCATGTGTGAAGTTTGGTGACTGTGGGCCCAGGAACTGCTGAGAAATGCGCAGAAATGTTTATATGAAAATACATGTATTGTGCAACCATGACGAGCAAACTTCAGACCCTACCAATCTTCAAGGTCAAGGTCAGGTCACTTGGTGTACTGGAGGTTATCCCTGGAGTGTGTATCATGTGTGTATAAAATTTCAGAGCCCTAGCTCAAAAACCTAGGCCTCCAGAGCCCAAAATGTGTTTTTAAGCACTTCGTGACCCTGTGACCTACTTAATATGCAAATTAGGTCAAGGTCACCATAGTATCCCTTCCCCCTCTGAGATGTATCCACATGTGAAGTTTGGTCACTGTGGGCCCAGGGGTTGCCGAGATATAGGTAGAAACGTTCGAACGTACGGACGTACGTACGGAGACTGTTTCAAGATCCCCCTTCGGGGCCTCTCGGCCACGGCGGGGGATAATAGCCAGTCAGAATTAGGAATCTTAAAAACATGCGCACGCACGCACGCACACACACACGCATTAGAAAAACCACCTAGAAGATGAGTGTAGCTAGGAACCTGTTCAGATTTGTCACCTGGAATGTACGTGGAATGGACACAAACAAAAAGACAAAAAGTTTTTGAACACTTGGATAAACTACAGGCAGACATTGTCTTATTACAAGAGACACACACACCTTCCACAGGACATCACAAACTGATTTCACCACAATTTCCTCACACATACTCAGCTGGTTATAACTCCAAGCAGGGAGGCATAATCAGAAATAAAATACATTAATCTTATAAAAACACAATCATAGACCCAGAGGGAAGATTTATAATTATTCATATCTCTCTTCAGAACATAGAGATGTGTATCGCAAACATCTATGGCCCAAATGTTGATGACCTCTCCTTCTATCACAACTTCTTCACCACCCTCTCAACACACTCTGACAAAACACTTATAGTTGGAGGAGACCTCAACATAGCCCTCAATCCACAAATGGACAGAGTTAGTAAAGCAGCACATAGCAGACACTGGGAATCCCCAGATATAATACAGCAGTACAAGAGTGACTATGGTCTTTGCGACGCTTGACGCACCTCTCATCCTATTCTTAAAGAGTACACCTACTCAACAGTGCATCAATCCTATTCACGCTTAGATTACTTTCTGGTGATTAAAGACACTTTGAACGCACAGATTCACTCCAATCATCGCTATCACTATCAATGACTATGCATGTTAGTCACCTGTTACTATGACAGTCACTAATAGAATAATCACCCCTACTATTAAGACAATGGAGATTTAACACTGCTCAAGGATCCAGACTTCCACAGATTCTTTAAAAAACAATCTTTTTAGAAACAAACGATCTCTCAATGTGTCCTCTGGGACACGGCTTGTCATGATCCTGTTCTCACTCACCCCTCCCCTCCTGAGAGCTTTCACTCCTCCCCTCCTGTGTTCCCCTTAGCTCCGCCCTTGTGCTCTCCTGCTTCCTCCTCCTGGTCACAGCTGTTTGTAATTGTTATTAGTGTTTGTATTTAGTTCCCCTCTCTTGTAACTCTGGTTGCCAGTTCGTCTGCATTCTAACACCATTCGTACCCGCTATTTTTCCTCATGTTGCTGTTGGAGTCGAAGTCCAGTGGCCACTCCACCTCATGGAAGGGGGGAGGGGGGACCACGTTTTAAGAACAAAGAGACCAAATGCTTAGACCTGGAAAATTTGCCATTGGCCCCGTGACCCTCCCCCCGGGTCCTTCCCCCTAGCATGGTACAGCACTGCAAGTCAACGGCAGGGGGAATCCAAAACCTCCTTCACCAGCCGGAGCCTCTGGGGTGGGCCCAGTCAGGATTGATCCATGTCGCCCTGAGCACAGCGGAACCCGGAACACAGCGGAGCCCGGAACACAACGCTGAGGTATAAAATCCAAGTCGAACGTGCGTATGGACACGACATACCTCTTCGCATGGAGACAAAGGACCACGCGTTAACACTGATTGGGCCCGGAGTTTCTTCACCTCGCTGGACGAGCAGAGAACAGTTACTTTTTCTTTTTTTTTCTTCTTCACCTGGATCCTGTGTGCGCGCTGCGACTACGCATTCCCCCGCATGCCGACCTGAACCCCGCTCCCATACCATGTGTCATTCACTGTCCCTGGGATTTCTCGGCCACGAGACCCCAGGCGTGCTCCAGGCAGGCCCATGAGCCGTGTATAAGCCCAGTGACGTCACGCTGTCCAGAAAGAGCGTACCGAGCGCCTCTGGTGGCTGCGTGGGTGACTGCAATCTTTTGAGAGGTCGCCATTTGGTGGACACATTTAGTCATTGCATTCTCCCTCGGCGTGCCCCTAGTGGTCATTATGGTCACCGTTCAATATCATTACACCCACTCACACTGACCCTCCAAGGTCCGTCGCCACCTGGTGGACACTCGTGGTCACTACATCCCCACTCAGACTGGAAAATTGACCAGCGAAATGACAGTTTGATGCTCGCTGCCTGCAACTGTGGACTGCAATGGAGCTGCTGCTGCTTAAGCTGGCTTTAGCAGCCTGTGTTTTGTCTGTTCTATTCCACTGAGTGCCCACACACACACACACACACACACACACACACACACACACACACACACACACACACACACACACGCACACACACACCTCCTAAATTAATGTAGAGGAAACCCTGCGGTTTCTAAAAATGTTTTATTGAAACCACTTTTGTTAATGTTAGTTCTCAGTGTGTGAGAAAGTGTTAACCCTCTTCCTGCTCCGGTCTCCAGACCGTGGTCGGAAGATGCAAGGGAGACCAACTTGTATTCCAGGGTGAAGCTGTTCTCAGCTTCGGGGTTCACTCCTTCGTCTCACAGCCGGTGGAAAGCAGGACATGGAACTCAGTTTCTGAGATGAACACTTGTATTTATTTGCCAGTTAGTTTTATGTACAGCTTCGTGCTCGACCCGCTCTGCATAAGTACGCTCCTTGTTTGGACTGTCTCCTAGTTTGAAGACTCTTTTGCTCTCCCGTGAGCTACCTGACAGTCTGGATGAGCTGGTGGCACTGGCAATCCGAAAGGAGTGGCATTCGGCTGACTGGGGATGTGCGACTCAGGACTCAAGGAGGAGAAATCCGCAAGCTCCGGCATCAGTTCATGGATGACCACCGTTGCCCCCTCGTCGGCTGCCTTCTGGTCCTCCGGCCTCGGCATCTTTTTCCTGCACAGAGGAACCAATGCAACTGGGCCGGGCGCGTCTAACACCTGAGGAACGTGAGAGACGGTTCAGACTCTGGCTCTGCTTTTACTGTGGTCAACCTGGGCACTGCCTCACCAACTGTCCGATACGAGGCAAGTCTTCAAATGGTGTGCCTGGGTCACTGCACTCAATCTCAGATTTTAAAGACTCCCAGCGTCCCGTGTTCTCTGTTACTCTCTCGGCTCTAGGTGTCTCCTTACAGGTGGAAGTACTGGTGGACTCCGGGGCTGACACTAACCTCATGCACTCGCAGCTGGCTGAGAGACTCCAATTGAATACATTCCCCCTCAACCCGCCCATTGAGGCTCATGCCCTGGATAACTCTTGTCCCGGATAACTTGGACCTCTCAGCCAGTACAGGTTAGCTTTCGCGATGGTCATTCTAAGTCCATCAGCTTCCACCCTTTTAAGTCCCCACAATTCCCTGTGGTCCTGGGTGTCCCCTGGCTTCAACAGCAAAACCCCAGTATTGATTGAGTGATGGGACGTGTGAGGAGCTGGGGATAACTGTCTGTCCTCTAAGAACTCCACCCAGCTCACCACTGTTTACCCGGCAACCAGCTCTGTCATGCCCTCGCTGGACCTTGAGAAAATCCTGGCCTGCTGCCATTAACCTGCAGCCTGGCGCCCCAATTCCTCGTGGCTGTCTTTACTCTCTGTCAAAGCCGGAGCAGTAGGCGATGGATGACTACATCAAGGCCTCCATGGAAGCAGGTATTATCCAGCCATCTTCTTCACCCGCAGGAGCTGGGTTTTTCTTCGTCTCGAAGAAGGATGGGTCTTTGAGACCTTGTATTGACAATCGAGCCCGCAATGCTAAGAATGCTAAGAACCGCTATCCTCTGCCACTTATGAAATCTGCATTTTCTTTCCTTTTTTTATTAAAAAAAAGACATTTTTAAATACATTACAGTCATTCCAATGTGATTTTATAGAGAAAATAGAAAAGCCCAACATATCCATATGAGCAAGCAGGTGTGTTTGTGACTGTGGAGACGAAAAACTCCCCCCAACAGGGAGAAACCTTTGCAGAAACCAGACTCAGAGGTGGCGACATTCTGCGGACCGGTTGGGGTGAAAGGATAGAGGAGAGGATAGGAGAGGAAAGACAGAGAGATAGACTGGGTGGGGAGATACATACAGGTACCCTTGTTAGTGCTACATACATTTTTCTTTTTCTTTTTTTCATTATAATACAATAATCACAGTGATCCAAATATTTTTGCAACTGCCATGAGATTAAACCAGCCTGAGCAACAACAGAGCAAAAACCAAAATAATCACAACAATGATAGCAAAGACAAAAATAAAAGGACACAAAGAGCAAAACAAACAAACAAACAAACAAACAAAAAAACAACAACATGATTTTGAAAATTGACAAAACAATAGCAGAAAATAAGAAAAATCAGCAGCAAATCTCATCAATGAGAAGTGGAAGTGTGTGTGTGTGTGTGTGTGTGTGTGTGTGTGTGTGTGTGTGTGTGTGTGTGTGTGTGTGTGTGTGTGTGTGTGTGGTTTGCCCTCTGGATGTGAATGGAATTGTTGTGGGGGCCCCCGCAGTACCACCCTGGGGGCCGAGGCCACCAGGGCCGGACGCCGCCACTCCGGTACCCAGCGACCCACCGGACCCGGCGAGGCCCCGACAAACCCCCCCGGAGAGCCACGCCCCAACCCGGAAGGCACCAGATGGAGCGCGTAGAGAGGACCCCCCGCAGGCCAGAGGGGCCCACAGGAGAAGGATAGAGGGTGCAAGGCCCCAGGCCCCGACCCGAGCTGCCAAGTCGGGACCGGCCAGTGCAGCGCCCCCAGGCCACGCAGGCAGGGAGTCCCCACGACCCCGGCAGCGGAGCCCGCCGCACCACCGGGGGCCATCCCCCCCACCACCCCCCCCAACCCCGGCGGGACAGAGAGGGCCCCAGCCGCCGAGCCCCAGACCGGCCCTGAGCCCCAGAGGGGACGTGGCCCAGCCAGGCTCGGCTGGAGGACAGTCACCCTCCAACCCCCAAGAGCCCCAATGCCACCCCCCCACTGCCCCATCACCTAATCCCAACCCACACCAAAGAATACGCATACACAGACACACACACACAGAGACACACCCACACCAAAGCATACGCATACACATACAGACATACATATACACAGACACACGCACATACATTTATTTGGTTGGGAGGGGGGGTGCCCCCCACTCCCCAAGGCCGCCAGCCAGGCCCCCACCAGGCCACTGCAGGATCTCATTCTCCACCAATCCGACCATGCATAGGGAGGGAGAACCACTACCCAGCCCCCCCGGGGCGCCACGCCCGAGCGAGCATGCCCCCCGTACTCCAGCCGCACTCACCCCGGAACACGGTGGGACCACAGCGGGATGTGCTGGGGGGAGCGCCCGCCCCCCCTCCCCACCCTGTGGGGTGTTGGGTGCAATGTGTGTCTAGGGTGCAGTTTAAAATTGAGGGGTAGCGGGGGCCCAGGCGTTCTACTGCTACCCAGCGGCAGAACCCCGAAAGCCAGCTGATCCCCTCAAGACCCTGCGTGACTAAGTGTAGTTAAAATTATGGGTAGTGCAAAGTCAGGGGAGGGACAGACCACAATTAAGTGGCCTGGACCCCCCACCCTAGGCCCCGTCCACTGGCCCCTATTGTTGAATGAGGTAAGGTGAGGTAAGGTAGGGGGGGCTGAGAGGGAGAAGGTCCCCCCGTCGCTAGGACTTGGCCCAGCTGGACCCCCGCGCCGCCCCACCCCACCCCCAAGTGGCCGGCTTGGAACATCTGCATTTGAGCTCCTCAAAGACGCCAACTGCTTTTCCAAACTGGACCTAAGTAATGCTTACCATTTGGTTTGCATTCTCATGAATGCGATGCATGGAAGACAGCCTTCAATACCTCCTCCGGCCACTATGAGTATTTGGTTATGCCCTTTGGACTGTGTAACGCACCTGCCACCTTTCAGGCCTTAATCAACGATGTCCTTAGGGACTTCCTCAACTGTTTTGTTTTTGTGTACCTGGATGACAGTCTTGTGTTTTCCCCAGATCAGGAGACTCACATCCAGCATATGAGACTGGTCCTCTCTCACCTCCTGGAGAACAACCTATTTGTTTAAGCTGAGAAATGTGAGTTTCACGTTCCCTCAACATCATTCCTCGGTCTGATCATTTCCCCAGGACACATCTGGATGGACCCTGCCAAGGTCAGCACTGTGGCCTCATGGCCCACTCCAGAGAACCGCAAACAACTACAGCAGGGGTGGCCAACCCTGGTCCTCGAGAGCCGCAGTCCTGCATGTTTTAGATGTTTCCCTGCTCAAACACACCTGTTGTCATGATGAGGCTCTGCAGAAAGCTTGACAAGCAGCCACTAATTGCTGTCAGCTGTATTGATGTGAGGAGACATCTAAAACATGCAGGACTGCGGCTCTCGAGGACCAGGGTGGGCCACCCCTGAACTACAGCTTTCTTGGCTTTCGCCAATTTTTACAGGAGGTTTGTTAAAGATTTCAGTATGGTTGCAGCCCCATTGCAGACTCACCTCCACTGTTTCTCCTTTCTCATGGACCCCTGAGGCTGACAAGGTGTTCAAGAACCTCTGGACAGCTTTCTGCTCGGCCCCCATTCTCGTTCAACCAGATCCCGAGAGGCAGTTTGTGGTGGAGGTCGACGCCTCAGATTTGGGCATGGGGCAGTTCTGTCCTAGAGGTCAGCTTCTGATGGACGTCTTCACCCATGTGCATTCTTCTCGTTCCTGGTCCCACATCGCTTTGGATTTCGTCACTGGACTTCCTGAATCCCATGGCAAAACCACCGTCCTCACTGCAGTTGACTGTTTTTCTAAAATGGCTCATTTCATTCCCCTCATTAAACTACCCTCTGCAAAAGAGACCGCTGAATTAGTCCTCCTTCATGTTTTCCAGCTCAGTCTCTCTCAGGATCTGGTTTCAGACCGTGGCCTCCAGTTTACGTCCAATTTCTGGAAGGAGTTCTGTGCTCTCATTGGAGCCTTCCCGAGTCTCTCCTCTGGCCACCACCCTCAGTATAATGGACAGACGGAGCGTCTGGATCCAAGCCCGCCATCGTCTTCTCCGAATGGCGGCGTCTCATAAGATTTACGCTGACCATCGTCTCTCCCAGGCACCAACCTACCGGCCAGGGCAGCATGTGTGGCTTTCCACAAGGAACCTCCAACTCCAGGGACCATCACGCAAGTTAACCCCACGATTCATTGGCCCTTTTCCTATTTCCAAAGTAATCAACGCCATGGCCGTTCATCTCAACTCCCCAGGAACATCCGGATCCATCCCACGTTTCACACATCAAACCCACCGCCGAAAGCCCCCTGGTCCCCGCTTCAAAAGTCCCTCCACCTGTCAGATACTGGATAGCGGAGATACAGTTTATACTGTCCGCAAGTTCCTGGTGGTCCGGCGTCGAGGGAGGGGTCACCAATTCCTTGTGGACTGGGATTGATATAGGACGGAGGGGCGCTCATGGGTCCCGGCAAGTAACATTAATGACGGACCTGCCTGGGCCGTCAGGAGCCAGCCCTTGGGAGGGGGGGGGTTACTGTCATGATCCTGCTCTAACTCACCCCTCCTTTCCTGAGAGTTTTCACTTCTCCCCTCCTGTGTTCCCCTGAGCTCCACCCCTGTGCTCTCCTGCTTCCTCCTCCTGGTCACAGCTGTTGGTAGTTGTCATTAGTATTTGTATTTAGTTCCCCTCTGTTGTAGCTCTGGTTACAACAATTTCGCTGGCCAATTTCGACTTCTCCTCCTGGATTTCCTTCCCAACCGCCTTAGCTGGTCTTGACCTTAGAATGCCTGACTTCGCTTCTGCCGTTGTTTTGAACACTTTTTGAACTGAGCTTCTTGTCTGCCGTGCAATTGAGTTCCACTAACCTTGACACAACTAAAGCTGTCATGAGGGGCAAAATATTTTTTTACAAAAACGAAAAAATAAAGGAAAAAGAATTAGAAGACAAAATCAAGACCATAGAGACAGCTCATGCTGCTTCCAAAGACGACCACTTGTTAACTGAGTAAAGGAAATTAAAAATAGATTTGAATGAAATAATTGAACATAAAACACAATTTCAACTACAGAGATTATGCTGGGAGAACTTTGAACATGGCATTAAATCCAGCAAACTATTAGCCAATCAGTTAAAATGAAATAAAGAAAAGTGTACAATCCTCTGTTAAAACTCAAAATGGTGAAATCACTTGTGACCCTCAGGAAATAAACACTACTTTCAGAGAATTTTATAGAAAACTTTACTCTTCACAATCTGAAATAGAGAACTTTCTGAGCACAGTTGACCTCCCAAAATTAAAAGACGCATCAATGTCAATAGAAGAACTGCATGGAGCTCTTCAGGACATGCCTGATGGTAAAGTTTCAGGACGTGATCGCCCGGTATCACTAATCAATGTACATTTTAAAATAATTAGTAAAACATTAGCAAGCAGAATAGAAAAAATTACACCCCACATAATACACCCTGGTCAAACTGGGTTCATTAAAGGACGACACTCCACTAACAACACACACAGATTAATTAATCTTATAGACCACTGCCACCACAATAAACAAAAGGCCATTATCACCTCCTTAGATGCAGAAAAAAGCTTTTGATAGGGTAAATTGGAAATTTCTACTTGCTACACTACGGAAATTTGGATTTGAACAAAATTACCTCTCCTGGATAAAAACAATGTACACCTCACCCAGTGCCTGTGTTAAAACAAATGATCAAACTTCCTCAAGGTTCAATCTCAAGAGAGGCACCAGGCAGGGGTGTCCACTCTCACCATCTCTCTTTGCAATTTTTATCGAATCACTGCCTTCATGCAGATGATGTTTAACTCTTCCTACAAAACGCACAGACCTCTCTTCCAGAAACAGTAGAGTTAATAGACAGATTCTCTGCAATTTCAGAATATTCTATGAATTGGAATAAATCTGTTGTCTTGCCTATTAACTCTATTTTTCAGCACACATCAAATACCCCACTAAAACCAGGGAACATCAAATACCTCGGCATTAATATCTCAGCCAAACTGTCAGACTTGGTACACTTAAACTACACCCCCCTTATTAATACAATAGAAGAGGACCTCACTCAGTGGAGGACACTTCCTATATCACTTATGGGGAGAGTAACAACAATTAAAATGATGGTCCTGCCTAAAATTAACTACATCTTTTCAATGATTCCAACAAAACCATGGTTTAACACGTTGGATTCCCATATCTCAAAATTCTTATGGAAAAACAAACCATCACGTATAAGTTTAAAGACACTACAGAACACCAAGGACCAAGGTGGCTTACAACTTCCAAACTTTTATAATTATTATCTCCCCAATAAATTACTCTATGTTGTAATATGGATTAATCAGAAACCCTGAGATGAAGGCTGGCTGGACATTGAAAAAACCTTCTGTGAAGATCTCCACATCAGAGACCTTCCTTTCTTCAGTCCTGTCATCAAAAAACATAACTGCTTTAAAAGCATCAATATAAACAATCTCTGACAGCTTGGTGAGAGTTTCTTAAAATTAATGGATCATCACTCATTCCCTGCAAACTCACACTATCTGGAACAATTCTGACATCCTGCAACGAAAGAAACCAATAAACTTCACAAAATGGAAAAACAAGGGAATAAGAAACTTGGAACACCTTCTCTTCAATAACTCTTTTATTCCATTTAAAGATCTAATAGAAACTTATGGTATCAGTCAAAACAATTATCTGGAATATCTTCAGCTCAAGTGAATAATACCAACAAAGTTCAAACTAGAAGAGATGAACCTAAACTTACCTCAGACAGTGACAAACCTCCTGAAGATCTCAGCACCAAAACCACTTTCTAAAATCGTTTCAGTCCTGTCATGTTCCAATACCACAATATCCCTTCAAGCTCCAAATGGGAAGAAGATCTAAACATTAACATAGAACCAACGCTTTGGTCACAAATCTGTAGAAACACATTCAAAATGAGCAAAAACACCAATATACAGCTTATACAATACAAGGTCCTACACAGAGTTCATTACAGGACAAAGATGTTCAAGATGGTCTCACTCCCACTAACATATGTTCAAACTGCACAGCTAATCTACCTGATAACTACCTACATGCACTTTGGCTGTGTACACCAGTCCAAACATTCTGGCAAAAAATCTGTGAAGACTTATCGTTATGCCTGGGCCACCCCATTCCAGTCTCACCTGCATCGCCTGTTAGGTGATTACACAGAAATTAAAAGAGAGAAAAATGAGTCCTTCACACTCCTGGTCTTCCGAAGCGTCGCAAAGAAGGCAATCCTCATGAACTGGAAATTCAGAAGTAATTTGAATGTAAAGTTATTTAAAAACTTACTTCTGGACCACATCACATTGGAGAGAATGTCTGCCTGTAGGAAAAATCATTTCCCCATCATCATCATCATCATCATCATCATCATCTCCCCACGCTGCCGCATGCCATGACGGTGGTCATGACAGCCACCGCTCCGAACCAGACGCCTGGTCCCCACACACACACACACACACACACACACACACACACACACACACACACACACACACACACACACACACACACACACACACACACACACACACACACACACACACACACACACACTTTCTTTGTACATAGTGTTTGCTGTTTAGTAAATTAGATCTCCGTGTTAGATGATGTTTGTTACTTGATTGTGTTGGTTTATGAAAAAATATCAGAACTATTTATGAATTAATGTATTTTTGTGAATAAATGCCTATTAGCTGAATTGATAGATTCTTGGTAATTATTGCATATTTATGGTTGACAATTCACTGGTTTGTAACAGTATATGCTCAAATCTCACACCTTCCCTGTTATTTTTAAGATTGTTATATTTTGCACAGAAATATTAACTAACTTAAATAACGCTTTTACAAATGTTGGGATCTCACAAGACCATAGAAAGTTTGTTCATTTCTAGGGAAAGACAATTTTAATATGTCATGATACACAATCATGACATATGAATTCTGACCCAGGAATGTGATTGATCATCACACCCAGTGGGGGAGACCTTTTGCCACAGAAGATCCTCCCCCACTTTCTGCTCAAAAGACGCTTCCCCCGTGCATTCTGTCAGTCACTGATTGGTTGAAGCTCTCAGGATTCGACACCTTCGAATCCACACACTTGCAACAAAAAACAGTCTTGCAGAAAGTTGTCTCCTGTGAACACCAAGGAAGAGCTGCTCCCCAGCAGCTCCACTCACCCAGTGTTAGCATACAGCTAACACCAGAGGCTTGCAACCAGGGGCCTTCACTCCTCAACTCCTCTGCTGACCCGACCACGAGGGTCAGACCTTCCCAGGACCCGAAGACCATCGCCCAGAGTCTGCTCTCCCATCAACCGGTTTCTCCAGGACGGAACCAGGGAAACGACGCCTCACAGAACTTCTTTGTGTTTTCCTCAACCAGCAGGAAAACCATCACAGACCTGAGCGACCAGATCCTCAGTCTGGACAAAAGGAACAACCAGGAGCTGCAAAGAAGGACTCCTGAAACATCAACTCCATCTTCTTCTCCTCAGCCTGCAGAACCAGCAACCACAGTTAGCAGGAGGTGCTAACTACAGGGGAAGACACCAGCTTCCCTCCAGCAGGACAACAACTGAACTCCTTCAAGGAAGTGGGAACAACTGGGCATTACCTGAGATTAGTTAAACCTGATGCTATGATAGAACTGTTTAACTTTATGAAGATGTGTTGATTCTGTTACAGTGATTGAGTTCTATAGATAATGATATTAGGAGCAGTTATCAACCTGTAAACCAACGTTAGCTCTGTTCTGTAACTCCGTTAGCTCAGACACAGGGTCTGCATGCTAATCTTTGCTTTACTAACTTGTCAACTCACAATCCTACACATATCACATCAAAGACAACATCACACAGTAACTGAACACCATCTGACGACTCCTGACGTTTTACAAAGCAAGTCGCATTCACATAAACTCGTTCTAGAAATGGTCTTTTAGCAGAGACACACAGGAAGCAGATGCTAAAGACTAGCTTCCATGTTCCATTTTTCTCCCAGCACATGGTCGAGACCCAGGACAGACTTCCTGTTCTCTGACAACCTCCATTTGAATGGAGTTTTTTGTGATCCGCCATCTTGTTTTGTAGTTCCATCACACGTCTCACACACACACTCCCTCTACCTCTCTCTCTCTCTCACTCTCTCTTTCTCTCTCCACACACACACACACACCTACACACACCCAGCTGTATATAGGTAGTTAGAATCTGTGTTTATTTGTTTTCAGTGTGAATAAATATAATTTTTGGAATCATACTTGCTGTTTTATTAATGTGCACAAAGGTGAATGAAATGTCGACCTCTTCTGTGTCAAGAACTCCAAAATCCTTCAACATTCATAGTTAATTCTGGTAATTGTAATTAATTTAAGTATTAATTAAAATTCCTGGTTCACTGTTTAGTATATCTTATGAGACTGATATAACTGAATTGGCTATCATTTCCTGTTACGACAGGTGGAGCTCCGAGGTTTCTGATACAGATCAGATTAAAATTTCAATAACATTATTAATAACTATCTTTGATCATTATTACTCATTATCGATAGCCAACCAAACATAAATAGTGCTCCATATGAGGTAAGAAATCCCTACACAAACAAGACTGATATTTTGGTATCAGCTATTTCCAGTTTAGCTGATGGTGCCCCAATTTCATTATTATTTGATAAACAACCAATTTTTTCAAATTAATAATTTTTCATTCATAAATTATTTTTGATAATTTATTCACTTTTAAGTAATTACTCAATTACTTTAGGAGTTGTTAATGTGTAAATGACCATTTACTTCCATTAATAATTAAAAATTTTTATAAATTACTTCGAGTGATTTATTAGTTTCAGTAATCTATTACTTACAGTAATTTTAAAGCTAATAACCAACTATAAATCCCAACAGCCCCTTTATCAACAGAACCAACGCTCCCCCGTTCTCCTCCAAACTGTGATAGACACAAGCAGTGCATACATACGCTCATCTGACCAACCCCCTTCTCCACTCTCAGTCAATCACAAGCCAACACACTCTAACGGTGTGTTCAGGTAACACAAAAGAATCGGAACCAACCATCTTCAACAATAAACCTAAAATTTGCAATAACTCCCCTTTTTAATTCAATCAATCAATCAATCGAGCAATGAAAGACTATTTGTCGGGGAGGGGGGCAAATAAAGTCACATAGAACAGGCAGCGTAAATAAATAAATACATAGTGCAACAACAGACTACAACTACATGTCTGGGTAAATAAATTCCAGTAATAGTAAAAAGCTGATAATAAAAGCGTGAGTCAGATATAAATACAACAAGGAATGAAAGTCAAAGGTTAAATATGTATCAGCAGGTGCAGGAGGCAGGGATCGGCAGACTGTTTGTCAAAACTGTTTGTAATTTTTATGGTCAGACAATGGGGGGGGGGGGGGGGGGGGGTGTTGGTAGCTGCTGAAAGTAACTAAAAAGTAACTTTTAATCTAACTTAGTTACTTTTAAAAAACAAGTAATCTGTGAAGTAACTAAGTTACTTTTTAAAGGCGTAACTAATAATCAGTAATCAGTAGTTTTATAAAGTAACAGTGGTAACACTGGTGCTGAGATATTTATATATTGCTCAGTGTTTTATTTACTTCCTAAAAGTAGATGGGGGACAAATGTGGCAATCTTTACGTGTTTATAATCAGGTTTAGTGAAAAATTGTGTGTGTGTGTGTGTGTGTGTGTGTGTGTGTGTGTGTGTGTGTGTGTGTGTGTGTGTGTGTGTGTGTGTGTGTGTGTGTGTGTTACCTCTCCTCCTCCAGCAGGGCCCCTCCCAGATGTTGTAGGAGACGTTGATGAACTCCAGGTTGACGGCCGAGCGTCTGGGGAGGTGGGAGAAATGCTGAGCATCCGTGATTTGGTTCTCTACCTTCTTCAGGTGTGTGAGCATGGAGGCCTCCTGCTGGAGCTGCGGCTGACTTCCTCCATTACACACCACGCTCTCCTCCATCGGGATGCTCACCAAGTCCATTTCCAAAGCCTTATTGTCCATCCCAGCTTTCTGACTACATGTCAACAGAAGGGATAATGAGGAACAATTAAAACTCATGAAGTCCTTCATGCTGATTTTGCACCTCCGAATGGGCTTTTTGTGCCTTATTGGCATGTTTGAAGGTAATTTCACCAAAGTTCTCCATCCACACTACAGTTGATCAAGCCAGCTAGTGCCAGAAACAATACATATATAAAGATATTGTTAGGGACCAAACAATATCCATGGGAGAATCACAATCCCTTATCAATATATTTCAAGAATATCATAATAATAAAGTTCTGTTTTCTCCACTTTCACCTCTGGGGTAGAGTTTTCTTCACTAAACTAACACCAATCCCATCAACTCCTGCTGTGCTTTGTCTGAAAATGCTTGCATTCGATTGCTTCTGTTACTAAAGTAAACATGTACCAACTGTACATCTTGAGATGAGAGATTTTCTCTGGTAGGAGTTATTTTTATTTAGCAGTAGGAGGCAATGTTTAACGCTTGAACAATAAGCATGCCAACCAAACAAAATGTTCCTTAGAAGCTTCCTTAGATACACCAATAAAAGGATTGCACTCAAGTCAAACACATTTAAGACCATAGGGAAGTTATAGTTACCAGGGCCTTTTCTTGTACAACTTGCTTTATATTAAAGTTTTTTGAGCATTTATGTCTAAATCTGAAATTTCATCTGGTGCTGGACTACAAACTCTGACAACCTCAGGGTCCCAGCCAGCAAAGTGTGAAGGCCTGGATAGGTGAGCTGTCCATCACAAACACACAGAGACACACAGACAGTTCAAGTGGAAGTCCATCCCTGGATCATCTGATAAGCTTCTTTGGTGACGGTTCATTGTTAGTGTAGCTCCAGAGTAAATGCATATACATTTCCTGGGAAAGTATAGCTTAGGAGCTCCCTACATCAGACAAAATCCACATCCACTGTCCTGGCAGGACCCTAAGCAGCAAAAATATGTAGCCTCCCCTGTGATCGCAGGGTGATTAATAGTCATTGAAAAGGAGATATATCTAATCTACTTTGTCGTGCACAGACCACTGTAAAATGTTTCCCAACTCCAAGGTGGTACAGTAATTTGTCCTTTTGGAGACAGAAGTCTTGTTTAATCACTCATGGGGCCTTTAATCCTCCTAGGGATTAAAATCAACTTTTCTTTTCTATCCTTGATCTGCTGGGAGTAGGAGTGCCCACCCCCTCATCCCGAGTCTCGAGCTTGGGAAAAAATCTGCAGAGTCAGGTCCACCACCAAGCACTGAGCCACACTGATCTATGGGAATTAACCTTCCACGTCCCAAGCACGGCATTTCAGTGACAAGACGCTGAAGAAAAGCCTCCTCTGGGTGTCAAAGGATCCCGATGAGAAACAAAGGAGATAAAAAAAAGACATTGCGTCTGCCAGTACATCACAAGACGACTCCGACAGAGAATGAACCTGGTGAACCGGGACTGTCGCACATCAGATTATCTACTGTACCACTGTTTCAATGCCACAAATGCCACAGGATTAAAGGCTAATTAAAATCCAATGCAGCAGCCAAGTCCACCCATCTGAATTTAGACATTAAATTGATGAGACAAAATTATTCCACTTACCTGGTTTGACTGAAATGAACTCAGAAAAAAGGTCTGTCTCCCATCCAAATTTAGGATTCTACAGTTCCAAATAATAGTTTGAGTCAAAATGACATTTTCTGACCAGAGAATGAGAGAAACTATGAAAACGCAAAACCACACAGAAAATACAGCGATATTTGGTTTGACGAATAAAGACGAAGTGATGAGATGGTTCCAATTTGATCACATTTTCACTGTTCCAGTCTAGTTTTGGGTTATTTGGTTGTAATTGTAAATTATAGATTTTTTTCTGTATCTCTGTCTTTCGAGTTTTTAACTGACATTTGTAAACAGGACGCAGAAGCCTCCAGATTGTTTCCTCATTATGAAAAAGGTTTGCTTGTATTTAGTATGCTAGAATTTAGTATTTTATGTAGGGTAAAATGACACAATGGTTTATCACGTGCATATGTGTTGAGTTTCATTCAAGAATATACAATAGCCCCCATCGGTGGCCCAACACGATAACTACGTCTTTTTCAGTGTTTTTGCAGTTTCTGTGTAAATACAAAACTTTTCTGAAACAAAATCGTGGAAAAGCCGCATTTTCACTTGAAATTTTGTCAAGTAAAGGGAACCTTAGTTCTGAATCTTCAAATCCTGCCAGCCTCAACTAACAGGGAACAGAGTTGACAGAGATTTGAAGTAGATGTTGTTTCTTCTGCCAGCGAGCAACAGGCTCGGACTGAGATCATCTCTTCTTATGAAACAGCAGAAACACTGAAGATCAGGATTTGAAGATCAGGCCAAAGGAAGTAGGTTAACACAGCTGCTCTTGCAGGACTTTGGGGGGTTCAGAAGAAACTCAGCGAAGAGGCTTTGACATGGAGGGAGGAAGAAAGTGTTCAAAGCTCCTGTGCATTCCTGCTGGGAAGTGTCACAAGCTACATCAGTTACACACACAAAAGCCGAAAGTCTAAGGAAACAGCGAACACTTTTCTACACAGAAAAAAATCAGCAGTGTTGATTTAACACTTAAAGAATCCATTTTAACACTAACTCTGTGTCCTAATCTACAAAGAGTAAAAGTTACACTCAACTTGGTGTTGGGAATGTTACTTGAAAACTGTAATCTGTTACAATTACAAGTTATTTGTCAAAAAATTTAATCAGTAAATTACTCTAAGTCCTAAAATAAAAAAGTAACGTACCTGAGTACTTTTAGTTACTTTTGGATTACTTCACCAGCAAACATAAAACATAAAGACAAGAAAGAATAGAATGTGTCGTCTGTTCAGTGTATTGACACATCTTATACACAGCAGACACAAATTACACTTAACAAGTTTTGAACTATCAAAACTCAGTAACCAATCAGGTGTCCAACACTGATTTTCTTTTTTAAAGAATCAAAACCACAATACAAATAAATCTTTCAATTTCTATTCAAGAAAATGTGCCCATCTTTTCCAAAACACACTCTCGCTCTCTCTCTCTTTTTCTCTCTCATCCCATTTCCTCATTAGTTTTAATGTTGGTTTTTTTCCCAGACTAAATATGAATGTTTGATGAGAGGCTGTATCTGGCAGCATGAATCACTGATTGATAATAACTGAACAACCTGCTACTCAGTCAACGAGCAGACTTTCAAAAAAAAAAGAAAAAAAAAGTGATGGCACGTGTCGCCCCAATAAATTAAAACATGAGATCCTGTAAACGAATTGAGAATGTCTTCCTACCATCAGCACTAGTACTGGTATTGGCAGGTTACTGGCAGGTTATGAGCTAATCAAACTAGTTGACAGAGTCCAGGTGTGTTTCAGTAAAGTCAGCAGGTTTTATCCTACCAGATGTTTCTTCAGGTGAGACGTCAAGTTCCTGGACGTTCACAGCAATTTCACGGCTGAGAGGCATAATTAGCATTGTACAGAGAGGTTAAGAGACTCCTCCCACTATAAAACATAGTGATGAGAGCCACTGGCTGCAGTATCCATGGCAACGCCTCAGTGCCGGTCAGCCTGAAAGCGTCAGGAAGTGTCGCAATGCCAGTGGACGGATCATGTGACACTGCAGTTCTAGTTTATTCATCTGATTTCTACTGTAATCCTGCTCAGTAATCCCACTTTTTATACAATATACCTGTTTACACATGTAAACATGTAAAGATTACACATTTTTTTATGTATTGTAACAGACTACAGTTAATTTTTTTTGGATCCTAATTACGTAACACTGTTGCATGTAATCCATTACTATCCAACCCTGTAGACACTACACTAGTGTTGATCAAGTTGAACATTATACGAAAAATAACACCTGTTGTGTTACTTCTAGTTGACACTAAAGCTTTTTTAGTGACAAATTATGAGTGGCTAACAATTCGTATAATATTAATATAATTTGACAATATTTTTCTAAGTAGCTCTCAATCAGCGACAACTCAGAAGGCAAGAGACCCCGAGTATTTTCACATGAAAATTCACTTTGACCTTTATGCTAATTACAGTCAACAGAGGCGTTTGTTTTTAACATCTCAAAACTGCAACACCATGACATGGCACACAAAACCCTCTGCACTCCTGGTTGCCAACTTACAAATGTTAACTTAAACTAAACTAGATGAACTAACTAACTACATGAATTAAGCAACAAAAACACAACACAACACAATCATTACCAACACTAACAAGCTTAATATAACCATAATAAAGACATTTGAAACGTTGACAACACATAATGCATTGCAGCAATCAGCTCCGTGACGCTACATGTTTATATTTCGGCTGGCAAGTGGAGGAAGTGTCTGGGGCGAGGGAAGTCTGGGCAACTCTGCTCGGACTGCTGCCTCCACGACCCGGCCCCAGATAAGCGGAAGAAAATGATCAATGGTAAAACGCCATTAAAGAAATTTAAACAAATTTAGCTCTCAATTATGTTATTTTGATACTTAATTTACTCTTTTGCAGTGTCAAATTAACTCTCTTCAGAATACTTTTAACACTGCCTTATTTAACTCCGGAAATTGACAACCAACACTGGGGGGCGTTTTACTCAAGCTGGTGTTGTAATAATAATGCATTGGTTTTATATAGCGCTTTTCTTGGCACTCAAAGACGCTTCACATTGCATTAGTCTTTCATGCCATGCTCAATGGTGGTAAACTACGTAGTGCTATCGGCCCCTTCCCACCACGACCGCCAACAACCACTCTCTCTCACACTACATGCACACAGGCAGTTTGGAGTTTAGTGTTTTGTCCAAGGACACTTCGCCATGTGGGCAGGCAGAGATGGGAATCAAACCTCCAACCTTCCAATTGGGAGACAACCGCTCTACCAACCGAGCTATAGCGCCCCATAGCCCCATGATAACTGTGGGGCAATGGCTAATCATAGCATGATTATAACACTGTATATTTAACACTGGGGAATTGACTGTGTACCATCTTTAATCTGATTCATCTTCTAAATGTGTGTAACTCTTCATTAAAGGATGAAGCACCTTGATATAATTATTCATTTCAACTGCCAATGTTTTAAATTGAAAACATTTGAAGTCAGCTCTGTATGATGTGATATTTAAGTTTCAGCATTCTTTTAGGTAATTTCAATGAAGTTAAAATACTCCTGACCTTTGTTTCTTCTACTAGTACTACTACTTTGTGGTGAACACAAAAAAATGTTTAAGCTTTGATATTTGCTCTCTCTTTCCCCCAATCCACACCTCTAATTGTTCTCATTTGTTGATGAGCTTTGTGATGTTGTACTCATCGAGTGGATGGGAGGAGTACAATAAGACGATTTCTCATGGGCTGATTGGAAAGCACTTTGATGCATATTATATGCATATTACATATGTTTAGTATGTAGCATGTAGTATTACTTGGAGTAAAATCCGTCTGGATCCAATGAGTGACATTGGGCACTCCGTTGGTCCAAATGTCTGTGGTGTTTAAGATGCTGCTATTGTACTATTCACCTCCTCTTGATATTTTTGCATAATCTGTAATACTCGCCAGTTTTTCAGAGTTCAATAGTTTAAAAAAGGATAAGTATATTCATCCGATAGGCAAAAAAAGGTCATTTACATGAAAACAAAAAAGATTGTAACCCCAACTATTTTGTCATACCTGGGGGATTCTGTCAACTTGACCGCGGTGCTGGCAGTCACTGCAACCATCAGTTGTTTTTTTTTAATACTGGCTTCCAAGATGGAACCTTTCTTTCATATAACTGTCCATATGAATGTCGGGGCAATTTTGGTCACTTATATAGCATATTGCTATCTGCACACATGTATATGTGATTTCATTACAGAAACAAGCAGCAGCGCCACCTTATGGCCCACGAACTGTATCATTATCAGTGTGTCTGCAACTGTAGCTTTAATGTAACACTTTTCTTTCATGGACAAGGGGTTGTCACGTGAAATGTGGTGTAAATGGGGCATAAAACATCTGAAATGATTACTCAATGGTAATAGTCAAACTATTTTAGACATTCTTTTTTTCCTTAATTTTTTCAGTTTTATTTATTGAAATCTCCCAGGTGGAATTGCACAGTCTGTGGTTGCAATACGGTCTGTGATCATTTCTTCTTTTTTTTCAGAAAATAAAAAAAACAGAAACAACAAACTAATAAAAGGAAGATGGGCATAAACATAGAAGATTAGTTACAAAAACAAGTGAAAAGACTAAATAGTAAATAAGTAAGTAGAGGAAAAAACAAACAAACAAAAAACATCCATAGCCATCTCTCGCCCTCAGACATACATAACACATACACTCATTCATATGGGGTCTGATCATAGTAGTCATTGTCTGCTCAATTAGTTGTCAGGCTCTATAGCAATACTGACTGAGTAGATGTATCCAATAAAAGATTGCCACATTTTGCAAAAGATTTTCAAGGAACTCCGAAGGGAGAATGTGATCCTCTCAAGCTTGATGCAATTTAAGATTTCATGTCTCCATCTATTATGTGTAGGAGGGAGTGGATGGATCAATTTCAGGAGGATGAGTCTTCTGGCAAAGTAGGGTCGTGAAGGCTAAGACCTATTCCGAGAATATATTTGACATTCTTAATTATAGTTAAAGTTCCTGAATGAAACATGTTCTCCAGTTTCGGCGAGATTGTACAATATTAAAAGGTTTCACAAAGTTTGCAGCTTTCTTTAAATTTCCTGTAAATGTTGAACCCGGGTTTGACTCCCACCTGTTATCTGTCAGTCTTTCTTCTATGTTTCTGTCATTCTTAGAAGGAGAAGGATACTGTATATCCGTTAACTCCAACTGGAAAGGTAGAAAGTCTCCACCGCTGAGTCTGGTTCTACAGGTGTCATCTTGTTTTTGCGCAGTTCGTTTTTAACTGTGCGGAAACAAAATTAAATAAAAAAAAAAAAAGTGAATTCAAACAATTTGAAAAATAGTTTAACCAAAAGTTTCAGACCAAAAATATTCTAATTAAACAGCTGTGAGGAGCCAGTGGTCCTAAGTAGGATTGTGACCCGGAGAGAGACGCGGAGTCCCAGGGAGCGGAGCTGGAATAGAAGAAACACGGCTCTTACCGTGGCTGCTGAAGCGTCTCTCTCATGGTCTTTGTTCTCCTCCCGGTTGGTGCAGTCACTGTCCACCGCTGCACCGCATCCACAACGCCCCAAGAAACGGGGCAGGGTTGTCAGGTCGGACTGGACACTTTCCAGCCAGACACAGGACAAACCCCGCCCAACCGAAGGAATACCAGCCCAAATAACAACCACTCTGGGAATGTGTCAAAGTCTAATGGGTAAAAAAAACAAAAAAACATCAAAGTGCACAACTCCACAACTAGCAAAAATGGAAGAACAAAAGCAATAACTAGATTTAATAAACCATTAACTACGTTAATTAACTCTGGTTAAGTTTTTTTTTCTTTCTTATTTATTTAAGGTAGTATAGATAAACAATACAAAACAGTAAACAATTCCATAGATGTGTGATGATGAACAATACATTCTATATACAAAAGTAATACAAACAAGTGCTACCTCAAATACTATTTACATAATGTGTGTATGCGTGTGTGTATATGAAACACTGAGTGTGACTTGGTTATGTTTATGGAGGAAACAGGGGAGAAAGGAAATAGTTTGGTAACATAGAAAGGAGCAAAAAAAAGAGGGGAAAAAAGAAAAAGGAATTGTAAAGTCATTAAAAAATATATTTGACATTTCTCTCCAAGAGTAGGAATATTATTGGGTGAGAGGGAGAGGAGAATATGAGAAAGTGTAGGTGTATGAATGCGTATTTACATTTGTATATGTGTATGTATAAATTGTCTGATAAACACTGACAACATTACAGAAAACCAACACTAAAAATACAAATAAACAGAGTAGTGGAATAAACAAAATAATGAATGGATGATGAGTAAAACAAATTATATAATGGAATTCTTATGCTAATTATCCCCCCCAAAAAAGTGAAATTATCCATTTTGTAGAAATTGAATGAGTTTGTTTTGGAATTGAAGCGATTCTATTGTCATAAATTCAGGGAGTGTTGACTGAGATTCTGTAATAATATAGTCAGACAGCAGATTTTTCCATTGGTGTATACTGATATTATTTTTTGATTTCCAGTTTGTGAGTATGGTTTTCTTGGCGATGGTTTGGGCTACAAGCAGTAGTTTAGTATGTAGTGAGTGGAGAGTGATAGTTGAGAACTCTCCTAGAAGGCAGAGTGGGGGGGGGGGGGGGGGGGGGGGGGTTCCAGGAGGGCAGAGAGAGAGTCTGTCACCTGCCCCCACAAAAGTGAGCCAGGTGAACAGAACCATATGGCGTGAATGTAGCTGGCAGTGGTGTTTTGTATGCAGTTTGTACATGTATCAGAGTTTGTGGTGAATTTAGAGTTTCTGTCCTGTGAGGTGAGTTCTGTGTATTGTTTTGTATTGTATCAGTTGTAGATTTGTATTTGTGGACATACTGTAGATGTTATTGCATATCTGAGTCCAGAAGTTGGCATCAGGACCAAGTGACAGGTCTGGTTCCAATTTGTGACATGGAATTGCCATATCTTTATCTGACTTTGTAATAATTTTATACAGTTTGGTTGTGAGTTTTTTTCTGGACTTGATATTTAAGAGTTCTGAAGACAGAGGAGGGAGTTCCAGATTTATTTGTTTGGTTTTATATGATGATAGTACTGAAGATTGTAATTGTAAATATTCCAAATATTGTGTGCCAAACTTCTGGACCAAGTATGAAATGAGACCAGTGTGTTATCCTGACAAATGTGCTGTAGGTGTGTGATGCCTTTTTCTACCCATGTGCGGAAATGTAATGGTCTTTTGTTTATTTGCAAATCCAGGTTATTCCAAATAGGTGTGAATTTAGATGGCGCCAATGTAGAATTTGTAATTTTATGGAATTTCCACCAGGCTGTCAGAGTCGAGGAAATTGTTGGAATTTTCAAGCATGGATGACATTTAACTGAGTTATTAAGAAAAGGTAGGTCTGAAATCGAAATATTTTACAAAAAGCTTCTTCTATATCTAGCCAGGTATGGTCTGATAGGTCGGGATGGGTCCATTTGTATATGTATTGTAATTGGATAGCTAATGCATAATGAAGAAAATTTGGAGCAGTGAGGCCTCCTTGGGATTTTGGTTTCTGTAAAGTGGAGAGTTTAATTAGAGTGTTTTGTTTTTACAATAGAATGACGTTATTATTGAATCTAAAGATTTGAACCAGGATTGAGTTGGAGGGATTGGTATCATATTGAAAAGGTAATTAATTTTTGGAAGGATAGACATTTTTATTGCAGCTATTCGGCCAATGAGTGATATCGGAAGATTTTTCCAACGGTTGAGATTGTCAGTTATTGTCTTGAGAAGAGGAGTGAAATTTAGATTGAAGAGCTCTGACAGCCTGGGGGAAACGTTTATGCCTAAGTGTGTAATAAAAGTTGTGCATATGGGAATAGGGGGTGTATGGACTGCCTCATCCCAACTATCCCCCTTCAACGGGAGGATAATGGATTTATGAAGGTTGATGGAATAATCAGAGATATTCGAATAGGTTTGTGTGAGTGAAATAGTTTCTGTAAGGGAGGTGTATGGTTGTTGCAAGTACAGCAGTATATCGTCAGCACATCGTCAGACTAATTTTATGATGAGTATTAAGTGTCTCTATTCCTGAGATACGCGGGTTCTGACAAATTGCTGCAGCGAGGGGTTCAATGAATATGGTGAAAAGGGAAGGAGAGAGTGGACATCCTTGCCTTGTACCTCTATGTAATGTGAATGGTTGTGATATGAGTCCATTGGTTAGTACTGTGGCGGTTGGTGAAGTATGCAAAATGTGAATCCAGTTAATAAATGATTCCCCAAAGCCAAATTTCTGGAGAGTGGATGTTAGAGATGACCAGTTTACTCTGTCAAAAGCTTTTTTGGCAACTAGTGAAACAATGATTGTTGGATGCTCTAGCAATGTTGAGTATTCCATTAAGTTGAACAATCTGCGTGTGTTGTTTGAGGAGTGTCTTCCTTTTATAAATCCGGTTTGATATGAATGTATTATGGCTGGAATCACTTTTTCTAATCGATGGGATAATGTTTTGGTAATTATTTTGAGGTCAATGTTGATAAGCGATCTGGGGCGATAGCTGGATGGTAGAGTTGGATATTTATTAGGTTTAAGAAGAAGTGAAATTATGGCAGAATTCATGTGAATAGGTAATCTTGATTTTTCTTTTATTTCAATTATAAGTCTTTGGAAAAGTGTAGTGAAAATAGGCCAAAAATGTCTGTAGAACTCGGCAGGAAAGCCATCTGGTCCGGGTGCTTTATTGTTTGGCATTAATTTAAGAGCATCTTGAAGTACTTTATCAGATAGTGGTGATTCAAGCATTATTCACTGGTTCTCAGTAACTTTTGGTAGATCAATATTATTAAAAAAAGTGTTTATGTCCGTTTGGGATTGGTCATTTTCGGAAATCTATAATTTTGTATAAAAAGCCTTGAATATGCTGTTAATCTCTGCTGGTAGTTGTGTTGACTTCCCTGCTGAGTTCTTCAAACTGACTGTTGTGACTCTCCAAAAAACCAAAACTTTATAGTCACGTGAAATGGTGGTTGAGAAGGCGCTTGACTGAACTCCAGAGAAAAATAAAAATGAAGGTTTGCAGGTTGTCTCTTTGGGTGAGGTTCCCATTTATTGTAAGAAAAAATGATAAAGGTAAATAACAAAACAGAAATTACCAGGTTTCTTTGTTCCTCTGGATCTAGGTAAAACTGTGTGTTTTCCCCACCACCATTCAACTCAAACTAATTAGCTCCCTGATCTTAAGCAGCTGGGCACCTGCTGCTGGCAAGGAAACAGAAACAACACCACCCCCTGTGGTTAAAAGTAAAACACATGCACAACAAAAAAGAATGGCTCCTACACACCGGCCCCATAATTGTGTTGGTGTGCACTACAATTACATACACATATACATTTCATAAAAGGAGCGAAAAAAGGTGTATGTGAAAATCTTCCAAATCTTCTTTCTTTCTTTCTTTCAGAAGTCAATGTCCATATTTCAGTCTGTTAATAACAGTCCTTAATTACATGTCCCCAGTAACATGCAGAGCTTTGTGACAGGCCTCTCCAAAAAGCCCGTCTTAGTCTTAAGCTGAACTGACCGGACGACACCTCTCCTGTCTGGAAAGGTTTTGGTCACTTTATCCATCAGCCATGAATTTCTTGGGGCAGAAGGGTCCATGATAATAACAATGTCATCCACAGAAAAATTCCTTCATGGCTTTGTCCACTTTTGTCTTTCTTGGAGCAGTGGAAGGTACTCCCTTACCCACCGCTTCCAAAATAAATCCGACAAGTACTGTACCTGTCTCCATCTTCGTTTGATGTACGTATCATTTTCATCAAAAAGTCCAGGAGGAAGAAGGGGTTTGGCTTTCAACAGAAGAATATGGTTGGGTGTAAGTGTTTCCAGGTCATTAGGGTCATCAGACAGTTTAGTTATTGGGTGACTGTTGAGAATAGCTTCAATCTCACAAAGAATGGTACAAAAGCTCTCATCATCCATGGTTTGCTGTTTGACAATGGAATACAGCACCTGTCTTATAAGGCGAATGATCCGCTCCCATGTTCCACCGTAGTGAGATCCAGTAGGAGGGTTGAATGTCCATGCTATTCCTCTTTTTGCCAAAGTACTTTGTATTTTGTTGTGATCCAGGGCTGTAAGAGCGTCCTTTAGTTCTCTTTCGGCTCCAACAAAATTAGTACCATTGTCTGATCTGAGGTTGGAGATTTGCCCACGTCGACACATGAAACGTCGAATCGCGTTTATGCATGAATCTGTTGTAAGTGAGTGGGCTGCTTCAAGGTGTACTGCTTGACTGGTCATGCATGTGAAGATCACGCCATACCTTTTGAACAGGATGTGACCTCTTTTGATGTCAATAGGGCCGAAATAATCCACGCCAACATTAGTAAAGGGAGGCAAATCTGGCAGGATTCTTTCAACTGGAAGGTCAGACATCTTCTGTTCTCCAACTCTCCCTTGAAGACGACGACAGATAACACATTCAGCAATGATTTTCCCGCAGGCTGAGTTTGCATTGGCTATCCAGTAGGTTTTTCGATGTGTAGATATCATATGGTTACGTCCAGAATGACCCACTTGCTTATGAATAAGTTGTAAGATAAGTCTGGATATGGGTTGATCTTTAGACAGAATTATTGGATGTTTTACCGTCTCAGGCATGGATGACCTAGTCAGGCGGCCTCCTACTCTCAACAGCCCATCTTGGAGTATGGGATCCAACCTGTAGATGTCACTGTTGGCTGGCACAGATGATGCTCCTTTCTCCAAGAGAGAGATTTCTTTTTGAAATCTTTGCTGTTGGCAGAGGCGTGCGATTTCCGTTTCAGCATTATGTAAGTCATCCCGTGTCAATGGGTGAACCTTTGTCTTTGCTTTGTGTTGCTGATGTCCTTTGTTCTTATTGCATGTTTTATCTTGTTTCCTTAAGATGTTGAAGCAGGTCTTTAAACTTCAAAAACCAGACAACTGAAGTTTTCATTTTTTTCCAATCTGAAAAATAGTTCAGAAGCTTGTTCATAGTATTAGATGCATCATCAACAACACAAGCGTTAACCGTGAGGTCTTGTTTGACCTCAGGGTCGTCCAAGCTGACATCAGGTTTGTTTACCTCCTGTTTTGGCCAGGTCCTCTCCTCAGTCAGCAGAAACTCTGGTCCTTTGAGCCATCGCTCACATCTCAGAAAATCATCAGCTGACAGTCCTCTTGAAGCCTCATCAGCCGGGTTCTGTTTTGAGCCAATGTACCTCTACTGGGCCACCTCTGTAGCTTCTTGAATAACAGCCACTCTGTTTGCTACAAATGTGTGGAATCTCTTTGTTTCACTTGCAATATAATTAAGCACTGTTGTGCTATCGGTCCAAAACACTGACTGGTCCAACTCCAGTTGAAGCTCTCTTTTAATCACCTTATCCAGTCTGACAGCTAATACAGCAGCTGTGAGTTCAAGCCTTGGTATTGTGGTTTGTTTCATGGGAGCGACTCTGGACTTTCCAACCATGAATGCAATGTTTACTTCATCAGAGATGCCTTTCAATCTCAGGTAAGAAACAGTGCCATACCCATACTCACTAGCATCTGAGAAGTGATGCAGCTGTGCATTGTTTACCTTTCCAAAGTTCTTTGGCTTGATACACCGTTCCACCTTTAACAGTGACTATTTGTGAAGATTTGTCAACCACTGTGTCCACTTCTGGAGAAAGGTTTGTGATATTGTTTCATCCCAAACAATTTTTCTTTTGCACATCTCCTGGAGCATCAGTTTGGGAGGTAGTGTGAACGGTGACAAGAAACCAAGAGGGTCATAAATAGAATTGACCACTGACAAGATTCCACATGGACGACTTTCCAGTGCAATCTTGAACATGAACATGTCTGATTCCGCACACCAGTGCAATCCAAGAACTCTTTCAACAGGTAGGTTGTCTTTATCCAAATTGAGCTCTTTGGATGCTTTGGAACGATTTTCCTCAGGGATGCTTGCAATAACTGCTCGACTGTTGCTCATCCACTTTGAGAGTCGAAAGCCTCCTTTGGCACATGCAGCAGTGAGATCTTGTACCATTTGCAAAGCTTCCTGTTCTGAGGATACAGACTTTAAACAATCGTCCACGTAAAAGTGTTGTTTGATGGTCTGTAACACTTCGTCACTATAATGAGCCTTGTTGTCATCAGCAACTCTCTTTAATGCATAATTAGCACAGCTCGGTGATGAAGTTGCTCCAAATATATGAACTTTCATTCTGAAGTCCACCAAAGGTTGTGTCACATCGCCATTATTCCACCACAAAAACCGAAGAAAATCAACATGTTTCGGAGATACTTTCACTTGGTGATACATTGCTTGAACATCGGTCATTATGGCAACTGGTTCTTGCCTAAATCTCAGAAAAACACCAAAAAGGGAATTTGTGAGATCAGGACCTTGTAACAGCTGGCTGTTCAAAGATGTGCCTTTGAAACTTGCTCCACAGTTGAATACAACTCTCAATGTTTTCTTCTTAGGATGATACACCCCATGATGTGGTATGTACCAGATTTTACCTTTAATTCCATTCAGTTGCTGTTGAGGCACCTGTTCTGCATAACCACTTTTAATGACATCATTAAGGAAGTGCACATACTCCTGATGATACTCCTTGTTCCTCTGAAACTTTCTTTTCAAACCCATGACACGTTGTTCATCAATGCACCGATTGTTTGGCATCATGACATCATCCACTTTAAAGGGTAAATCAACACAGTACTGGTTGTTTTCAAGACAAATTGTTTTTTCCATAATGTGGAGAAACCTAATGTCTTCTCTTGACAATAAAGTGTTATCACGTGACCTTTCATTGAAATCTTGATTGTATTGTGTAATTAACAACTGTTCCACTTTATCAATGGAGATTCTGTTGACAGTGACAGTAGGGCAGCCATTCTTCCCTACATCACTTCCACTTCCTCTAAGTGGGCCATTCACCACCCATCCCAATAGGGTTCGAACAGCATAGGGTCCATCATTACAGCCGTTAATGATTTCCAAAGGTTCCAAAAGCTTTGAGGCATTTGTGCCAATCAACAAATCCACTCCAACTTCAAGCTCAGGAACATCAATCTTTTGCAGGTAAGGCCATCGTCTGATATCTTTTTCTGTTACGATATTGTTTCTTGTAACTGGCATGGTTTGCTGAGTGTAAACCTCAGGTAAGTCTAGAAACCTGTTATCATCATAACCAGCTACTTGCAATCCAGTCAGAACATGAGTCTTTACAGTATGTGCTTGTCCCATAGTTCACAGGAAAATGTGTGTTTGGATACTGTCCATGTTCAGTTGTCTCATCAAGCGTTCTGTACAAAAGGTAACAGAGCTTCCTGAATCACGGAAAGCGTAAGTGGTCAAAATTTTGTTTCCATTCTTAACCTTTACTTGTACAGGTACAATTGAGAGAACACATTCCTGTGTACCGGCCCCAGTACGAGCACAGGTCTGCTGAGGGACAACAGTGTTGTTCGACTGTTCAGATGTTCTGAATTTAGCTGCATTGTGAAGCACTGTGGGATGTCTGGAGTTACATACATCACATATTAAACGTTTTTTGCAGCTCTTGCTGATATGACCTGGTTTAAGACAACCAAAACAAACACCGCTTTGCCTTAAAATATCAAGTTTCTCACGATGCACTTTGTTCTTAAGATGAACACAATCTTCTATTGTGTGATCCTCTTTACATATGCAACATGATGAGGTCTTGCTTTTTGATAGAGAAAAGGCATGGGAAAGTGGTGTTTCTGCAGACTTTATACTTGTTGAAGTGCTGACAGCTGCCACAGTTGCAGGATTTTTATTCCTGGGTGAAATTATTGTGGGAGCCCTTCCTTTGGATGTAGCAGTTTGTGTGTCTTGTAGGTTACCAAAGACAGGATCAGAGAGAATTTTGATCTGATGTTCCAGAAAGTTGACCAAATCGGAGAACAAAACTCTACTTCCACGTCTCTCCTGTAGGTCACAAACAGCTGCTCTCCATCATTCTCGTAATTTGTAGGGAAGTTTCATCACAAGCTGTTTCAAGTTTGATGGTACATTCATCTCTGCTATGTACTGTAGACTTTCCATCATGTTGCAACATCCTCTCAAAAACAACGTGCAGGTTTGAAGAGAGCCATTTATTGGTGGCCAACTTAAGGCTTTTTCCATGTAAGCTGCTCCAATCTTCATTTCATTGCCAAAGGGTTCCTTTAACAAATACTTGGCTCTGTCATAGCCTTGATCACTTGGCACGTGATAGCAGCTCCTGACCAGTTCTCTTGGCTGCCCCCTGGTGTACTGTTCTAAATAGTACAATCAGTCCAAGAAATTACTGACTTTTCTTTCAACCCCCTGTTCAAACGCCATGATAAAAGGTCCATACTGTAGAGGGTCACCATCAAATATGGGTATTGTTCTTGGTGGAAGAGATGCTGATTGCTGTTGAACCAGCTGAGCAGTGATTTCAGTTTGTCGCTGCATTATGTTGCCAATATTCTGAATTCCATTTACATTTGTGCTTTGTGGAGTGATACAAACATTGCTTGGTAATGGATTAAAGACATTTGTATTGCCCCCCAGTGGCCCTTGAAAGGATTGCATTGGTTGTACTGAAGTGAGGTTTTCTGTGAATTGTGTTTGCGCATATGTAGCTGAGTAAATATTTTATATTGAAATATAATTTTTTTTAATTTGTGAACGTTCTCAAAATGACATTGTATTTTCTGCCTTATGAATTGATATAAGAGACTGCCTCAGTAGTATTTTAGTTTATTGGTTGTGTATAAAGCTAATTACATAGTTCCTCTTACCTGTTGTAGTGGGGGGGACATGAATTGGTGACGCTTGCAACACACGCGCACATGTGTTGGAGCTGCATGTGTCCGGCAGAACCGAGCAGCTCCTGAATTGGGAGAGAGAGCTTGCCATGTTGTGTGTCGACGCTAATTGTGCCCTCTGTACTGACTGACAGGGCAAAATTAAATGTGCAGATCCTGATTCCTGTGTGGCCTTAAGGTCTTAAGTCTGCTACATAAAACTGGTGCCGTGACCATGGCCGCCGCCGATCGCCGAGGTTCAGCTGTGTGCATGCGACTTCTGTGAAATCAAGTTGGTGGGCCTGTGGATTCTGTTTGCTGCTTAAGAAATTGGTTGAACACTGTTAGAGCTGGCATTAAGTGCCAAAAAGCAAAGTTTTATTAACGACTCAAATTAGTAAAAGTAAATTTTTTTTATAGAGTTTTTTTTTCACAACATTGTTTGGTGTTTCCTGATACTCAGTTCATGTGTATTGCGACACATGGCAGGTAGAGGTCGAGACACGTTTGCCTTTACACCAGTCATAGGGAGAGGAAGAGGTGTGCTAAACCGTTCGTTTGATCAGACGGCCCAAGATGAGGCCACTTTGTTCTCTCGAGGGAGGTCATTTGAGCCAGATGATGTTGATGATAGTCCAGTGTTTGGGCCTCAGCTCTCTACACCTGTTGCCAATACCACTCAACAGTTATGTGACCTCATCGGTGAGTTAGGAAGCCAGATAGGTGAGTCAATAGCCATTCGTCTACTAGCCAGCCAGTCCCCAGTCACATCAACAAAGATATCACCAGCGACACAAACTAAAAGTGAAGCTCCAGAGAAAACTCTTGATTTATCAAAAGTTAGCCTAGCTGTCAGGTCTGACATTAAGGAGCCCCCCATGTTTCGTGGGGATGGGGAAGACACATTTTCAGTGCAAGAATGGATAGATATGATGGAAGTGTACATGCAGAAGAGGAATCTGCCAGTCCATGAACAGAAAGATGAGGTCCTGATTAGGGATGTCCGATAATATCGGAGGACCGATATTATCGGCCGATATTGACTTAAAAATGTAATATTTGGAAATATCGGTATCGGATTTTTACAACCGATATTGGAATTTCCGAGTCTGCATGAACGCAGCATGGGACGTTTACGGGCGCGCGCTTGATGACGTTTAACAACAACAAATACAACACGCTGGACTCGTGGCTAAGAAGGAGAAGCCCGGTGAATGAAATGTCCGTGGAGTACTGGAGGCTCAACCAGGCCCTCTTCCCTGCTGGTACCAGTACCTGACTGCACCCTGCACCAGTGTTGACAGTGAACCAGTGTTCAGCACTGGTACCAGTACCTGACTGCACCCTGCACCAGTGTTGACAGTGAACCAGTGTTCAGCACTGGTACCAGTACCTGACTGCACCCTGCACCAGTGTTGACGGTGAACCAGTGTTCAGCACTGGTACCAGTACCTGACTGCACCCTGCACCAGTGTTGACGGTGAACCAGTGTTCAGCACTGGTACCAGTACCTGACTGCACCCTGCACCAGTGTTGACGGTGAACCAGTGTTCAGCACTGGTACCAGTACCTGACTGCACCCTGCACCAGTGTTGACAGTGAACCAGTGTTCAGCACTGGTACCAGTACCTGACTGCACCCTGCACCAGTGTTGACAGTGAACCACTGTTCAGCACTGGTACCAGTACCTGACTGCACCCTGCACCAGTGTTGACAGTGAACCACTGTTCACACTGGTACCAGTACCTGACTGCACCCTGCACCAGTGTTGACAGTGAACCAGTGTTCAGCACTGGTACCAGTACCTGACTGCACCCTGCACCAGTGTTGACGGTGAACCAGTGTTCAGCACTGGTACCAGTACCTGACTGCACCCTGCACCAGTGTTGACGGTGAACCAGTGTTCAGCACTGGTACCAGTACCTGACTGCACCCTGCACCAGTGTTGACGGTGAACCAGTGTTCAGCACTGGTACCAGTGCCTGACTGCACCCTGCACCAGTGTTGACGGTGAACCAGTGTTCAGCTCTGGTACCAGTACCTGACTGCACCCTGCACCAGTGTTGACGGTGAACCAGTGTTCAGCACTGGTACCAGAACCTGACTGCACCCTGCACCAGTGTTGACGGTGAACCACTGTTCAGCACTGGTAACAGTACCTGACTGCACCCTGCACCAGTGTTGACGGTGAACCAGTGTTCAGCACTGGTACCAGTACCTGACTGCACCCTGCACCAGTGTTGACGGTGAACCAGTGTTCAGCACTGGTACCAGTACCTGACTGCACCCTGCACCAGTGTTGACGGTGAACCAGTGTTCAGCACTGGTACCAGTACCTGACTGCACCCTGCACCAGTGTTGACGGTGAACCAGTGTTCAGCACTGGTACCAGTGCCTGACTGCACCCTGCACCAGTGTTGACGGTGAACCAGTGTTCAGCTCTGGTACCAGTACCTGACTGCACCCTGCACCAGTGTTGACGGTGAACCAGTGTTCAGCACTGGTACCAGTACCTGACTGCACCCTGCACCAGTGTTGACGGTGAACCACTGTTCAGCACTGGTAACAGTACCTGACTGCACCCTGCACCAGTGTTGACAGTGAACCAGTGTTCAGCACTGGTACCAGTACCTGACTGCACCCTGCACCAGTGTTGACGGTGAACCAGTGTTCAGCACTGGTACCAGTACCTGACTGCACCCTGCACCAGTGTTGACGGTGAACCAGTGTTCAGCACTGGTACCAGTACCTGACTGCACCCTGCACCAGTGTTGACAGTGAACCACTGTTCAGCACTGGTGCCCGTACCTGACTGCACCCTGCACCAGTGTTGACAGTGAACCAGTGTTCAGCACTGGTACCAGTACCTGACTGCACCCTGCACCAGTGTTGACAGTGAACCAGTGTTCAGCACTGGTACCAGTACCTGACTGCACCCTGCACCAGTGTTGACAGTGAACCAGTGTTCAGCACTGGTGCCCACATCATTGATGAGAAGAGAAATCTCATACATTGCTGAGATGCTGAGATGCTTGTATTCATACAGAACAATCTCCCTCTTACACATGAGGACATGGGGAAAGAAATAGACCAGTTATGTGGACGAGTCAACTTCAGTCTTTGTTTTTGTTGCACTATAAAGGAGGGCTGTTTTAATTTTGTGAGCATTTCTGTGCCTTTCTTGTTTATATTTGCACAATTTTGTTACTCTTAAAAGAGATTGAGCCAGTTTGAGTCTATTATTTGACAAGTTATGTCCAGTTATTCATTCATTGACTGTTTACAACTAATGGACTGAAGATATGCCTCTTCCTTTTTTTTATATTGTCTGTGGTGTTGTTGAGTTTGTTGTTGAGGTTTCTCTCTAACACTAAATAAATATGGCACTTTTTTCCATAATTTAAGTTGTTGTTCTCTTATTTTTCTCAGTGTGTACATTTGGAAAGCCATGTTTGATTCACATATGCATCCAGTGGGGCATCACAATCAAATTAGGCATAATGTGTTAATTCCACAGTAGGAGATATTTTATGTTGTTGTTACCTAACAGTTTTGATGTAAAAAGCCAGCATATATCGGTATCGGTGATATCGGTATCGGAAATTAAGAGTTGGACAATATCGGAATATCGGATATCGGTAGAAAAGCCAATATCGAGCATCCCTAGTCCTGAGTCATCTTATTGCCAAAGCAAAAAATATTGTTAGAGTGGGTCTAAAAAGCAGTTCCACATCAGGTGCAGTTGTCATTGTAGAACCAATCTACGCCATTCTGAGACGCTACTTTAGCGAGTCCCCTGGGTCTTGTTTACCCATAGCAGATTTCTATGCCACCCAACCTGAACCAAAAGAGACTCTTATAGATTTTTGGGTGACGTTGAATATGGCTGCAGAGACAGCTGACAGACATCTGAAGCTTCAGGGAGGCAAAATGGACAACATTGATGCTGAAATAGCCATGATGTTCATTAGAAACTGCCCAGATCATAGTCTTGCCTGTGTTTTCAAATGCAAACCAAATGGTCCCTGACAGAGGTGCAAGAGGCAATAGATGAACATCGGAGAGAGAGCCAGGTGAGCAACTCCAACACAAATATAGCAACAAAGCATGCTTTGCAGGTTGCTACAGCCGCTACAGCTGTTAGTTCACCAGACCCTGATTACACCCAAATGAATGCAGTTAAGCTTACGCCCACTAGTCCAACTGAGGCAAGAAGTGCAGCTGTTACTGATCCAGGTGCCCTTGAACGTGTACTTAGTATGTTAGAGAGGGTGTTGGAATGCACAAGTCAACCTGTCCAAGCTGCTCGGCCTCAGTTTTCCAACTCAACTCGTTTTGGTCCCTGTAGAGTCTGTGGTGATAACTCTCATTCAACACATGCACATTGTATGAGGGAGAAAAGGTGTTTAGGCTGCTTGGAACAAGGACATCGACGGCCTGACTTCTCACCTTATCAGGAAAACTAATTCACTCGCACTTGAGAGGGGACAGTGTGAGTGGTGATGATGTGACCCTCAACCCCAGTGATGATGCTCAATCTGTCTATACTGAAAGCCTAAAATCTGCTCCACCTGACACAGTTGTACTGTACCAGAATATAATGCATTTAGGGAAAGCAGATAGCTTATTAATTGTGCCTGCCTCTTTAAGAGGCGTCGCACAATTATTACAATCCTGGGAAAACGCCGTTTTTTAAAAATATTCTTATTAATTGTGCCTGCCTCTGTAAGAGGCATCGCACAATTACTACAATCCTGGGAAAGCGCAGTTTTTTTGAAATATTATTTTTATTCTTCCCACAAAGTTTGACGGCCTACTAGTCCCACACCGTTTGGAGTACATACACAAAAAGCATATCGCTACATGCGGAATCCTGTGCATCCATTTAGATTATGGATATCGCAAACGGTTTCCGAACAACGCGTAAAAAACGGCGAAGAATTTCCCATCCACTTTACATGGGAGCCGAGAAAAAAACAGAAAAAAAATCATACTTTTTCCACGCCACATCACGTCGCCAAATTTTCAGCTACAGACTCCAACTTACTTTTAAAATGTTGCCTTCTATTCACATATGTCCTCGGAGTTTTCACAAGTTTTACCAATTTTTAACTGTGAGCCTTCAAATGTCATCAACTTTTCCCTCCTTTTTCCAGTTTTGTATGGGTGTGTATGTGGAAAAGTTAGAGGGGGACATTTCAGTTAGAGGGAGAGAAACTGCCGTTTTCCATTAAAAAAAAAAGTTTTTATCTCATCGCCACGGCCACATTTCTTCGTCTTTCTCAACATATTATACATCAAAATGTAGCTACAGGCCTTGTGCTTCTCACGAGGGGACACTTTTGTCTCAGAGAGACACGGTTCTCCCTCCAGGGGACTTAATTGATAGAGAGCGCAGGATTCTGTCTCATCCGCGCCAATACATTTTGACGAGTCATTTTCTCCCAAAAAACCCCAAAGTTCAGCCATTTGTTTCAAGTCCTCACGGGGAGACGGAACCTCGTGAGGACACGAAAACTACACCGCACGTCCTTCAACTTCTCCCGACGCCGACGGTGAAGGAATTTTTCACCCAAGTGTCACGGTTCTCCATCTATAAGCAGTTGTTCGGGACCTGCGTTTGTGCTTAAACACCTTCTTCCCTCTCATAAGGTCTCATAAGCCCCGTTTCCACCGCACAAAAAGCACCTGCCTAGACGGGTTTAAACCGCTCCGGCTCGCGTCTCACGACATGTAATGCAGTCTAAACCGCTCTAGACCGCTCCAAAGGCGACCGCTTTTCCGCTACCCTTCCGTTGGGGTGCCGGGGACCATGGAACGGGTCTGAGGTTGAGCTGCTGTCTGCTGATTGGTCAGTGATTTACGACACGCCCTCAATATGTTAATGTGCCGGCTGGATGAATCCTCTGCTGTCAGTGTGGCCAGCTTTGCACTGGTTGTTTTTATTTTCATTTTCTTTTCTTTGCTGCTCAACTTTAGTGTTTATTGTGAAAGAGCGGACTTGAGGCATGGGGAGACCGGGGGGGAGGGACTTTGCATCGCGTTGGAGTTTTCTGTTTGCAGCATAGCGCTCGCCGTGGCGTGGATGCGCGTCCGTGACACCGGAGTCTGGAGCTTTCGTCTCCGGCGTTCAGCCGCGGTCAGTGGCGCTTTATCGCGGGGACAGACCGCGGAAGCGATGAAAAGTAGCTCGGAGCTCGAAGCTCGGCGCCTCCGTGTTCCGGCGCTGCGCTGTGCGGCGCTGCGCTGTGCGGCGCTGCGCTGTGGCGCCGGAGTGGAAAACCTCCTGGGTTTTGAGCAGAAAGCTCAGACTCCCGTGTCTGTGCCTCAACCAACCGGGGGGAACGCTCCGGCCACTTGCCCCGCACCCGAGCGCTCGAGTGCGAGGCAAGTCGCTGGCCAAGCGGCCGAGCGACTCGCTCTCTCAAAACAAACACGGAAGTTGCGCTGCAGCTCTCCACTGCAAAAAATGACTGCTGCAAAAAATAACTTCTTTTTTTTTCCGCTGCAAAAAATAACAGTGCAAAGTGGAGAATTTAAACAACAGAGGATTCATAAGATCTACATCTGACGACGTTCTTTTCTGTTATAATGTCACATTTCTGCGGAGCTCATAAGCCCCGCCCACTTTTCATGCTCCTCTCTGCTGTGGAGACACGACCCAAAATTTCGGTCGGGGTTGTGCTTCCGAACTGCTCCGCTCCGGCCCGGCACTTGTGTGCGGTGGAGACGGGGCTATAGTCTCTGCCACCTGCTGCCTGTCAATCAGGAGCCGGCTCCATGACATCACACAAGCTGCTCCAAATCTGCCTGGCAACACACACGGCTCCTCTGATTGACTGGACCAGTAACATGATGGCTGACTACACAGTGCTCACACACACACAGTAGCTTAGGCAGCATACTTTTCAATGCATTTTAATGCTGATGGCAATGACTCAGCATCAACACTTGTTAGCATGCAAATTAGCATGCTACAAAGTTTGTTCAATTGAGCTGAAATTTAGAGGGTGGCCTCATGGGGGTGCTGCGATCATGGCGCACTAGCTAATTAGCCGCCGCGCTAAGCTAATTAGCTTAGTATCTCAGAATGTCATTAAATTCCAGATTCCAGGTCAGCCACACTTGGGAGGTAACGTCTGCGCTTTTCAGGCAAATCGCAGGTGTTAGCATCTCATGCTAACAAGTTTGTTCAAATAAGCTGAAATTTGGAGGACGGCCTCGTGGTGGCGCTGCGATCGAGAATCACTAGCTAATGACATGGTTTCCACATACTTAAATCGCAGGTGTTAGCATCGCATGCTAACAAGTTTGTTTAAATGAGCTGAAATTTGGAGGGTGGCCTCGCGGTGGCGCGGCGATCCAGAATCACTAGCTAGTGACATGGTTTCCACGTACTTTTGACCCCGCCACGGCCTCGCTCGGCAGCAGGAGGCAGCAGGTGGCAGGCACAATAAAATTTCCGTGGGAATTTTCTAGTTCTATACTGATGTTCAGGTGGGAGATACAGTTTCTTTGCAAGCGCTATTAGACACTGGTCCAATGGCTTGTACTATTAGTGAAGGAGATGAAGAGATGCTGAAGATTGCTGGATTAGCCTTTGAACCTGACACTGTTGTTGATGTTGTGCTGATCGGTTGTGGTGGAATCCAAGTGAGGCCGAAATGTATTTACAACCTGAAAATACAAGTGTATGGGTGCAATTTCAGCGTTCCTGTTCTAGTTGTACCTGGGCAGAAAGATCAGATGATTCTAGGCACAAATGTCCTTAAACACGTCTTGAAGTATGTCAAACAGTCTCCTCAGCTCTGGAAGGTTCTGACAAGACCTCAATCCACCGATGAGCCTGAGATAAAGCAGTTTCTCAACATGCTGGCTGGTGTCCAGCGATGGACGGGAGTTTCCATGCCTGATTTTATTGGCATTGCAAAGCTAGCAAAAGCAGTGACTCTTCTTCCTAGGCAGGAACACCTAGTATGGGGAAAGTTACCCATGAACTCACCACTCTCAGAGGGTAGTGCAATCCTGGTTGAGCCAACAAAAACACTAACCCACAAGAAAGACATAATTGTATCCAGATCTGTTGCGACCATGAATGGTGACAGATGGATCCCAGTGTTGGGATTTATGGTTGGTAATTAGCATAAATAATTACGGAAAGTAATGGATTACTGAAAGTAATATATTACTGAAAGTAATTTAGGAAAAATTGGAATTACTAATGAAGTAAACGGTTAGTTACTCATCAGCAACTCCTAGAGTAATTGAGGAATTACTCAAAAGTTAATAAATTATCAAAAATAATGTATTAATGAAAAATTATTAATTTGAATAAATTGGTTATTTATCAAATAATAATTGAATCGGGGCACCACCAGCTAAGCTGGAAATAGCTAATACCAAATTTCAGTCTCGTTTGTCAAAAAGGGTTATTTAAGTAAAGTTAATATTTCTGTGTAAATATAACAATATTAAATAACAAGGAAGGTGTGAGCTTCGAGCACAGACTGTTACAAACCAGTGAATTGTCAACAATAAATACACAATGATTACCAAGAATCGATCAATTCAGTTAAAATGCATTTATTACCAAAAATGTATTTATTCAAAAATAATTCATAAATCATTTATTAAAACAACACAATTAAGTAATAAACAATCAAACACGAAGATCTAATCTATTAAACAGCAAACACTATGTACAAAGAAAGAGAGTGTGTGTGTGTGTGTGTGTATGTGTGTGAGAGTGTGTGTGAGTGAGTGTGTGGAAGCCTGAGTGGGGATGTAATGACCACAAACGTCCACCAGGTGGCGGCCGGCGTTGGAGGGTCAGTGTGTGTGGGTGTAATGACCTCGAACAGACACTAGATGGCGGCAGGCGTCTAGTTCGAGGCAGTAACCGGAACGACCACTAGGGGCGCGGCGGCGCACGGAGGGAGAATGCAATGACTCGACTTGTCCACCGAGTGGCGGTCTCTCAAGAGATTGCAATCACCAACGCGGCCACCAGAGGCGCTCGGCGCACTCTTTCTGGACGGCGTGACATCACTGTGCTCGTGCACGGCTCGTGAGCCTGCTAGGAGCGCGCCTGGGGTTCGTGATGGAGAAATCCCAGGGACAGTGAACTACACATGGTCACAGAAGCGGGTGGAGCGGCGCACAGGAACAGCTGTTGCTGAGTTTGCGCTGCGGTTAGTGGAGCGGAGAGAAGAAAAGGGAGGGAGGGAGAAGGGCAGTGGACAGAATATGTTCAGCTCTGCACACTGTCTCGGCCTGCACAAAATCTAGACATGATCTGTGCAGGTTGAGAGAGAGAGAGAGAGAGCGAGAGAGAGAGAGAGAGAGAGCGAACGGGCTACACAGCGCGGAGGTTCGCACTGATGTAAATCCGACGCGCAGACACAGATTGGTTGGAAACACGGGATCGGCGTCCCTGACTTCAACACAATAATAAACACACAGCAATATTACAGTCAGGTTATTCTCATTGCCTGCCCAGACTCTAAGCCTTACTCAGTTTGACGAGGGTGAACGTTGTCCTGTTGTGTTCCCTCGCACGCAGGAGAGGACTGATCTCCCGGGAAGAAGGAGAAAAAACAGTAAGTTGGAGTACTACAAACCTTGAAAATGGATCAACAGTAATTTATTACAAAAGACAGAAATACTGGGCTAACAAAGATTTGTCTTATACTTAGCCGATAAACGCGAAGGAAAGCAGCCAAGGATGAAACAGGTCAGCACAGCACAAGGAGGAAATGAACAGAGAGAGCGTCTTCTGCTGCAAGCAGAAGTTAAACCCGCGCTTCGCTCTCTCCCCTCTTCCCATTGGCCGCCGATAGAGGGGGCGTCAGTGACGTAATCTCCGTCACTGAGCAGACTAGTTTCCTATTGGTAAACCTTCACACAGACAGAAAAAGACTTCATTTCCCATAATGCACTCAGTAACTTTCCACAATCTACAGCCCAAAACAGTCATCCCGTCGGCATTTTAACAACGTGCTGCGGCGGCCGGTGAAAATCTGTTGATTTCCCGGCTGCGAGCTTGTTTTTCTCTCTGGCGTCCCAGGGAAAACAAGCTAAAATGGTCTGTGGACAGGGAAAAGTCCACAGGATGATCCGAGGATGATCAAGCGCTTCTTTTGAGGAGGAGGGAGAAGAAGCGGCTTCAGGTCTGCATGCGGGAGGAGTGTGCGCTGCCAGCCGCACACTCGGACTCTGGTAAAGAAGAAAAAAAAAGAAAAAAGGAAACACAAAAGTCATTCCACGGTGGTTCTCGGCTCGTCCAGCCAGGTGTGGAACTCCGGGCCCGGTCAGCGGGCACACGTGGCACTTCGTCTCCGTGCGAAAAGGATGCGTCTGTCTTTACGCAGGTTTCAACATTGGAGAGAAAGAAATCACCCCCGCGGGGGTATTTTATACCTTTTGTTTTGGTGTCGGGTTTCCGGTGGGCTCTTGGTCATGTGGACCAATCCTGAAGGAGGGCCCGCCCTGGACATTCCAGCTGGTGAGGGAGCTCTCAGGCTCCCCCTGCCGTTGGCCTCCAGTATTGCACCTTGGAGGGGGGTGATCCGGGGGGTGATCACGTGGTCAATGGCGAACTTTTCCCGTTCTGACCATGTGGTCTCTTTGTTCTCAAAACGTGGTCCCCGCGTGCCAAGGTCGTACCATGAGAACACACACACACATAGTGGGAGAATGAAGGGATTCAAATACACAGTGTTGAACATTTCAAGTAGATACAAGTTTGAACTTGAGAGTTTGAGGATCAAAATTAGAATTTGATGTGTGCAATGAAATTTAAGACCTTTTACAGAGGTCCAGGAATTAAATGGTTTATAAAATCAACAATAGATTAGTGAAACTAAACTAAACTAACATGGTGACTAAAACTAGACTAAACATTTAGATGCAGTTTGGAAAGAGTCAGTTTACAAAAAAAAACAAAACCTCAAACAAGAAATTAAAAAATAAGAAACTAATCAAATTATTCTCAATTTTTTTAAGATAATGGATTGTTACCTTTGCAGAAACAAAATAATGATTAACAGGCATAATCTGGCTAGTTTATGATGTGCTGCTATAACGGGACATGGAAGATCTCATGTCTCAACAGGGGGGAAGACACACGTCATGAACAGATTTCTAATCACTTGAAAACATTTACCCCAAATCACATGCGCTGTCTGTGTGTACAAGTGGTGGGAGGTGCAGCCTCGGGGGAGCACTGCAGGCTTCATTGGTGCTGTTTCACCCACTAACGTTGAAAGTACTGCACACAGTGTCTGTGATATTACGTCAAAACAAACTATCTTATGCGAGACATGACAGTTTGACTGTCAACCAAAAACGTACATCCTTGACCAGATTTAAAAGGTGCGTCCAACAAAATCAGATTTAACAATATTTATAGATCATATAAAAAGAATACAGATGGGGTCAAACGTCAAAAAGCAACGTATTTGCAGATAAAACAGGAGCTAGATGGTTGTCTTATAAATCACTATATAAATAAGCAGAAATAATGAGCCATGGGCTTCGCCATGCCTCAACAGGAGGGATTATCAATTCTTACAAATTTTTTTTTTAATAATAATAATAATAATAATAATAATGATAATAATAATAATTTTTGAGCAGTATGTATAATCTGTATAAAACAGAAGACAAAAAAGGAGGTAAATTTCCATAAACCGGAATAGTAATAATAGACACATTCTCTAATTGGGTAGAAATATCTACTATGGCAGATGAGGACAAAAGGCTGACAGCTTTTACCACTCCCATGGGACTCTTTGAGTTCAATAGACTTCCTCAAGGGTAATGTAATAGCCCAGCAAGCTTCATGCGTCTTATGATGAGTATATTTGGCGACCAGAACTTCTTGACCTTGCTGTATTACTTAGACGTTTTACTTGTTTATGCCCCCAATGAAGCCGAATCGCTCAAGAGACTTGAACTTGTGTTCAGTAGACTGCGAGCTCATGGACTAAAGCTCGCTCCAAAAAAGTGTCACCTACTCAGGAGAAGTGTGAAGTTCTTGGGACACATTGTGGATGATGAGGGTATTGCAACCGATCCAGACAAAGTCAAAGCTATCGCTTCTATGACAGAATGTGACCTTATCATGGAGGACGGTGTTACACCCTCTCAGAAGCGGATCAAGTCATTCCTCGGTATGGTCATGTATTACCAATAGTTTATACATGATTGCTCCCGCATAGCTCAACCTCTGTTCGTATTGACTGCCGCACCCAAAGGGAAAACAGGAAATGTACGAGGTGCTGCTGTGTTTAGAAAACTGCATGCTAGTGACTGGAATGAGGAACATCGCAACAGGAACAGCTGAAATCTGCACTTGTCGCATCCGTTGTGCTTGCTCATCCAGACTTTAGTAGACCATTTATTCTGTCCACAGACACCTCTCAAGCTGTGCTGTCTCAGCTCCAGGATGGGGAAAGCAAGGCGCGCCCAGTAGCTTTTGCTAGTAAGTCAGTTACAAGTGCCCAAAAGAACTATCCCGCCCATCGTCTGGAGTTTCTAGCACTGAAGAGGTCAGTCTGTGACAAATTTAGTCACTGGCTTAAGGGGCACCCATTCACTGTCTGGACTGACAACAACCCCCTCACCTATATCCTCACAAAGCCCAAGCTTGATGCGTGTGAGCAGAGGTGGGTGGCAAAGTTGGCACCATACAACTTCAACATCAAGTACATACCTGGCAAGAAAAATGTGGTAGCTGATGCCTTGAGTCGAGTACCTTTCATCCAGAGTCGTGTTTGTCAGAGAATCCTGAAGGAGCCATACACAGTTCTGTTAGATGAATCTCAGCAGATTCAGGACTGCGCTATCCAGGAAGCATTCAGAGTCAGTGCTGTTGGGATTTATGGTTGGTAATTAGCATAAATAATTACTGTAAGTAATGGATTACTGAAAGTAATAGATTACTGAAAGTAATTTAGGAAAAATTGGAATTACTAACGAAGTAAACGGTTAGTTACTCATCAGCAACTCCTAGAGTAATTGAGTAATTACTCAAAAGTTAATAAATTATCAAAAATAATTTATTAATGAAAAATTATTAATTTGAATAAATTGATTATTTATCAAATAATAATTGAATCGGGGCACCACCAGCTAAGCTGGAAATAGCTAATACCAAATTTCAGTCTCGTTTGTCAAAAAGGGTTATTTAAGTAAAGTTAATATTTCTGTGTAAATATAACAATATTAAATAACAAGAAAGGTGTGAGCTTCGAGCACAGACTGTTACAAACCAGTGAATTGTCAACAATAAATACACAATGATAACCAAGAATCGATCAATTCAGTTAAAATGCATTTATTACCAAAAATGTATTTATTCAAAAATAATTCATAAATCATTTATTAAAACAACACAATTAAGTAATAAACAATCAAACACGAAGATCTAATCTATTAAACAGCAAACACTATGTACAAAGAAAGAGGGTGTGTGTGTGTGTATGTGTGTGAGAGTGTGTGTGAGTGAGTGTGTGGAAGCCTGAGTGGGGATGTAATGACCACAAACGTCCACCAGGTGGCGGCCGGCGTTGGAGGGTCAGTGTGTGTGGGTGTAATGACCTCGAACGGACACTAGATGGCGGCAGGCGTCTAGTTCGAGGCAGTAACCGGAACGACCACTAGGGGCGCGGCGGCGCACGGAGGGAGAATGCAATGACTCGACTTGTCCACCGAGTGGCGGTCTTTCAAGAGATTGCAATCACAAACGCGGCCACCAGAGGCGCTCCGTGCGCACTCTTTCTGGACGGCGTGACGTCACTGTGCTCGTGCACGGCTCGTGAGCCTGCTTGGAGCGCGCCTGGGGGCTCGTGAGCGAGAATTCCGAGCGGCAGTGAACTACACACAGTCTCAGGCGCGGGGGGAGCAGCGCGCGGGCACAGCTGTTGCTGTATTTGCGCAGCGGTTAGTGGAGCGGAGAGGAGAAAAGAAAAGGAGGGAGGGAGAAGGGCAGTGGACAGGAATTTGTACACTTGCACACTCTCGCTGCCTATGCACAGGGTCCAAGATTGCGCGGGAGGCAAAAATCAGATCCCAGGAGCAGAGGGGCAAACTGAGAGAGAGAGAGAGAGAGAGAGAGAGAGAGAGAGAGAGAGAGAGAGAGAGGAGGTTCGCGTGGATGTAAATCCGACGCGCAGACACAGATTGGTTGAAACACGGGATCGGCGTCCCTGAGTTCAATCACAATAATAAAAACACACAGCAATATTAAAATCACGTTATTCTCATTGGCTGCCCAGCCTTACTCAGTTTGACGAGGGTGAACGTGCTGCAGCGGGGAAAGTCCGTTGATTTCCCGGCTGGAGCTTGTTTCTCTCTGGCGTCCCAGGGAAACAAGCTAAACTGGTCTGTGGACAGGAAAAGTCCACAGGATGAGTTTAGGAGCGCTTCTTTTGAGGAGGGGGAAGAAGAAGTGGCTTCAGGTCTGCATGCGGAGGAAGTGTGCGCTGGCAGCTGCACACTCGGACTCCGGTGAAGAAGAAAAAAAGGAAAAAGGGAGAAGTAGTTCCACGGTGGTTGTCGGCTCGTCCGGCCCGGTGTGGAACTCCGGGGCCCGGTCAGCGGGCACACGTGGCACTTCGTCTCCGTGCGAAACGGATGCGTCCGTCTTTACGCAGGTTTCACATTGGAGAGAAAGAAATCACCCCCGCGGGGGTATTTTATAGCTTTTGGCTGGTGTCGGGTTTCCAGCCGGCTCTGGGTCATGTGGACCAATCCTGACGGAGGGCCCGCCCTGGACATTCCAGCTGGTGAGGGAGCTCAGGCTCCCCCTGCCGTTGGCCTCTAGTATTGCACCTTGGAGGGGGGGTGATCCGGGGGTGATCCGGGATCAATGGCGAACTTTTCCATTCTGACCATGTGATCTCTTTGTTCTCAAAACGTGGTCCCCCCTCCCCCTTCCATGAGGTTGAGTGGCCCCCAACAGTGCCAACCATCAGAGTGTTGAATGTTCAACCCCTCCTGTGAACTTGGAACACCACTCTTTGACCAATAGTGAGGTGTCTGCGGTCTTGGATGGACACATGGAGTGGGATTGTGGCTCTACGCAGAGGGTGATTCACTGGCTGGCCCAAGACCTGAAGAATGTGGTCCCCCCTGGTCAAACAACACTCCCTGTTTTCTCACCCCAGGAATTGGAGGATGAGCAGAGAAAAGATCCCACACTGTCCCGAGTCATTGAGTTCATCAGCCGAGGGACAAGACCCACGAGAAGAGAGAGAGTTAGTATTCCGTCAAGAGTGCTGAAGACTCTAAAGCAGTGGCAGAAACTACGGACGCTTGACGGCATCCTTTACAGAGTTTGCAAAGACCCTTTAACAGGAAGGAAACAACATCAATACATGGCACCCTCTTCCTTGGTCAGTCACATCTTGCAAGGTGTTCATGATGATGTTGGCCATCAGGGCCAAAGCAGGACCTTAAGTCTGGCTCAACAAAGGTTCTTCTGGGCTGACATGGAACGAGACGTCAGAGAGTATGTGAAGTGCTGCAAACGATGTGTTGTGAGCAAAACTTTGGAACCTGAGGGAAGAGCCAGGCTTCAGAGTATAAAGACCACAAGCCCCTTGGAACTGGTCTGCATGGACTTCTGGTCTACAGAGGATTCCAAAGGCAAGAGTGTTGATGTGTTGGTGGTTACTGACCACTTTACTAAGATGGCACATGCCTTTAAATGCCCAGACCAGTCAGCCAAACAAGTTGCACGCCAGTTATGGGACCGATACTTTTGTGTCTATGGGTTCCCACAGAGGATCCATTCAGATCAGGGTGCAAATTTTGAAAGCCAGTTGATTCAAGAGTTGTTACAAATCTCTGGTGTCAAAAAGTCTAGAACAACTCCCTACCATCCTGTCAGAGTAATTTTATATGTAGTTGCCATATTCGTGCTTAATTATATTCATGTTTAAGTTCTATCTTATTTCTGTGTATTCTCTCTTAGCAGCGCCTCTCAGGCGCTGCTCACTAATCACATGTTCTGAGCAGGTCAACCTGACCGAGGCTGATAAACAAGATGAGCCACGTCTTCCACACAGCTGCCATCTCGACGTCCCATGCGCGGGATGTCCTTTGATTGTATTCATAGTTGATAAACTGTTAAAACTCACAGAATGTTTTGTTACTATGATGTGTATCCTGTAAACCCTCCCCTTTGTTTAATGAAATAAAACCGCAGGAGAAATGGTCTGAAGCTCAGAGTGGGTAGGAGGTGTAATCTGAACACGCTCCTAGGCCATTCTCCTCGCGAGTAACCAAAGCTCATTCGTGTTGTCTTCTTCTTTCTTGCAGATTTAATAAATGTCTGTAGCCTAAACCTGACATTTAACTTGGTCCTTCGAGCCGGATGCCAACAACGCCTGGTGGTTCCGGCACACGCGGTCGTCGCCAGCAAGCCCACGGCCGTGGCGGGCCTCACTAGGTGAGACCCAGCACCTTTTCCAGGAACTGACACTGCTTCGTGTGCTGGGACCCGCAGGTTGAAGGCATCCAACGGCGAGAGGAAGGAGACTCCGAGGGGTGAGCATTGTTTTGGGTTAAAAAGAAACTGTGCGACTGAGGGTTGCAGAATAGTAAAACCCTGTGAATTCTAGACTCTAACAGGTAAAACTAAAAACGCTGAGGAGTGGACGCCTGAGAATAGTTCACATTTAAAAACGGACGGCGGAGTCCACGGTTGCGGCGTTACCGAAAAATCCGTAAATAAAAAGGCGCTGAGGTAGTGGACGCCTGAGAATAGTTCACACTAAAAACGGACGGCGGAGTCCACGGTTACAGCGTCACCGAAAATTCCGTAAGAAAGAAACTAAAAGTGTGCATGTTGAATGAGTGGGTGGACTGTGAACCACTAGGTTACAGCCACCATATAAAAACAACAGGAAAGTAAGTAGTGGGCTGACGTGGATGCACAGGCAAGAATTCTCCACCTGAAAGGGTTGAAGTGAGAATTACCACGATCAGTAAAAATTAACCACTACCCTGTTGACAGGTTGACCAACGGAACCATAGACTACCCCACGTAGTACGGTCCGTCCAAATTTAAAAACAAAATGGGACAAGGGAACACGAAAAAAACCTAAAACGCGCGATAAATTAACTTGTAAAGATTGGAAATATGTAGAACGCTGCAGCGAAGAAAATGTAAAACATTTGGATAATTGGATCGCAAAATACGACTTCGACGGGAGTCTCAATACACCAAAATAAATAAATAATAATAAATAAATAACAGCTTTACAAAAGGCGATTAAAGAAAAAAACTAAAAAGGATCCTAAAAAGATGCAAAAAGGTTATGACAGCACATAGAAATGGTATGCGTTATATAAATAAAAACAAAAAGTACTCGAGTGACTGTGACTGACCAAAGGACTGTGTGTATGAAGAGAAATTATTTTCGAAACCCAGACGATCAGTAAAACCTCACGGTGTCAACTGAGCTCTATCTGGGGAGTAAAAATAGTCTCTTATTGCTGACTCATCAGGTGGAATTGTGGGAAAATCTAAAATGACTCTCACTCCTGTGATCGAACACCTATTGAAAGACCGGAGCGAACAACAGGTTTGCCCTAGAAGCTCGTCTTTCAAGGAGGAATTAGTGGGTCCATGAGATCGCACTGGCAACATAAATTAAAAATGGGAAGCTGTTGTACAAAAACTAATTAGTGATGAAGTTGGTGACGCAAAATTTATGAGTAAAAGTCACCCTCGCTTGACTCAATATCTAAAACAGTAAAGCAAAAGAAATACGGATTTAAACGAAAACTGCAATCAGAAGAGTGTGTAAAATTAGTTATACAACTTAAAGTACAAGTGTGTGTGTTTTTGTGTGTGTGTGTGTTTGTGTTTTTAGGTGTTTGCGTGTTTGTGTGTGTGTGCAGGAGACACGTCTCCACACTGAACGGCTTTAGACGAGATAACACAAAAACAAAACAAAGCTGCTCTAAGTAATGTGTCGGGACTACTTTTAATGTGTTTAGTGAAGAAATAAACGTATCTAAAGTAAACTTAAGTTATTTGGAATTTAAACTTAAAAAAATCTATAAATAAAATTGCTAAATAAACTGAATAAAATAAATGGATGAAATAAATGAATCAATAAAGGAATCCTTGAACAAACACTTTGGGTGTATATGCATGAAGCAGAGCTCCTCCTTATCAAACAGCTGTTATGGAGACCAAGGACATTGAATGAAAACAGAATCCACAGCTCTGATCCCATTCTGCTTCTACCAGACGTTGCTGGTGGAGGAATGAGAGGCTGTGGAGGTGCTAGGTTGGACTACAAACATGGAAACTCTCAACGCAATGACGACATGCCGTGTCGCGACGTAAAATACACTTCAGCGTGCCAAGGTCGTACCATGAGAACACACACACACACACACACATAGTGGGAGAATGAAGGGATTCAAATACACAGTGTTGAACATTTCAAGTAGATACAAGTTTAAACTTGGGAGTTTGAGGATCAAAATTAGAATTTGATGTGTGCAATGAAATTTAAGACCTTTTACAGAGGTCCAGGAATTAAATGGTTTATAAAATCAACAATAGATTAGTGAAACTAAACTAAACTAACATGGTGACTAAAACTAGACTAAACATTTAGATGAAGTTTGGAAAGAGTCAGTTTACAAAAAAAACAAAACCTCAAACAAGAAATTAAAAAATAAGAAACTGATCAAATTATTCTCAATTTTTTAAGATAATAGATTGTTACCTTTGCAGAAACAAAATAATCTGGCTAGTATTTGTCTGTGATATTACATCAAAACAAACTATCTTATCATGTGAGACATGACAGTTTGACTGTCTACCAAAAACGTACATCCTTGACCAGATTTAAAAGGTGCATCTAACAAAATCAGATTTAACAATATTGGATGAGAAAATAGAATGAAAAATAAATAAATAAATAAAAAATGTAGCACAGCAGAAAGAGAGTTTCTATTTCTGACCAAAAGGAAAACCTACTCTACCAAAATCACGATATAAATAGGAGCAATAATGAGCCATGGGCTTCGCCATGCCTCAACAGGAGGGATGGTACACTAATAATATCATCAATTCTTACTAAATAATTTTTTTTTTTTTTTTTTGAGCAGTATATATAATCTGTATAAAACAGAAAACAAAAAAGGAGGTACATTTCCAAAACCAGAATAGTGATAATAGATGCATTTTCTATATGGATAGAACTATTTCCAACAAAATATCCAGATACTGTAACATTAGCAAAAGCACTTTGCAAAAATTATAAATCCCAACATACGGAATAGCAAAACAATTTACTGCGATAATGGAAGCCAGTTGGTAAACAAATTCACATAGAAGGTATCAGAAAATTTAGGAACAAAATTAAATTAAATTAAAAATCGTTGTGCTTTTGTCCAGAAAGAGCTGGTTTAGTGGAAACATATTCAAAATAGCAGAAAGGCAAACTTGGATACATTTATCACATTGTAAAATCATCACTGCTGAGTCTCCGACCCCACCTAGCGAGCAAAAGACTGATAATAGGGTGGATTCAGACGTTTAGAGCCTGGGTAGACCTGAAAGTCAACAGAAGAACCATTACAAGCCGTGAAGTGACTTAGCGGAAGCCGAACTGAGCAGTAATGACAAAGTCAAACGGACCCTAACCGTCGTAGCAATCGTAATAATGCTTTTTGCCTTAGTGTGGTTCCTGTGGGAACCGCCTCAACACAGCGAAAGAAACCAAACTAGATCAAACACACTACCAGCCATTATTCTAAAATAATGTTTTTTACTGATGTAGATTTAATCTAACAAGTAAAATAAATGAAAAGAAACATGGTTAATATAAATTGATTAAATTAAACTAAATTAAATTAAATTAAAGTTATCACTTCCAACCAGCAGTTTTAGTTAAAATAACTAACAGAACAGGTTCTAGTTAAAACCGTCTACCTGGCAGACTATGTCGTCTCGTTTAAAAAGGATTTGAAAACATGTTTACTTAGAAGAGCTTTTGGTTGATGGGTATTTTTTCACTAGTGTCACTTAAATTTTACACATGTATATACATTTTATATTGTTGTTTTTACCTTTTCTCCTGTACAGCACGTTGTGATTTTTTATCTGTGAAAAGCGCTTTATAAATAAATTTTACTTACTTACTTACTTACTAGGAGTAAAAGTTTCAGAAAGAGATCTTGTGGGTCTCATAACAATTAATATCAAAAGAACTGAACTAGAAGTCCAAATAACAAACCATCAGATGCAATTTAAACAGACCACCACCAGGGCAATACTTTCAAACTCCAAATTTAGTGATTCAACTTTCTACAGGAAAAAGTGTATGAATAAAGTTAATAAACCAATAAATGAACCAACCAAGAGATATGAAAATGACTAGTTTTACGGTTTTTTACCTGTTTAAAGTCAAACTAATGCGACGGGCAAAGCCATTCCCTTTGAATTCAAATGATGATAATTAAATCTACTGATGCATCCTCGGACTGTCTTCTCAGCCTCTTGTCCTCTTGACCATCGCTGTCCAGTCCCTCAACAGACTCAGACGTTGTTTGTGGTATGAAGGGAACACCACCTGCCTGATAAGAAGTTCAGGACAGACCCTGGTTCTCTGCAGAGATTGTTGTGACACATCAGAAACACCACAGACGAGGAGCATGAGGTGGAAACATGACTTCCTCACGAGACGATGTTTTGTCCAGGACAGTTCTCATGGGAGACGCTGACAGAGGAAAACAGGAGGAGCACAGTGATCCAACTAGAGATGTTTTTGTGTTGATGTGGAATAAAGGATAAATGGGGAATACTTTAAATTAAAAGTAATGTTAAATTAAAAGTAAAAGATTATTTAATGTTTTCTATTTCTGTTATAAAAGGGGGAATGGCAATAAATATATATAAAAGCAATAAAAAAACATGATGAGAGTTAAAAGATAATCTTCAAAAGACACATTTGGTAATAAGGAGCACATAGAATAAATTCTAATGACAATAATTTAAAGTCAGTATTTCTTTGGTGGTTGATCATTAATAAAATTATCGAACTGTCTAATCTGATGTGAGATGTTGCAGGTGTATCCTGAACTGATGTTGCTGCACCGCCAACAAGATCAACTTCAATTGTTTAATATTAATAAATTCAGTTTAAATAACTGTTTAAGGAAAAACAAATACTTAGTTTGCGTTAAAATTTTTGGGGAAAATAATTTTCGAGACAGGAACAGATGCCTTAGATAGGAGGTACTTTTGATTTTTTTTTTTTTCCCTTTTCTTTTTAAACATTGTCTCATTGTCAACATATGAAAATGTGCTGTACTGTTATTCCAAACAGACTTACTGACTACTTAACTAATGACATAAAAGATACACCGTAGCACCTCAGAACTTCACCTGCATAAACATCACGAGCACAAACCCTAAACATTTCCTTGGAAGCCTAAACAATTCCTGGTGCCTTGAAACAGTTCAAGCTCCAGCCAAATTCACACCATGAGCACGAGCAGACGTGTGGTGGTGGTGTGGCCCAAACAAAATCTATGATGGCCTTCCTAAGCGAGCTCAAGGATTGTGTGCACTCATAATTTTAATCATTCCAGTAAAACGTCCTTCTCCTGCATGTAACTCAAATCTCTGAGAAATTGTTGCAGACTGATGCTTTCAGCAACATCGACGACGGCTTTCCAGACACGTATAGCGGTTGATATGTTGTTGGCAGAGAAGGGGGGTGTGTGTTCGATGTTTGGTGACAAATGTTGTACCTTTATTCCGAACAACACAGCAGCAGATGGAACGCTCACACGCGCCGTGGAGGGTCTTCGTACTTTGAATAAAAAGATGAAAGATCACTCTGGCGTTGACACATCTATGTGGGATGGTTGGGTTGATATGTTTGGGAGATACAAAGCTCTAGTAATGTCTGTTTTGGTCTCCTCGGCTATATTCATCGCCACCCTCACCCCGTGTGGCTGCTGCTGTATTCCATGTATCCGCGCCCTTCTCACCCGCCTAAATCAACACTGCTATCTCTCCCATGAAACAGGACCTGGCGCAGGCTTATCCGTTGTTGGGGGGTGCTGATCATGACTCTGAAATTAGCGAGGATGATGACTTTCCATCCTTGCCCGACCTTTTTTTCAGACCCTGAAGATTACGAGTAACAGTAAAACATTAGAAACCTGAGTGTAAATATCTGTGTTCTTGCGAAAATGATCTTGCAACTGAAAATCAATATTGAAGTGGTTGGTTACAAGTGGTGTGAGAAATTAAGCATAAGATATGACAAACAGGGGGAATATGTCAGAGTAATTTTATATGTAGTTGCCATATTCGTGCTTAATTATATTCATGTTTAAGTTCTATCTTATTTCTGTGTATTCTCTCTTAGCAGCGCCTCTCAGGCGCTGCTCACTAATCACATGTTCTGAGCAGGTCAACCTGACCGAGGCTGATAAACAAGATGAGCCGCGTCTTCCACACAGCTGCCATCTCGACGTCCCATGCGCGGGATGTCCTTTGATTGTATTCATAGTTGATAAACTGTTAAAACTCACAGAATGTTTTGTTACTATGATGTGTATCCTGTAAACCCTCCCCTTTGTTTAATGAAATAAAACCGCAGGAGAAATGGTCTGAAGCTCAGAGTGGGTAGGAGGTGTAATCTGAACACGCTCCTAGGCCATTCTCCTCGCGAGTAACCAAAGCTCATTCGTGTTGTCTTCTTCTTTCTTGCAGATTTAATAAATGTCTGTAGCCTAAACCTGACACATCCTATGGGGAATGGGAATGCAGAGAGATTTAACAGAACCTTGGGAAATATGATTAGGTCATTACCCCCCAGAGACAAGCAAAGGTGGCCCCAATTGTTGCAGACGTTGACCTTTGCTTACAACTGCACAGCCCATGAGTCAATGGGGTATGCTCCCTTCTACCTTATGTATGGCAGAACCCCAAGGCTGCCAGTGGACATTATGTTTCACAACGCGGAGAGAGATAATGACATCACGGACTATGACTGTTATGTAAAGAAGATGAAGGATGACCTTAAAGAGGCCCTGACCATGGCTCAAGTTAACACAGACCTTAGTCAGCAGCGACAAGCAGATGTGTACAACAGAGGAGCAAAAGGCAGTGACATTGAGGAAGGCGACCAGGTCCTTCTGGCAAACAGGTGTGTGCGAGGCCGCAGGTTGCAGACCAATGGGAGTCAACCCTCTACACGGTCATCTCCAAAGACAAAAAGTGTCACACCTTTTGCATAAAACACCCCAGTACAGGCCAAGAGATAGTCGTCCATAGAAACCTGCTTCTGCAAGCCAACTTCTTACCATTGGAGGTGGATCGGGATGTTGAGGCATCCTTTTGCAGTAGTTCTGAGTCGGGCCATGGCCCGACTCAGAACTACTGCAAAAGGATGCCTGAACAGATGCCTGAATTCTGATTCATGAACAGTGCAATTATGAGGACGAACGTCTCAGTATCGAGTCTCAGTTTGACAAGTCAGAGCGTACTGCCAGCTGGATAGCGGACGTTTCTCTGCCAAGGGGCTCTCAAGAAGAGCCAGACACCCTCGGGTCCCCCCAAGTCCCTTTTGATGACACTGCAACCAGCACTGATGATAAAGAGGGTACTGGTACAGAGTTAGTACCTGAGCCAGATGAGGATTGCCGTAGTACAGTGAACTCTGAAGAGAGTACAGATACGCCAGCTCCAAGCACCATTCTCCCTTTGTGTCCTGTGACTGATGACAGAACAAATAGGGTTGTCTCGAACCCAAGTGGGATACTGCCAGATAGTTCATTGGCCCCCATTAGGAGTTGGTAGGATGGTAAAACCGGTTAACAGACTAATCCAGAACATGACGCAGAGACAAAAACAAACAGTTTGGTCAGTGAAGTTGCAAAATGTTTATTCAAGTAGGTTAATTGGTTGTGGAGGAGTCTTGACTATTAAGTATGGGCAGTATTTTGAGAATGGTTTGAGGTCAAGGTAACAGTTTTATTAACATCTGTCCGTGGTTGTGTATGAGGCCCTTCCGTTAGGCGAGTAGACCCTCGAGGCCTGGCCAGCTTCTTTGGTTCACTTTCCCTTTGGTAGGAAACATTCATGTTGCTATAGAGATGTTGGTTTGGAGATGATAGACACCTTCAGCATTACCGAGTATTCAGTTCATTACCTACAAAGTCGCAATTTTGAGAAGTTCAGGGGGAAGTATGTAGCTGAGTAAATATTTTGTATTGAAATATTATTTTATTTATTTGTGAACGTTCTCAAAATGACATTGTATTTTCTGCCTTATGAATTGATATAAGAGACTGCCTCAGTAGTATTTTAGTTTATTGGTTGTGTATAAAGTTAATTAAATAGTTCCTCTTACCTGTTGTAGTGGGGGGGACATGAATTGGTGACGCTTGCAACACACGCGCACATGTGTTGGAGCTGCATGTGTCCGGCAGAACCGAGCAGCTCCTGAATTGGGAGAGAGAGCTTGCCATGTTGTGTGTCGACCCTAATTGTGCCCTCTGTACCGACTGACAGGGCAAAATTAAACGTGCAGATCCTGATTCCTGTGTGGCCTCGTCTCCCTGGGTGCTTCAACCAGTCTTAAGTCTGCTACACATACTTTATTTCCTTAGGACACGTCCCATCACGAAGGTGTGAGGGTGGTTGTTGTACTGACTTTGGCCTTTGTGTAATTTCCGTTTTTGATTTTGTGGCTTTATTGAAATATGAGTTCATTCCATCAGATGGTGCTGCGCCACTTTTTACCATGCCGCTGCTTTCCAGGATGGCTAGTTTAGCTGTAGCAGCAGCTAGTTGGGTTTCAATTTCCAGTTGTTCCTTTTTGTCTTTTCAGTCTTTCCTGTTCTGCATACAGTTTTTCCTCTTGAGCTTCCAGTGCATGGTTCTTGTCCAGAGCAGCCATATGTTGAATTAGTGCTGCACGATCAGCCTTGGCTCTTAAACATGCAGAACTTGTGATAGAAGATTTAGATTTAGATGAGATCCGTGTTTTTCCAAGGGGGGAAACATTTGAAATACTGTCATTGGGTTGAATATTTTCCTCCTGGTCAGCGTCTGGTTGCATCTCATCCTGGATTACAGAATCTTTGTCACAATGTTTTGGAGCATCCTTCAACCATTTATTCACATCACACATGAACATTTCATTAATCTTAGCTTTCTGTTCAAACCATGTTTGTTGCCTTTCATACTCTTCTTCAGGCAGTGGCATTTCCAACAATGTGTTGTGAGTTTCAGCAGCAGCATCACACAACTTGCAAAACTCCTTTAAAAGCTTTTCAACACTGCTCCAAGTATCAGTTGTTATTTCGACAGATAACAGATTATCAATCTGCAGCTTTATTTTGGATGCTTGGTTTAAGCTTAATTTCCGGTTCTTTTGTAGATTTTCCAGTAGCAGTGAAAAACCTTTTGGAGTTAATTTTCGTTCTCTTTTTTGAACGTCACTTTTTGCAGTTGCCACATCACTTTTTGCATTTGACTCCTCAGGCATAACTTTTTCAACGTCAGCATTTTCCTCCATTTCCACATGGAAAATATGTCAACATGTGACGTCAGCAGCAGAACAATAGCATTCATTCACAGGTGATAATTATTCTCCTCCATTGTTCCATTGTCCAATTTACTTTCCATTTCCAATAATTTTCCTTCCCATCAACATCCGAGACAGGCAATTCCAAATCCAATGCATCCACACAGTCCAGTTTCCTTAAATCACTAAAACAGACTCAGTTTCTTTTGGTAATGCAGTTTTATTGTCTGCGGTGATTCCTTTACCTTTCTCATCTGGCTCTGTCTGGTGACGAGGGAGGAGGGGTTGCAATGGCCTCCTGATCCAAGCAGCAGCCTCCTTCCAATATTGCCTTTTTCTTGTTTCCAAGGCAAAGCTCCTTATTTGTCCTCCATCCAGGGCAAACAGTTTTACTTTATGTTGTGACTATCCAAAAAAACAAAACTTTATAGTCACATGAAATGGTGGTTGAGAAGGTGCTTGACTCAACTCCAGAGAAAAATAAAAATGAAGATTTGCAGGTTGTCTCTTTGGGTGAGGTTCCCATTTATTGTAAGAAAAAATGATAAGTGTAAATAACAAAACAGAAATTACCAGGTTTCTTTGTTCCTCTGGATCTAGGTAAAACTGTGTGTTTTCCCCACCACCATTCAACTCAAACTAATTAGCTCCCTGATCTTAAGCAGCTGGGCACCTGCTGCTGGCAAGGAAACAGAAACAACACCACCCCTTGTGGTTAAAAGTAAAACACATGCACAACAAAAAAGAATGGCTCCTACACTGACAATGGTTGCTTTTTTACGATTTTGTTTAAATTGAGTTGCCAGATGTTTACCAGATTGAGATGGAGTCTTTGGATCATAAATTGCGTTTTTTTAAATGTATTATATAATTTATTTGTAATTTGCATTGACGTAGTTCTATTTCTGTTTTTTCTGAAGGATTGTTTGCGTTGATAATTTCCAATTCTTAAATTTTTTTTCCAGTTCTGCTTGTTGCTGTAATTCTTTCTTCTTTTCATGTGTGGAATATGAAATTATGATGCCTCTTAAAACTGCTTTTCCTGTTTCCCATAGAATTGATGGAGACGACTTCGGGGAATCATTTATTTCTAGGAAGGATGCCCACTCGCTATCAATGAGGCTAGTGAACTCCTGATCTTTTAAGAGAGAAGTGTTGAAACGCCATGTGGTGGTTTTATTTTTCCTATCAGGATGTACTTGGTTCCAGGTAAATGTTACAGGGGCAGGATCACTAATGATAATAGGATGTATTGTTGGATTGGAGATATTTGGCAGAATAGCAATTCTATTCTGTGTTCTGAGAAGAAAGTAGTCTATACGTGAATATGATTTATGGACCGGAGAGTAAAATGTGTTGTGCGTTTTTGAAGCCGCCAACCATCACCAAGGCCAAACTCATTCATATATTGTTTTATTGTTTCGGATGATCGTGGAAGTTGAGTGGTGGTTGTGCTGCTGCTTTTGTCAATTGATGGGTTGATTACGGTGTTAAAATTTCCACCAATTATAACCGGGCAATTTGAATGAACTGAAATCATCCATCCATCCCTCCATCCATTTTCTGCCGCTTATCCGGGGCCGGGTCGCGGAGGCAGCAGTCTGAGCAGAGTTACCCAGACTTCCCTCACCCCAGACACTTCCTCCAGCTCCTCCGGTGGCACCCCAAGGCGTTCCAGGCCAGCCGAGAGACATAATCCCTCCAGGTGTCCTGGGTCTGCCCCGAGGCCTCCTACCAGAGGGACATGCCCGGAACACCTCCCTCGGGAGGCGTCCGGGGGGCATCCGAAATAGATGCCCGAGCCACCTCAGCTGGCTCCTCTCGATGTGGAGGAGCAGCGGCTCTACTCTGAGCTCCTCCCTGGTGACTGAGCTCCTCACCCTATCTCTAAGGGTGACTGAGCTCCTCACCCTATCTCTAAGGGTGACTGAGCTCCTCACCCTATCTCTAAGGGTGCGCCCCGCCACTCTACGAAAGAAGCTCATTTCAGCCACTTGTATCCAGGGTGTCGTTCTTTCGGTCATGACCCATAGTTCATGACCATAGGTGAGGGTAGGAATGAAGATCGACCGGTAAATCGAGAGCTCCGCTTTTTGGCTCAGCTCCTTCTTCACCACGACGGACCGATACAACGTCCGCATAACTGCAGACGCTGCACCGATCCGCCTGTCGATCTCACGCTCCATCTTTCCCCCACTCGTGAACAAGACCCCAAGATACTTGAACTCCTCCACCTGTGACAAGGGCACTCCACCGACCTGGAGGGGGCAAACCACCTTTTTCCGGTTGAGGACCATGGCCTCGGATATAGAGGAGCTGATCTTCATCCCAGCTGCTTCACACTCAGCTGCGAACCGCTGAAGATCCAGGCTTGATGGAGCCAACAGAACCACATCATCCGCAAATAGCAGAGATGAGATCCTGTGGTCCGCAAACTGGACCCTCTCCGGCCCCCGGCTGTGCCTAGAAATTCTGTCCATATATATGATGAACAGAACTGGTGACAAAGGACACCCCTGCCGGAGGCCAACGTGCACAGGGAACAGGTCCGACTTACTGCCAGCAATGCGAACCAGACTCCTGCTCTGGGAATACAAAGACCGAACAGCCCTTAACAAGGGACCCCGGACTCCGTACTCCCGGAGCAACCCCCACAGGACATCTCGGGGGACGCGGTCGAACGCCTTCTCCAGATCCACAAAACACATGTGGACTGATTGGGTGAACTCCCATGAACCCTCAAGCACCTGGTGGAGGGTATAGAGCTGGTCCAGTGTTCCACCATCAGGAGCACCTGGTGGAGGGTATAGAGCTGGTCCAGTGTTCCACCATCAGGAGAACCTGGTGGAGGGTCTAGAGCTGGTCCAGTGTTCCACCATCAGGAGAACCTGGTGGAGGGTCTAGAGCTGGTCCAGTGTTCCACCATCAGGAGAACCTGGTGGAGGATATAGAGCTGGTCCAGTGTTCCACCATCAGGAGAACCTGGTGGAGGATATAGAGCTGGTCCAGTGTTCCACCATCAGGAGAACCTGGTGGAGGGTATAGAGCTGGTCCAGTGTTCCACGACCAGGACGAAAACCGCATTGCTCCTCTTGAATCCGAGGTTCGACTAACGGCCGGACCCTCCTCTCCAGTACCCTGGAATAGACTTTCCCGGGGAGGCTGAGGAGTGTGATCCCTCTGTAGTTGGAACACACCCTCCGATCCCCCTCCTTGAAGAGCGGGACCACCACCCCAGTCTGCCAGTCCAGAGGTACTGTCCCCGCCCGCCACGCGATGTTGCAGAGACAAATCAGCCACGACAGTACCTGCACATCCAGAGACTTAAGGAACTCTGGGTGAATCTCATAACTGAAATCAATGAGAAGAAATTATGGAAGAATGATGGGGAATCACAGTTGGGACCATAAATGTTTGCAATTGTGATTGGATTGTTGTTTATTGATATATTACTAATGATGAACCTTCCTTCTGGGTTAGTTACAGTATTGTTGTCGGTGAAAGTTATTTTTTTATTTATGAGAATAAATCTTTGTTTAGTGTTACAGTTAGCAGAGAAAATGTGGTTAAATTGTGGAGTTTATTGTTTTCAGATTTGGCAAGGTGAGTTTCTTGTAAGAGACAAATGTCTGGTTGCTGTTGAGTTAGATGATTAAGTATTTTGTTCCTTTTTACTTGTGAACCAACTCCTCTAATGTTCCAGGTAAAAAATTTAAGCGATGACATCCTTCTCATAGTATAAACTATGATGTGGATCTGTGTGTGCGTGTGTGTGCGTGTGTGTGCGTGTTAGTGTGTACCTGCATGCAAATGGGTGACATGAAGAACAAAATGTGTGACAGAGAAAATGTAAGGCTGCTTAACGGGCATCTCATGGTTCGGAATAGAGGTAATGGGGGCGCATTTACCTTCCCCCTTTGCTGCAAAACATATTGAAGAAAATATTCATAATGAATCAACACAAGAAAAGCAAAGACTGGAAATAATTAGAATAGCAAAAAACAATACAATTAACTGAAATATAGAAATATATAAAAAAAAATGAAACGAGACAATAATCGTGAGGAAAAAAAATGTAAAACAAAACACGGAAGGTTTTCATTTAAGGATTTACAGAGCTATAACTAAACTGAGGGGGGTACGAGAAAAGAGAGAGAGAGAGAGAGAGAGAGAGAGAGAGAGAGAAAAAAACATTCTGAAAGTGAAAAGAAAAGAAAAGAGAAAAAAAAATCAGGTTTCAGATGTGAGGACGCTCTGGTGACGTCATCAGTTGGTGACCGTGTTTACCTCGGTCAGTACAGCAGCATGTTTGACGCCTCCTCCGGTAAGCCAGTCAGTTATTTTATAGTTGCGATAAAGTTCACCCTCGATGTAGAGCTTGTCGATGAACAATTTAGTTCTCTTTCCCGTGGCTCGTGCCTCGGCAAACACCGGCTGGAGCAGTTTCCGTCTCTGCATGATCTCGGGGGGAAACTGGTCACTCAGGGCGAATCCACTGGTGTCAAGCCAGCCCTCACTTCGGAAAACGACGTCAAGCCAGCCCCCACTCAATTTAGCGGTGCGCGTATACACTATGCATTACTGTAAGAGCAAACTCGGACCTATTTCAAAATAAAAGTGACGTTTAAATGAACACCATTTAAACGGACACCAGTGCAAATCCAGACCCTTTGAGCTCCTTGGCTTTCCCCATGATGGTGGATTTGTGCCTGGGATCGAGAAGCTTGGCCACAGTAGGACGATTAGGGGATTCTCCGACGCAACGTTTGCCCAGGTGATGTGCCCGTGCCAGCTGGATTCCCTGGACCACACCGTCTTCCATCTTAAGGTGTGTTTTGAGAAAGGACTTCACTAGTTTTTCCGATGTCTGCCAAGTTTCTTTTGGTTCCTCTGCTATGCCATGTACGATACAGTTGTCCCGCATAGTTCTACATTATAGGTTTTATTGACTCGTGCTGTAGATTTGCTGTCAGAGTTTGGAGTTCGTTTACTTCCAAACGCAGCGACGCGTTGTCCTTATTCAAGACATCCAGCAAAACGACGATGATAGGCCAAGGATTGGTTTAAACTCTGATTAAGTTTAATTGTGTGATTTAATGAAACAATAAACATTTAAAGAGCCAATAACGACATGGCAGTTATTTAGTTTTTCCTAGAATATGGTCTACAGATCGGCCTCATATGTTAAGAACTTGGTCACACATTTGTAGAAATACATTAAAAAGGAGCAAAAACAACAATATGCAGCTCATACAATATAAGGTCACGCACTCTGGCAGTGTACACCAGTCCAAACATTCTGCCAAAAGATCTGTGAAGACTTATCATTATGCCTGGACCCCCCCATTCCAGTCTCACCTGCACTTTGCATGTTAGGTGATCTCACAGAAATCAAAAGAGAGAAAAACAAGTCCTTCATGCTCCTGGCCTCCCGAAGCGTTGCAAAGAAGGCAATCCTCATGAACTGGAAATCCAAAAGTAATCTGAATAATGTTATTTAAAAACGCACTTCTAGACCACATCACATTAGAGAGAATGTCTGCTTATAGGAAAAATCATTTGGCACAATTTGAGTTGACATGGTCCCCAATAATTAACTACCATGTATCTGTGTGTGTGGGGAGGCTGTGGCTCCGGAGACGGAGGCTGTGGCTCCGGAGACGGAGACTGCTCCAGCCGGTGTTGGCTGAGGCACAAGCACTGGCTGCCGGGCTCGTACTGGGCCATGCCGGTCTTACACTCTGCTCTTCGGCCATTGGGTGAGGGTGGTGCCTTTTCCGGGGGGGGGGGGTATTGATCCCTGTGTTCTAGGTCGGCCACTCTGGGGTGGGGGTGCAGAGTCATGGGGGGGGGGGCACAATTTCCCCGCCCACAATTTCAACTGCACTTAATCACTCAAGGGCTTGAGGGGATAAGCTGGCTTTCGGGGTTCCCCTGGGCCCCTGCTACCTGTCAATTTTACCCCCCCTGAGAAACACACATTGCATTCACCTCTTCAAAACACAAATACACACCTCTACATGCATCCAACACCCCACAGCGTGGGGGGACAGGAAATGGGACTCCCCCCCCCAGCACCTCCTTTAAGCCCGGCCGGGTCCCGCAGGCAAGAGCGGGGCCACCAGGCGCTCGCAAACAAGCCCCAACCCCTAGCCTGGCTCCAGTGTGGGGCCCCCGGCTGCACCTCACCGGGCAACGTCTGGCTTCTCTTTCGATGTTTGTCCATGGGGTGTGCTGAACTGCTTTTAGTCTGACCCATCACCTGTTTACCTTAGGAGATCCTACTGGGGGGCATAAAGCCCCCTGACAACATAGCCCCGGAGATCATTTGGGTGCTCAAACTCCCCCACCACGACAAGGTAGCAGTTCAAGGGGGAGCAAGCTGGTTTAATCCAGAAAATCATGTTACTATCTAGACAGAGCTGCTCAGGTTGGTTTAATCTCACAACATTTATATTTGGATCAGTGTGATAACTGTTAATAATATATGTAGCCCTAACAAGGGTATTGTATGTTGTTCAACTTCTTAGAAGCTATGCTTGAAACGGTTTGTTTTGTTTTTTTAGTGCCCAGTATCTTTTAGCGGAGGGGGGAGAACAGGTGGTGTCTAGGGTGGCCGGGGTCATTGGAGATGGAAGTGGACTTCTTCTGGAGTTGGCTGCTGTAAATATCTTTAAGGAGAGATAGCATAGTCCCAAAGATCTTCTCAGCCGCCCTCACAACCCGCTGCAGGTTCTTCCTGTCCCATGCAGTGCAGCACGTGAACCACACTGCAGCAGTAGGTCAGGAGGCTCTCGATGGTGCTTCTGTAAAAGTTCACCAGCAGGGTTTTAGAGAGGTGAGTCTGCTTTAACTCCTTGAGAAAGTAAAGTCTCTGTTGTGCCTTCCCCACCTGGTGGGAGATGTTGGTCCAGGTGAGGTCAGCAGAGATGTGCACACCAAGGAACTTGAAGCGCTCCACCCTCTCTACCTCATGTCCGTTGACGCAGAGGGCACAGAGCTCCACGCATATGGATTGTCTGAAATATACAACCTGTTCCTTGGTTTTGCTGGTGTTCAAGTCCAGGTTGTTTTTGAGACACCATCTTGTCAAGTGCTGGAACTCCTCCCGACAGGCAGGCTCGTTATTGTCCGTTATCAGTCCTACAATGGTGGTGTTGTCAGCAAACTTGACAATGGTGTTTGTGGTGTGCATGGGGTTGCATTCATGGGTAAAGAAGAGGGGGCTTTGTGACCAAAGAAAGAGAAATGGTTATAACTCAGACATTATGCAGTCTGCATTAAACTTCATACGCTTAAGAACAACCAAACACCTGATGTGATTTAGAAATTATTTTGGGCGATGCTGTTGAAATTGTGGTGTTATTTGATCACATTGGATGGTCCAATAACAACCCAATTTTAATGACTATATTTGGGCTAAATTGAGGCTGTGACTGACTGACCAGATTTAACCCTAAAAAAACGTCTAAATCATGTCAGGTGTTTGGAGCGTAGCATCATTTCCATTACCAGTACATTTCATGGTCTCGCTGTTCCGAAGCATCCGGTGTGTGACTGTAACATGGAGACATTCCTCAGAGTCTTTGAGGATGTGACAGAAATGGGAACAAGTCAGGACTCGTCATAGAACAACACATCTCCAGACACATGTGAACGAGACGTGCTCACACATGAACCCTAACCTCACCCACTCCTGTCTATTAGCGTCTTCAGAGTGTCTCTGTGAGTCGACACAGGCCTAGAATTCTGGGAAGTCACCTGGAAGTTCACCGTCGGATCCTGGAAATCCAGCGTCTTTTCTCAAAGCAACTCGTTGACCCATTTACATCCACAACCCTTTAACATCCAAGCAGGCCTTCAAATGAGACAACAGGCTGCTATGGAAATAAAGAAAACGTCTGTTCAGTCAGAAAACACATCCATATAATCATCTTCTTTACTGCTCAATCAACATGTGGTTGTGTTTGAAACAAGAAGCGTAAACAAGCTTATTTAACCTGATTCATCTGCTGGGAATCAAACAGATGGCCCAAGCTGAAGGCCTGGTATGATCCAGACAACAGATGTGTGAGTCCACCTGAGAGCTCCGTATACATACATGAGTGACAGCATGAATCTCAGAGGTGGCAGCATTGCAGCACTTTGTTCACGTCTCGGGTTTATTTCTGAGTTTTGGCAGGCCTTCGTGACCTTCATGCAATGCTTGAAGTGAGTCAGTGGAAAACGTTATCAAAAAAGCTTTTGAAGCCAAGATCAACACCTGCGGTGCGACATGCAAACAGTGCTGAGAGCAATAAAACCCAGGGAGCAGCGCAAAGAAATCAGGTAAAGCTGCCACCATGACTCCACCTGCTCTGCTGTCTGCAGCTCTGCTGCTTCTGCTGTTTCCTTCCATTCTTGCCGAAAGTAAGATCCACACTCACTCACTGCTTGTATGATCTTCAGTGGAGTTCAGGTGTCTGCCACCTGCAGCTCTTTCCTTGCTCTCGATTGTCTCTCTGAAGCTTTCTGAAAATTATGTGAGGAACACATTTTCTCTTATCATTATCATTATTCTAGTTCTTATTCTTAGTTTGTTTTTCTAATTGTATATCTCACTTATTTTCACAAGGGCTCTTCTGGCTAAAAGGGTTGAAAAGGCTAAAATGCCTAAAAACCAGAAAAAAAGAAAGGAGAATGCCAGATTGGCTTAAAATAAGTCGCCAAATTGTTTGAAACTGCCAAGAATGAAGCAAAAACAGGTCAAATGGTTAAAATGGCAAAAAGTAACGAACATGACGAGAAAAGAAAAGCCAAAAGTCCATATGACTTAAACAACTAAACTAACTGGATCAGATAAATTCAGCTAAATAGATTAAAATGTCTAAATTAATTATATTATTATAATAATAATAATTATTATTATTGTTGTTGCTGTTATGTATTTAGTATTTTATTATCGTGTAATTATTGCTGTTACAGAGAATACTGTCACTACATTTTACTGCTGATCAAACCTTTAACATTACTTTCAGAGTGACAATAAATAGCTATTCTATTCATTCTAAATTATAGACAGGAAATGTCATGAATCTACATTTAGCAAAACTAATTCAACAACTTTATCAGCTGTGTGATCTTTTATGATTAAACGTGTTTTGTGGCTGGAGAAGAATTTTATTTCATGGAAAGTTAAAAAGAAAAAAGTCTGTTTTAATGGGGAAGGTAATATCCTGGTTGGTATAGCTATCATTCATTGGAACATGTGTCTCTCTCTGCAGGTCTGGTTCCCCTGGACGTGGTGGTGGTGAACAGCCTGCTGGGCTCGGCTCCAGACTTCCACACCACTCATGTGGCCTACAGAGGAATCCTGCTGGGAGCTCTGAGGAGACTCATGGAGTCCAACAAAAATTTCAAGTAAGAGTCTAAACTCTCGCCAGGAAATGAATGGTTCCATTCATACCACTCTATCAAAGCTGATTGATATAGCACTGTATAGTGCTATATCAATATATCAAATATATATCAAACCCTATGCAATTTACATGAACAATATATGCTTACTCCAGTGTTGTGGAGAATATCTGTGTGATTGTGTTACTCAGGTGGTCAGTTAGTGTTTTCTTGGGATGGGCAGCAAGAAGCAAAGAACAGTGAGAAAACTATACTACTGTAGTTTGTTTAGTCTAAACTGATGATACAAAAAATAATGAGCAAAGACATGTAGGTGGAACTCTGGACTTGTTAAAGCTATACCTGCAATTACCTGAAGTGCTTTACATGTATAAACACAAAGGGAATTCATCAAACCTCTAAAAATACATAAAAAAAATGCCAAAACACTTTCATTTAGAATCTAATAGTCAACTGCAGGACCAGTTCACGTCTCTGTCTGTCCTGAAGAGTGAAGCATCTTGCTGTGTTCACAGAGTTAACATCTCTGATAGGTAAGCTGGACCAAGGACACCACCGTATTTTAAAATAAACATTAAGAGCCTGACATCTATTCTAAATCCAACTGGGTTCACATCTGGAAGGGGCAAATTGCCAAACTGTTTTGTTTTTTTTCTCAAAAATTGAAAAAAAAACCTCTTCTCTACAAACAAGTTTAGATTATTTTTGCTTTGGATAATTAAACCCAAAAAGAAAATATATGATTAAAACTTTAAAGTAACATGAAACTTTCCTATTGGTGGATGATTAAATGTTTTTAAAATGAATGTTGAAGAACTTTAAAGTTTTTTTGATTTGCAGAAGAAGTTTGTGGCAGATTGGTGAATCTTAGCTGTTCTTCTGTAGCTCACGGAAAGATTTTCTTTATTCAGTCATGCTACTGACCTGCTGTCAGTTACTTGTGTTGACTTGTTATTGATTTGTTCTACATGTACTTTTATAATGTTTATGCTGCCCCAAAGTTTTTTTTTTTAGATGAGTTGCTGCAATCAAATCTAAAATAATATTTTCCATAAAATATTGACATAGTAGGTGAGAAATTAATGGAATTATGAGATTTACAATAGATATGAAACAAGTGTTGAAAGTAGATGAAAAACGAGATTTTGTTCAAATATTTTCAACAGAACCCACACACCAGATTGAGTTGAGAATTTTGGCCATTTCGGAAATCTGGAGTGATGTGATCTCCTGCTGGTTCCTGCCAGGACCCTCACGACATAATTTTGAATGAAATGAAAACTTTCTAAGCAGTAATTGGGTCTTATGAATTATGGATATCTCAGCATGACTCTGAGTCGACATGTTTCTGATTTTAGAAATATTTTCCGGTGAACAAAGGCAGTCCTGCAGACTTGTATAATGTGGTAGTTGAAGGTAAAGTCTTAGTCAAAAATAACTCTCAGTTTCCTCATAGTGGTACTAGTGGTCCAAGCAATACCATACAGTCTTACTAGATGTTTAGTTTTTGGCCAAATACCTTCTGTTTTATTTGAGTTCAGAAGCAGACATTTACGACTCATTCAGGCCTTTATGTCTTTAAAGGAGTCTTTTCACACAACTTTTCAACACTTTCACATGGTTCCTGTTGGTCCAAAAACATCATATTCAAAGCTTTTTGCCCCAAATCCAGCTTGTCTTTGATTTCAGCCAGTTGAATATTTGATAATTGAGCCTCATTCAGAATCTCATGGGTTTCAAGGAGCTGGACTGGCTCCGCCCACATGCCCATCTTGGGAAGAGGAGGAAGTGCTTCCTCTTCTTATGCCATGTTCTATTGTTTACATTCTATCTGTTGCTAAGTTACAGAGAAACGTGTTCAACCAAGTCAATATAAACCAGAATGTGTCCCAGAAGGAGAAACTCCTGAAGAAGGTGGCTCTGCTGCTGCAGCAGGATGTTTCAGAATGTTAGTAAAACATATTGTGTGTTTGAATATGTTCATCAGCTGCTCTGAATATTTTCTTTACAAAGAAATGTGCTGTTTTAACAGCAAATAAATGACTATTCAGACCAGCCTGAGTGACTCTGACCTTATCTAACGATGTGCATGCCACTCTGAGATCAGATCATTTCATTATCTTCGACTAATGATCATAATTACTAGCAGACAGGAGAATATTCTGAACCTCCATATCGTCATAGAAATAAATAATTAGATCACCTCACAATTATCAAGCCCATACACTCACTTCAGACTCTGCAAAGCCTACATTTCATCTGCAGTCTCTCTCAGCACAACTTTGCTGACATGAACAATACTTCATAATAAACAAAAAAACTGGCATTAGCTGTTACAAACTAACCAGCCTAGTGCGTCGAAAAGTAATATATAGACATATCAATCAGATTATTTTACTTACAGCTCCCACATTTGCTTCATTAGAAGTTTAGCAGCTAAGCCAGCATCGTTCTGGCCGATGTTATGAAAACACTCCTGAAGTGCTGGGATCGACCTATGAAACTTTGAGAAGTCTTGTTGGTAGATTCCCTATTAAAAATTAAATTAATCCACTGGGTCCTCACAGGCTCAGACCAAGGTAGTAAATATCCACTCTTCTGCTTGCTAATACAATTAATAATGGTGCATCTGGCGTGTTTTGCTCGCATATTTGCGTAGCGAGGTGAAAAAAACAGTGCGCACGCCGGAGTGGGCTGCTGGTGGGAAGGTCAAAGGGAGGGTCTTCCTGGATTGGGTTTGGCTAAAAACTTTGGTGACGACACATTGGTTTGCTTTCCGATTCGCTAATTGGAGAGCACACTTCAGAAAAAATTTAACAAGCCAGAGAACGAGACGGCAGACTTTCTTCACTTCTGGAGTGTCATTTCAAGGAATGGGGACAATTATTACTGTAGCAAAACCATTAGAAAGTGCATTTTGCATGATATGGGACCTTTAAGACAAGTTGAGCAGTATCATTTAGATTTATAGACAAAATAGATTTGTGTCTCATCTGTATAACAATGGAAGTCAATGGATTGTTCTCTGATAATATTTCCTACGGGACACGTGTAAAATTTAAAAAGTATAGGTCCTAAGACAGTACCCTGTGGAACTCCATGTTTAACTTTAGTCTGAGCTGAAGAGGCAAGAACATGAATGATGTGGAATCTGTCTGATGAATGATTGAAACCAGCTTAGTGCTGTACCTTTAGCCCCAATGATAAGTTCTAGTCTCTGTAATAGGATGCTCTGGGGCCTCATTTATAAAACTGTGCGTAGGATTGACGTTAAAATTGGCGTACGCACGAAACACAAAAATATCCTGATTTATAAAACAGTGCGCACGCACGTCCTACGCCGATTTCCCTTTATAAATCACAATCCACTCTAAATGTGGCGCACCTGTGTGCGGGTCAGACCACGCCCATATTTGCCTATAAATATTCAGAGAAACGCCTCTCATGAATATGGATTCATGACTGACAGCATGCCGAAAGCAGAAAGAAAAGCCAAGAAACGCAGTTTGACCCAGTGTGAGGTGGAAGTTCTGGTCGGGGAGGTGGAGAAGAGGAAGGCGATATTATTTGTGGACACAGTGTTGGGGTCACCAACGCCAAAAAGGCTCCAGAGTGGCAGCATGTGGCGGATGGTGTCAATGCTGTGGCCTCAGAAGGTCGGAGTGTGGCTGAGGTGAAAAAAAGTGGTCAGACATCAAAGTAGACACAAAAAAGCGCCTGGCGTCACACAGGCAGAGCGTCTGTGCCCCGGGCGGGGGAACGGGCCCTCCGGAGCTCACCCCGCTGGAGGAAACACTGGCGGGGGTCATCGGGGAATCCCTCCTGAGTGGAGTGGTGACGGAGGTGGAGGGGGACACCGCCACCTGCCCTTCAGGAGCCGATGGTGCGCTCCACAATACTATAGATTCTAGGTCCTCTCCTCTGTGCCTTGTGGGTGAGGAAAAGGGGTGAGCAGCCACCGCTTGAGGGTTAGGGTTCTCCACTGTCGCCTGCAAGGTCGTGAACGGGTTAAACACTCCTACAACATTGCAAGTCTCAGGATTTCCACATGAATTCTCCGTACCTAGAAGCCACCCATCACGTACAGCCTCCAGTCTGCGCCCAACACTGCTATATGGGCTATATGATATAGGATGTTACACTGCATTCATATCAGTGGAAACATAATACTGTTGTCTTACTACTGTCTTAATCATATGTTTCCCGTGTGCACTCCAGGGAGTATGTTTGTTTATTCATTGTAGAAATTAAATTTTTTACTATCCATTTCTTGCAAATAAACTGTCCATATATGAGGTCATATAACTATTTATTTTACACCATCAGTTTCACACAGTTTCTCCCGTTTCTTTCTTCTGCCATCAGTGGCGCAGTTTCTCCTTCCCCCAGTTCTGTGCGTACGCATGGGTCAGAGTTGGGTTAGGGTTAGGGTGACCCAGGGTCAGAGTTGGGTTAGGGTTAGGGTGACCCAGGGTCAGAGTTGGGTTAGGGTTAGGGTGACCCAGGGTCAGAGTTGGGTTAGGGTTAGGGTGACCCAGGGTCAGAGTTGGGTTAGGGTTAGGGTGACCCAGGGTCAGAGTTGGGTTAGGGTTAGGGTGACCCAGGGTCAGAGTTGGGTTAGGGTTAGGGTGACCCAGGGTCAGAGTTGGGTTAGGGTTAGGGTGACCCAGGGTCAGAGTTGGGTTAGGGTTAGGGTGACCCAGGGTCAGAGTTGGGTTAGGGTTAGGGTGACCCAGGGTCAGAGTTGGCGTGGAGGACCGCACATTTTCCCGTCAAGTTCTCTTTTTATAAATCCCACGGTTTGCGTAGAGAGTGGCGTACACATTCTTTTGTGCGCACGCAACGTTTATAAATGAGGCCCCTGATCAATAGTATCAAATGCAGCACTGAGATCTAACAAGATCAGGAGCCTCATTTATAAAGCTTGCGTACGCACAAAGTGGGTCCTGAAAGATACGTACGCGACTTCCCACGCAAAGTTTGTGATTTAAAAAATGTACTTTGCGGGAGAATGTTTGTACCGGTACGCAAACTTTGAAACTTGCGCATGCACATTTTGGAGACAGGGGACCTGGCAGCACTGATGGTCAGGTGGAGAATTGAAGCCAGATTCATCTCATACATTTAATACCTTCAAATATCAAACTTATTAATCCACTTGATCATAAACAGCCAAGCTGCAGTGGTATAGATGTGTTTCTTTCGTGGAACATTACTTCTGAATCAGAAGCACCATGTTCATATGTCAAACTTTCATCTTCAAGTGATGCAGAGTTGTGGATAGAACTGATTAATTATCAATTGTGACAAAGTGTGTAAAAAATGTTCACATTTCAGAGTAAACACATAAATAGTGTGGTGACAGCAAGTGCAGTGTCGGTAGTGCACACTGACTGGCTGTCTATGGGATGTATGTTCTGTTCAAGCCATTTCTATTAGGATTGACAGCTATAACGTACACATATACTAAACTGTATGCACACTGTAACAAAGTGAGTCTCTGGGAAAGTGTCATGCAAAAAGAACTGCAATTGAGATTATTTACCAATGGACGACATGTAAAATAAAGAAATTATAGATTTGATATTGCTTATTCTATGTGTATACATACGTGATACAGTTTAGTATAATTTTACATTATAGCTGTAAATCATGAAAAAAGCCAGTCGTGGTACGGTCACTGCTGCTGGAGACAGACGACCTCCTCCATCTGCCATGTTTGGACATGGCAGACAGGAGTGACAGGATAAAACACAAAGTCCATTGAGCCTTTTTACAAGTCCATGTTCAAATATTTAATTCATACATTTAATAAACAGTTAAAAGTGAACTTTATTGGTCTGCTGTGATCTCCACCAACGCTGGCCTTCACAATCATGAGGTTTGTTTTTGCGCTCAGCAGTGTGCTTGGGTGCTGGACCCCATGATGTCACTCTCCTCTGGCCTCCACCTTCAGATCAGGTTCTTCTCCACCTCTGCAGTCACACATACAGCAGTGTGGCGACTGTCACACTATTTCCAGCAGTGACGACGCGCTGCGGATCACTTGTTTTTTTATTTGTAATTCCACTACTGTGACACTAAATAATATCGTTCTCCTGACCTCTACTATGACTCGTCTCTCTCCTTAAAATTCCCTTTCTTCATCTTTTCTGTCAGGATTTAGCATCAAATGCCGGCGATCAACGGGCTGATTGAGATGTACAAATATGGACGAGGCACTTTGCATTCCCCATTTATGGTAATAAGTGGGCTTGTTGAGGGTGGGAGATGAATTATAAATAATAAATATATATTATTAATATATATATAAATGTAATTGTGATTTATAAAAGTAAATTTTTAGGAGGAATCCTACGCAAGGTTTAATAAATGAGGCCCCAGAACAGAGACCAGTCTGAGGCCATGAGAAGATCATTAGTAACTTTGACCAGAGTGGATTGGAGGTTGAACTGAAATGTCCTTCACCAGATCATCCGTGGTCATCCCCTTTTCCACGTACCCCCATGAAGACACCACATCAACACCTAAGAGCAGGGTTCTGAGAGTCAACAATGTGACCCGTCGGATGAAAGTGGCGCCTGGTGACTGACGATCTCTTGTAATGTGCAAGACCTTGAGCTCTTTGCGGAGACTATATACGTCTACAGATAATTTGGTGATGTTTTACATTATAGTGCAGACGTTTGCCAGATATGAACCCTGACATGATGGAGGTCAGAGGTGAATCTGACTGCTGGTGAATCCTCTTCAATAAGAGCAAATCAGGGACTTCCTGCTCTGTCTTGCAGGTTCACCTACACGGAGCATCCGGACTATGGTCCTTCCCTGCAGAGTGTCAACAATCTGGCTGAAAACTCTGACGACCGGACCTACTGGGAGCTGCTGGTGAAAACAGCCGATGGAACAATTAAGAGACCTGACGTTGGTAAGTCTCGAGAAAATATTTGTCCTTCATGTGTTACCCACTGCCATCACAATGACGAAGCACTTCTTGTTTGCAGGCATCGGATGCTACATTCCCAAAGAGAAAGAACAAATCATTCTGAACTTCACCAGGTGGTGAGGATCGTCAGCGGCAGTGGGAGACTGAGATGTTTGTTAATCACCATTAAACGTCTTTGAAATGTCATCAGACTGCCGTGGAAATAAAACAGCTCAACAGACAGTATTATTGATGTGTTTGCATGGATTACAGTACATTTTATCTCACAGCACTGAAACTCATTGTCGGAAAAATAAGCCAAAGTGAGGAAACAGCGGAGAAAAATACTGCTTGAGGGACAACACTCAAATACTACAATTCATAATTGTACTGGTATTGGCATACACAGAAGAAATGTAATGTATCCATCATCAGTTAAAAACCATAAAAAATATAAACAGGGAATAACTTTGGAAAAGTGATGGAAAAGTATTTAAAATGTTTACAATCAATTTTATACGTAAAGCACCTCTAATAATATTTTGGAGAAATAGTGTGAAAGTGAGTTTTTGGTAGATTTTGTAAGGTAGGTACAGATTTTGTCCGTTATTTAATTAATAATGCTCTCTGCTAATTATAATATAACTCAAGATCTTTTACATTTTCATTTTAGGGGGTTTATTTCAATTGATTTCTTGATTCTGCAAATTGGACAATTAACAGCTTCAGATATTTCCTTTTACAATTATACAATAGGGAGCCATGCAGTGGAAACACACATCACACAATATATATTGAAACATTTTGTATTATTAATATTGCGATTTTGGTTTTCAGTGGTGGATACTCTACTTTTCACATGTTTATATTTATTATATTTGTAGATATGTAGGTCCTCCAACATCCAAAAGAGGATGCTGTAGCACCTTCGGCAACATCTACTTCACTTTAGGGAACCAAGCATGTCGATAAAGACTCGAAACAGTGTGGTTAGGTATCAGATTTGGGTAGTAACGGATTACATGTAACAGTGTTACGTAATTAGGATACAAAAAAAATGTAACTGAAATCCGTTACAATACAAAAAACAATGTGTAATCTCATTAAGGTATATTGTATAAAAACTGGGATTACTGAGCAGGATTACAGTAGAAATCAGATGAATAAACTAGAACTGCAGTGTCACATGATCCGTCCACTGGCATTGCGACACTTCCCGACGCTTTCAGGCTGACCGGCACTGAGGCGTTGCCATGGATACTGCAGCCAGTGGCTCTCATCACTATGTTTTATAGTGGGAGGAGTCTCTTAACCTCTCTGTACAATGCTAATTATGCCTCTCAGCCGTGAAATTGCTGTGAACGTCCAGGAACTTGACGTCTCACCTGAAGAAACATCTGGTAGGATAAAACCTGCTGACTTTACTGAAACACACCTGGACTCTGTCAACTAGTTTGATTAGCTCATAACCTGCCAGTAACCTGCCAATACCAGTACTAGTGCTGATGGTAGGAAGACATTCTCAATTCGTTTACAGGATCTCATGTTTTAATTTATTGGGGCGACACGTGCCATCACTTTTTTCTTTTTCTTTTTTTTTTAAGTCTGCTCGTTGACTGAGTTGTTCAGTTATTATCAAGCCACTGCTTGCTACCAGATACAGCCTCACATCAAACATTCATATTTAGTCCGGAAAAACAAACAAACATTAAAAGCAATGAGGAAATGGGATGAGAGAGAGAGAAAGAGAGAGTTTTGGAAAAGATGGGCACATTTTCTTGAATAGAAATTAAAAGCTTTATTTGTATTGTCGTTTTGATTCTTAAAAAAAAAAAAAATCAATGTTAGACACCTGATTGGTTACTGAGTTTTGATAGTTCAAAACTTGTTAAGGGCAATTTGTGTCTACGATGTGTCAATAAACATTCTATTCTTTCTTGTCTTGCTGGTGAAGTAATCCAAAAGTAACTAAACATACTCTGATACATTACTTTTCTATTTTAGTACTTAGTTACTTAAGTTACTCATTACATTTTTTGACAAGTAACTTGTAATTGTAATGGATTACAGTATTCAAGTAACCTTCCCAACTCTGGTTGGGTTTGTATTTACCAAAACTATCTGTTACATTCAAAACCCACGTGGAAAGGACCAGGAGAGAAGCAAGATTGTTCTGCAGGTTCGACAGGAAGAACCTGTTAAAATGAGATGTTTTTCTTTTTTTTTCTTTCCACAACTCATGTAGAATTGCTATTCTTTTCACTTTCAAAATGCCTTCAGATAGTTAAAATGTTGATTGCTGCTACATTAATAAAAACAAATTGAAATAATCTTCACATTTCACACATGATCAGTTTGACTGAAACATGAGCAATTTGTAAATTTACACGCAACTCTGGTTGTGGTATTCAAAATGAACCATGCTTGTTGTGCAGAAGTTGGCAGTGTCAATGGAGTGTAACCTACGGGAGATGTTGTGGCACCAGCTGAATTCAAAACAGTACAAAACAACTTCTCCACTTGGGAGCCAATTCTGTTACTGAGCACAAGTTTCTGGTTCAAATAAGGCCCCTGGGAACTCCATTTCCATTGTAAGGGGAAAATGTTCTGCGACGATAGCTGCTCGTGGGTGTCAAAGTAAAATCCAGATGGATGACAGGACAGTCCCCAAAACATTGATCAATTCGGCCGGTCTCACCTGCATTTGTTGCCTTACATTACCCACTTAAAGCCATTTGTCCCAAGCCGAAGCAGGAACCGTGGCTCAATGGCACTACGCACGCAGCTCGGCGTGAGTGTCGGAGGGCGGAGCGGAGGTGGAAGGAGGATCGTTTGGAGGTTTCGCACCAGATTCTTAGAGAGTGCTGGAGAAGTTATCAGAGTGCTGTTAAAACTGAAAAATCTAAATATTTCTCAGACTTGATTTTAGATAATATCAGTAAGCCTCAAGTTCTTTTTAAAACTATTGGTTCTGTTTTTAATCCGAGTCCGTCCACTTCATTGGAGATGTCAAAGAAAACGTGTGAACAATTCCTCTCCTTTTTTAATGAAAAGGTTGCTGCTATTAGTGTTTTGTGTCAACTCAGTGCTCAGCTGTTTTTTATCAGTTTGAGTCTGTGCCACTGTCTGTGCTCACAGATATAGTTTCTAAACTAAAACCTTCCTCCTGTCCCACAGACCCAGTCCCTCCTCAGGTATAGTTTCTAAACTAAAACCTTCCTCCTGTCTCACAGACCCAGTCCCTCCTCAGGTATAGTTTCTAAACTAAAACCTTCCTCCTGTCCCACAGACCCAGTCCCTCCTCAGGTATAGTTTCTAAACTAAAACCTCCTGTCCCACAGACCCAGTCCCTCCTCAGGTATAGTTTCTAAACTAAAACCTTCCTCCTGTCCCACAGACCCAGTCCCTCCTCAGGTATAGTTTCTAAACTAAAACCTTCCTCCTGTCCCACAGACCCAGTCCCTCCTCAGGTATAGTTTCTAAACTAAAACCTCCTGTCCCACAGACCCAGTCCCTCCTCAGGTATAGTTTCTAAACTAAAACCTTCCTCCTGTCCCACAGACCCAGTCCCTCCTCAGGTATAGTTTCTAAACTAAAACCTCCTGTCCCACAGACCCAGTCCCTCCTCAGGTATAGTTTCTAAACTAAAACCTTCCTCCTGTCCCACAGACCCAGTCCCTCCTCAGGTATAGTTTCTAAACTAAAACCTCCTGTCCCACAGACCCAGTCCCTCCTCAGGTATAGTTTCTAAACTAAAACCTCCTGTCTCACAGACCCAGTCCCTCCTCAGGTATAGTTTCTAAACTAAAACCTCCTGTCCCACAGACCCAGTCCCTCCTCAGGTATAGTTTCTAAACTAAAACCTCCTGTCTCACAGACCCAGTCCCTCCTCAGGTATAGTTTCTAAACTAAAACCTTCCTCCTGTCCCACAGACCCAGTCCCTCCTCAGGTATAGTTTCTAAACTAAAACCATCCTCCTGTCCCACAGACCCAGTCCCTCCTCAGATATAGTTTCTAAACTAAAACCTTCCTCCTGTCTCACAGACCCAGTCCCTCCTCAGGTATAGTTTCTAAACTAAAACCTTCCTCCTGTCCCACAGACCCAGTCCCTCCTCAGGTATAGTTTCTAAACTAAAACCATCCTCCTGTCCCACAGACCCAGTCCCTCCTCAGGTATAGTTTCTAAACTAAAACCTTCCTCCTGTCCCACAGACCCAGTCCCTCCTCAGATATAGTTTCTAAACTAAAACCTCCTGTCTCACAGACCCAGTCCCTCCTCAGGTATAGTTTCTAAACTAAAACCTTCCTCCTGTCTCACAGACCCAGTCCCTCCTCAGGTATAGTTTCTAAACTAAAACCTTCCTCCTGTCTCACAGACCCAGTCCCTCCTCAGATATAGTTTCTAAACTAAAACCTTCCTCCTGTCCCACAGACCCAGTCCCTCCTCAGGTATAGTTTCTAAACTAAAACCTTCCTCCTGTCCCACAGACCCAGTCCCTCCTCAGGTATAGTTTCTAAACTAAAACCTCCTGTCCCACAGACCCAGTCCCTCCTCAGGTATAGTTTCTAAACTAAAACCTTCCTCCTGTCCCACAGACCCAGTCCCTCCTCAGATATAGTTTCTAAACTAAAACCTCCTGTCTCACAGACCCAGTCCCTCCTCAGATATAGTTTCTAAACTAAAACCTTCCTCCTGTCCCACAGACCCAGTCCCTCCTCAGGTATAGTTTCTAAACTAAAACCTTCCTCCTGTCCCACAGACCCAGTCCCTCCTCAGATATAGTTTCTAAACTAAAACCTTCCTCCTGTCTCACAGACCCAGTCCCTCCTCAGGTATAGTTTCTGAACTAAAACCTTCCTCCTGTCCCACAGACCCAGTCCCTCCTCAGGTATAGTTTCTAAACTAAAACCTTCCTCCTGTCTCACAGACCCAGTCCCTCCTCAGGTATAGTTTCTAAACTAAAACCTCCTGTCTCACAGACCCAGTCCCTCCTCAGATATAGTTTCTAAACTAAAACCTTCCTCCTGTCCCACAGACCCAGTCCCTCCTCAGGTATAGTTTCTTAACTAAAACCTTCCTCCTGTCCCACAGACCCAGTCCCTCCTCAGGTATAGTTTCTAAACTAAAACCTTCCTCCTGTCCCACAGACCCAGTCCCTCCTCAGGTATAGTTTCTAAACTAAAACCTTCCTCCTGTGTCACAGACCCAGTCCCTCCTCAGGTATAGTTTCTAAACTAAAACCTTCCTCCTGTCCCACAGACCCAGTCCCTCCTCAGGTATAGTTTCTTAACTAAAACCTTCCTCCTGTCCCACAGACCCAGTCCCTCCTCAGGTATAGTTTCTAAACTAAAACCTTCCTCCTGTCCCACAGACCCAGTCCCTCCTCAGATATAGTTTCTAAACTAAAACCTCCTGTCTCACAGACCCAGTCCCTCCTCAGATATAGTTTCTAAACTAAAACCTTCCTCCTGTCCCACAGACCCAGTCCCTCCTCAGGTATAGTTTCTAAACTAAAACCTTCCTCCTGTCCCACAGACCCAGTCCCTCCTCAGGTATAGTTTCTAAACTAAAACCTTCCTCCTGTCCCACAGACCCAGTCCCTACTCAGATATAGTTTCTAAACTAAAACCTCCTGTCTCACAGACCCAGTCCCTCCTCAGGTATAGTTTCTAAACTAAAACCTTCCTCCTGTCCCACAGACCCAGTCCCTACTCAGATATAGTTTCTAAACTAAAACCTCCTGTCCCACAGACCCAGTCCCTCCTCAGGTATAGTTTCTAAACTAAAACCTCCTGTCTCACAGACCCAGTCCCTCCTCAGGTATAGTTTCTAAACTAAAACCTTCCTCCTGTCTCACAGACCCAGTCCCTCCTCAGGTATAGTTTCTTAACTAAAACCTTCCTCCTGTCCCACAGACCCAGTCCCTCCTCAGGTATAGTTTCTAAACTAAAACCTTCCTCCTGTCCCACAGACCCAGTCCCTCCTCAGGTATAGTTTCTAAACTAAAACCTTCCTCCTGTCCCACAGACCCAGTCCCTCCTCAGGTATAGTTTCTAAACTAAAACCTTCCTCCTGTCCCACAGACCCAGTCCCTCCTCAGGTATAGTTTCTAAACTAAAACCTTCCTCCTGTCCCACAGACCCAGTCCCTCCTCAGGTATAGTTTCTAAACTAAAACCTTCCTCCTGTCCCACAGACCCAGTCCCTCCTCAGGTATAGTTTCTAAACAAAAACCTTCCTCCTGTCTCACAGACCCAGTCCCTCCTCAGGTATAGTTTCTAAACTAAAACCTTCCTCCTGTCCCACAGACCCAGTCCCTCCTCAGGTATAGTTTCTAAACTAAAACCTTCCTCCTGTCCCACAGACCCAGTCCCTCCTCAGGTATAGTTTCTAAACTAAAACCTTCCTCCTGTCCCACAGACCCAGTCCCTCCTCAGGTATAGTTTCTAAACTAAAACCTTCCTCCTGTCCCACAGACCCAGTCCCTCCTCAGGTATAGTTTCTAAACTAAAACCTTCCTCCTGTCCCACAGACCCAGTCCCTCCTCAGGTATAGTTTCTAAACTAAAACCTCCTGTCTCACAGACCCAGTCCCTCCTCAGGTATAGTTTCTAAACTAAAACCTTCCTCCTGTCTCACAGACCCAGTCCCTCCTCAGGTATAGTTTCTAAACTAAAACCTTCCTCCTGTCCCACAGACCCAGTCCCTCCTCAGGTATAGTTTCTAAACTAAAACCTTCCTCCTGTCTCACAGACCCAGTCCCTCCTCAGGTATAGTTTCTAAACTAAAACCTTCCTCCTGTCCCACAGACCCAGTCCCTCCTCAGGTATAGTTTCTAAACTAAAACCTCCTGTCCCACAGACCCAGTCCCTCCTCAGGTATAGTTTCTAAACTAAAACCTTCCTCCTGTCCCACAGACCCAGTCCCTCCTCAGATATAGTTTCTAAACTAAAACCTTCCTCCTGTCCCACAGACCCAGTCCCTCCTCAGATATAGTTTCTAAACTAAAACCTTCCTCCTGTCCCACAGACCCAGTCCCTCCTCAGGTATAGTTTCTAAACTAAAACCTTCCTCCTGTCCCACAGACCCAGTCCCTCCTCAGATATAGTTTCTAAACTAAAACCTTCCTCCTGTCCCACAGACCCAGTCCCTCCTCAGGTATAGTTTCTAAACTAAAACCTTCCTCCTGTCTCACAGACCCAGTCCCTCCTCAGGTATAGTTTCTAAACTAAAACCTTCCTCCTGTCTCACAGACCCAGTCCCTCCTCAGGTATAGTTTCTAAACTAAAACCTTCCTCCTGTCCCACAGACCCAGTCCCTCCTCAGGTATAGTTTCTAAACTAAAACCTTCCTCCTGTCCCACAGACCCAGTCCCTCCTCAGGTATAGTTTCTAAACTAAAACCTTCCTCCTGTCCCACAGACCCAGTCCCTCCTCAGGTATAGTTTCTAAACTAAAACCTCCTGTCCCACAGACCCAGTCCCTCCTCAGGTATAGTTTCTAAACTAAAACCTCCTGTCCCACAGACCCAGTCCCTCCTCAGGTATAGTTTCTAAACTAAAACCTCCTGTCTCACAGACCCAGTCCCTCCTCAGGTATAGTTTCTAAACTAAAACCTTCCTCCTGTCCCACAGACCCAGTCCCTCCTCAGGTATAGTTTCTAAACTAAAACCTCCTGTCCCACAGACCCAGTCCCTCCTCAGGTATAGTTTCTAAACTAAAACCTCCTGTCCCACAGACCCAGTCCCTCCTCAGGTATAGTTTCTAAACTAAAACCTCCTGTCTCACAGACCCAGTCCCTCCTCAGGTATAGTTTCTAAACTAAAACCTTCCTCCTGTCCCACAGACCCAGTCCCTCCTCAGGTATAGTTTCTAAACTAAAACCTCCTGTCCCACAGACCCAGTCCCTCCTCAGGTATAGTTTCTAAACTAAAACCTTCCTCCTGTCCCACAGACCCAGTCCCTCCTCAGGTATAGTTTCTAAACTAAAACCTCCTGTCCCACAGACCCAGTCCCTCCTCAGGTATAGTTTCTAAACTAAAACCTTCCTCCTGTCCCACAGACCCAGTCCCTCCTCAGGTATAGTTTCTAAACTAAAACCTTCCTCCTGTCCCACAGACCCAGTCCCTCCTCAGGTATAGTTTCTAAACTAAAACCTTCCTCCTGTCTCACAGACCCAGTCCCTCCTCAGATATAGTTTCTAAACTAAAACCTTCCTCCTGTCCCACAGACCCAGTCCCTCCTCAGGTATAGTTTCTAAACTAAAACCTCCTGTCTCACAGACCCAGTCCCTCCTCAGGTATAGTTTCTAAACTAAAACCTTCCTCCTGTCTCACAGACCCAGTCCCTCCTCAGATATAGTTTCTAAACTAAAACCTTCCTCCTGTCCCACAGACCCAGTCCCTCCTCAGGTATAGTTTCTAAACTAAAACCTTCCTCCTGTCTCACAGACCCAGTCCCTCCTCAGGTATAGTTTCTAAACTAAAACCTTCCTCCTGTCTCACAGACCCAGTCCCTCCTCAGGTATAGTTTCTAAACTAAAACCTCCTGTCTCACAGACCCAGTCCCTCCTCAGGTATAGTTTCTAAACTAAAACCTTCCTCCTGTCCCACAGACCCAGTCCCTCCTCAGATATAGTTTCTAAACTAAAACCTTCCTCCTGTCCCACAGACCCAGTCCCTCCTCAGGTATAGTTTCTAAACTAAAACCTTCCTCCTGTCCCACAGACCCAGTCCCTCCTCAGGTATAGTTTCTAAACTAAAACCTTCCTCCTGTCTCACAGACCCAGTCCCTCCTCAGATATAGTTTCTAAACTAAAACCTTCCTCCTGTCTCACAGACCCAGTCCCTCCTCAGGTATAGTTTCTAAACTAAAACCTCCTGTCTCACAGACCCAGTCCCTCCTCAGGTATAGTTTCTAAACTAAAACCTTCCTCCTGTCCCACAGACCCAGTCCCTCCTCAGATATAGTTTCTAAACTAAAACCTTCCTCCTGTCTCACAGACCCAGTCCCTCCTCAGATATAGTTTCTAAACTAAAACCTTCCTCCTGTCCCACAGACCCAGTCCCTCCTCAGGTATAGTTTCTAAACTAAAACCTCCTGTCCCACAGACCCAGTCCCTCCTCAGGTATAGTTTCTAAACTAAAACCTCCTGTCCCACAGACCCAGTCCCTCCTCAGGTATAGTTTCTAAACTAAAACCTTCCTCCTGTCCCACAGACCCAGTCCCTCCTCAGATATAGTTTCTAAACTAAAACCTTCCTCCTGTCCCACAGACCCAGTCCCTCCTCAGATATAGTTTCTAAACTAAAACCTTCCTCCTGTCCCACAGACCCAGTCCCTCCTCAGGTATAGTTTCTAAACTAAAACCTTCCTCCTGTCTCACAGACCCAGTCCCTCCTCAGGTATAGTTTCTAAACTAAAACCTTCCTCCTGTCTCACAGACCCAGTCCCTCCTCAGGTATAGTTTCTAAACTAAAACCTTCCTCCTGTCTCACAGACCCAGTCCCTCCTCAGGTATAGTTTCTAAACTAAAACCTTCCTCCTGTCCCACAGACCCAGTCCCTCCTCAGGTATAGTTTCTAAACTAAAACCTTCCTCCTGTCTCACAGACCCAGTCCCTCCTCAGGTATAGTTTCTAAACTAAAACCTTCCTCCTGTCCCACAGACCCAGTCCCTCCTCAGGTATAGTTTCTAAACTAAAACCTTCCTCCTGTCCCACAGACCCAGTCCCTCCTCAGGTATAGTTTCTAAACTAAAACCTTCCTCCTGTCCCACAGACCCAGTCCCTCCTCAGGTATAGTTTCTAAACTAAAACCTCCTGTCCCACAGACCCAGTCCCTCCTCAGGTATAGTTTCTAAACTAAAACCTCCTGTCCCACAGACCCAGTCCCTCCTCAGGTATAGTTTCTAAACTAAAACCTCCTGTCTCACAGACCCAGTCCCTCCTCAGGTATAGTTTCTAAACTAAAACCTTCCTCCTGTCCCACAGACCCAGTCCCTCCTCAGGTATAGTTTCTAAACTAAAACCTCCTGTCCCACAGACCCAGTCCCTCCTCAGGTATAGTTTCTAAACTAAAACCTTCCTCCTGTCCCACAGACCCAGTCCCTCCTCAGGTATAGTTTCTAAACTAAAACCTTCCTCCTGTCCCACAGACCCAGTCCCTCCTCAGGTATAGTTTCTAAACTAAAACCTTCCTCCTGTCTCACAGACCCAGTCCCTCCTCAGATATAGTTTCTAAACTAAAACCTTCCTCCTGTCCCACAGACCCAGTCCCTCCTCAGGTATAGTTTCTAAACTAAAACCTTCCTCCTGTCTCACAGACCCAGTCCCTCCTCAGGTATAGTTTCTAAACTAAAACCTTCCTCCTGTCTCACAGACCCAGTCCCTCCTCAGGTATAGTTTCTAAACTAAAACCTTCCTCCTGTCCCACAGACCCAGTCCCTCCTCAGATATAGTTTCTAAACTAAAACCTTCCTCCTGTCCCACAGACCCAGTCCCTCCTCAGGTATAGTTTCTAAACTAAAACCTTCCTCCTGTCTCACAGACCCAGTCCCTCCTCAGGTATAGTTTCTAAACTAAAACCTTCCTCCTGTCCCACAGACCCAGTCCCTCCTCAGGTATAGTTTCTAAACTAAAACCTTCCTCCTGTCTCACAGACCCAGTCCCTCCTCAGGTATAGTTTCTAAACTAAAACCTTCCTCCTGTCCCACAGACCCAGTCCCTCCTCAGGTATAGTTTCTAAACTAAAACCTTCCTCCTGTCCCACAGACCCAGTCCCTCCTCAGGTATAGTTTCTAAACTAAAACCTTCCTCCTGTCCCACAGACCCAGTCCCTCCTCAGATATAGTTTCTAAACTAAAACCTTCCTCCTGTCTCACAGACCCAGTCCCTCCTCAGGTATAGTTTCTAAACTAAAACCTTCCTCCTGTCTCACAGACCCAGTCCCTCCTCAGATATAGTTTCTAAACTAAAACCTTCCTCCTGTCCCACAGACCCAGTCCCTCCTCAGGTATAGTTTCTAAACTAAAACCTTCCTCCTGTCTCACAGACCCAGTCCCTCCTCAGGTATAGTTTCTAAACTAAAACCTTCCTCCTGTCTCACAGACCCAGTCCCTCCTCAGATATAGTTTCTAAACTAAAACCTTCCTCCTGTCCCACAGACCCAGTCCCTCCTCAGGTATAGTTTCTAAACTAAAACCTCCTGTCCCACAGACCCAGTCCCTCCTCAGGTATAGTTTCTAAACTAAAACCTTCCTCCTGTCCCACAGACCCAGTCCCTCCTCAGGTATAGTTTCTAAACTAAAACCTCCTGTCCCACAGACCCAGTCCCTCCTCAGATATAGTTTCTAAACTAAAACCTCCTGTCTCACAGACCCAGTCCCTCCTCAGGTATAGTTTCTAAACTAAAACCTTCCTCCTGTCCCACAGACCCAGTCCCTCCTCAGGTATAGTTTCTAAACTAAAACCTCCTGTCCCACAGACCCAGTCCCTCCTCAGGTATAGTTTCTAAACTAAAACCTTCCTCCTGTCCCACAGACCCAGTCCCTCCTCAGGTATAGTTTCTAAACTAAAACCTTCCTCCTGTCCCACAGACCCAGTCCCTCCTCAGGTATAGTTTCTAAACTAAAACCTTCCTCCTGTCTCACAGACCCAGTCCCTCCTCAGGTATAGTTTCTAAACTAAAACCTTCCTCCTGTCTCACAGACCCAGTCCCTCCTCAGGTATAGTTTCTAAACTAAAACCTCCTGTCCCACAGACCCAGTCCCTCCTCAGATATAGTTTCTAAACTAAAACCTTCCTCCTGTCTCACAGACCCAGTCCCTCCTCAGATATAGTTTCTAAACTAAAACCTTCCTCCTGTCCCACAGACCCAGTCCCTCCTCAGGTATAGTTTCTAAACTAAAACCTTCCTCCTGTCTCACAGACCCAGTCCCTCCTCAGGTATAGTTTCTACACTAAAACCTTCCTCCTGTCCCACAGACCCAGTCCCTCCTCAGGTATAGTTTCTAAACTAAAACCTTCCTCCTGTCCCACAGACCCAGTCCCTCCTCAGGTATAGTTTCTAAACTAAAACCTCCTGTCCCACAGACCCAGTCCCTCCTCAGGTATAGTTTCTAAACTAAAACCTTCCTCCTGTCCCACAGACCCAGTCCCTCCTCAGGTATAGTTTCTAAACTAAAACCTTCCTCCTGTCCCACAGACCCAGTCCCTCCTCAGGTATAGTTTCTAAACAAAGACCTTCCTCCTGTCCCACAGACCCAGTCCCTCCTCAGGTATAGTTTCTAAACAAAAACCTTCCTCCTGTCCCACAGACCCAGTCCCTCCTCAGGTATAGTTTCTAAACTAAAACCTCCTGTCCCACAGACCCAGTCCCTCCTCAGGTATAGTTTCTAAACTAAAACCTTCCTCCTGTCCCACAGACCCAGTCCCTCCTCAGGTATAGTTTCTAAACTAAAACCTTCCTCCTGTCCCACAGACCCAGTCCCTCCTCAGGTATAGTTTCTAAACTAAAACCTCCTGTCCCACAGACCCAGTCCCTCCTCAGGTATAGTTTCTAAACTAAAACCTTCCTCCTGTCCCACAGACCCAGTCCCTCCTCAGGTATAGTTTCTAAACTAAAACCTCCTGTCCCACAGACCCAGTCCCTCCTCAGGTATAGTTTCTAAACTAAAACCTTCCTCCTGTCTCACAGACCCAGTCCCTCCTCAGGTATAGTTTCTAAACTAAAACCTTCCTCCTGTCCCACAGACCCAGTCCCTCCTCAGGTATAGTTTCTAAACTAAAACCTTCCTCCTGTCCCACAGACCCAGTCCCTCCTCAGGTATAGTTTCTAAACTAAAACCTTCCTCCTGTCCCACAGACCCAGTCCCTCCTCAGGTATAGTTTCTAAACTAAAACCTTCCTCCTGTCCCACAGACCCAGTCCCTCCTCAGGTATAGTTTCTAAACTAAAACCTTCCTCCTGTCCCACAGACCCAGTCCCTCCTCAGGTATAGTTTCTAAACTAAAACCTCCTGTCCCACAGACCCAGTCCCTCCTCAGGTATAGTTTCTAAACTAAAACCTTCCTCCTGTCCCACAGACCCAGTCCCTCCTCAGGTATAGTTTCTAAACAAAAACCTTCCTCCTGTCCCACAGACCCAGTCCCTCCTCAGGTATAGTTTCTAAACTAAAACCTTCCTCCTGTCTCACAGACCCAGTCCCTCCTCAGGTATAGTTTCTAAACTAAAACCTTCCTCCTGTCTCACAGACCCAGTCCCTCCTCAGGTATAGTTTCTAAACTAAAACCTTCCTCCTGTCCCACAGACCCAGTCCCTCCTCAGGTATAGTTTCTAAACTAAAACCTCCTGTCTCACAGACCCAGTCCCTCCTCAGGTATAGTTTCTAAACTAAAACCTTCCTCCTGTCCCACAGACCCAGTCCCTCCTCAGATATAGTTTCTAAACTAAAACCTTCCTCCTGTCCCACAGACCCAGTCCCTCCTCAGGTATAGTTTCTAAACTAAAACCTCCTGTCTCACAGACCCAGTCCCTCCTCAGATATAGTTTCTAAACTAAAACCTCCTGTCTCACAGACCCAGTCCCTCCTCAGGTATAGTTTCTAAACTAAAACCTCCTGTCTCACAGACCCAGTCCCTCCTCAGATATAGTTTCTAAACTAAAACCTTCCTCCTGTCTCACAGACCCAGTCCCTCCTCAGGTATAGTTTCTAAACTAAAACCTTCCTCCTGTCCCACAGACCCAGTCCCTCCTCAGGTATAGTTTCTAAACTAAAACCTTCCTCCTGTCCCACAGACCCAGTCCCTCCTCAGATATAGTTTCTAAACTAAAACCTCCTGTCCCACAGACCCAGTCCCTCCTCAGGTATAGTTTCTAAACTAAAACCTTCCTCCTGTCTCACAGACCCAGTCCCTCCTCAGGTATAGTTTCTAAACTAAAACCTTCCTCCTGTCTCACAGACCCAGTCCCTCCTCAGGTATAGTTTCTAAACTAAAACCTTCCTCCTGTCCCACAGACCCAGTCCCTCCTCAGGTATAGTTTCTAAACTAAAACCTCCTGTCCCACAGACCCAGTCCCTCCTCAGGTATAGTTTCTAAACTAAAACCTCCTGTCCCACAGACCCAGTCCCTCCTCAGGTATAGTTTCTAAACTAAAACCTCCTGTCCCACAGACCCAGTCCCTCCTCAGGTATAGTTTCTAAACTAAAACCTCCTGTCCCACAGACCCAGTCCCTCCTCAGGTATAGTTTCTAAACTAAAACCTTCCTCCTGTCCCACAGACCCAGTCCCTCCTCAGGTATAGTTTCTAAACTAAAACCTTCCTCCTGTCTCACAGACCCAGTCCCTCCTCAGGTATAGTTTCTAAACTAAAACCTCCTGTCCCACAGACCCAGTCCCTCCTCAGGTATAGTTTCTAAACTAAAACCTTCCTCCTGTCTCACAGACCCAGTCCCTCCTCAGGTATAGTTTCTAAACTAAAACCTTCCTCCTGTCCCACAGACCCAGTCCCTCCTCAGGTATAGTTTCTAAACTAAAACCTTCCTCCTGTCCCACAGACCCAGTCCCTCCTCAGGTATAGTTTCTAAACTAAAACCTTCCTCCTGTCCCACAGACCCAGTCCCTCCTCAGGTATAGTTTCTAAACTAAAACCTTCCTCCTGTCCCACAGACCCAGTCCCTCCTCAGGTATAGTTTCTAAACTAAAACCTTCCTCCTGTCTCACAGACCCAGTCCCTCCTCAGATATAGTTTCTAAACTAAAACCTTCCTCCTGTCCCACAGACCCAGTCCCTCCTCAGGTATAGTTTCTAAACTAAAACCTTCCTCCTGTCTCACAGACCCAGTCCCTCCTCAGATATAGTTTCTAAACTAAAACCTTCCTCCTGTCCCACAGACCCAGTCCCTCCTCAGGTATAGTTTCTAAACTAAAACCTTCCTCCTGTCCCACAGACCCAGTCCCTCCTCAGGTATAGTTTCTAAACTAAAACCTTCCTCCTGTCTCACAGACCCAGTCCCTCCTCAGGTATAGTTTCTAAACTAAAACCTTCCTCCTGTCCCACAGACCCAGTCCCTCCTCAGGTATAGTTTCTAAACTAAAACCTTCCTCCTGTCCCACAGACCCAGTCCCTCCTCAGGTATAGTTTCTAAACTAAAACCTCCTGTCTCACAGACCCAGTCCCTCCTCAGATATAGTTTCTAAACTAAAACCTTCCTCCTGTCCCACAGACCCAGTCCCTCCTCAGGTATAGTTTCTAAACTAAAACCTTCCTCCTGTCTCACAGACCCAGTCCCTCCTCAGGTATAGTTTCTAAACTAAAACCTCCTGTCCCACAGACCCAGTCCCTCCTCAGGTATAGTTTCTAAACTAAAACCTTCCTCCTGTCCCACAGACCCAGTCCCTCCTCAGGTATAGTTTCTAAACTAAAACCTTCCTCCTGTCTCACAGACCCAGTCCCTCCTCAGGTATAGTTTCTAAACTAAAACCTTCCTCCTGTCCCACAGACCCAGTCCCTCCTCAGGTATAGTTTCTAAACTAAAACCTCCTGTCTCACAGACCCAGTCCCTCCTCAGATATAGTTTCTAAACTAAAACCTTCCTCCTGTCCCACAGACCCAGTCCCTCCTCAGGTATAGTTTCTAAACTAAAACCTCCTGTCTCACAGACCCAGTCCCTCCTCAGGTATAGTTTCTAAACTAAAACCTCCTGTCCCACAGACCCAGTCCCTCCTCAGGTATAGTTTCTAAACTAAAACCTTCCTCCTGTCCCACAGACCCAGTCCCTCCTCAGGTATAGTTTCTAAACTAAAACCTCCCTCCTGTCTCACAGACCCAGTCCCTCCTCAGATATAGTTTCTAAACTAAAACCTCCCTCCTGTCTCACAGACCCAGTCCCTCCTCAGGTATAGTTTCTAAACTAAAACCTCCTGTCCCACAGACCCAGTCCCTCCTCAGATATAGTTTCTAAACTAAAACCTTCCTCCTGTCTCACAGACCCAGTCCCTCCTCAGGTATAGTTTCTAAACTAAAACCTTCCTCCTGTCTCACAGACCCAGTCCCTCCTCAGGTATAGTTTCTAAACTAAAACCTTCCTCCTGTCCCACAGACCCAGTCCCTCCTCAGGTATAGTTTCTAAACTAAAACCTTCCTCCTGTCTCACAGACCCAGTCCCTCCTCAGGTATAGTTTCTAAACTAAAACCTTCCTCCTGTCCCACAGACCCAGTCCCTCCTCAGGTATAGTTTCTAAACTAAAACCTTCCTCCTGTCCCACAGACCCAGTCCCTCCTCAGGTATAGTTTCTAAACTAAAACCTTCCTCCTGTCCCACAGACCCAGTCCCTCCTCAGGTATAGTTTCTAAACTAAAACCTTCCTCCTGTCCCACAGACCCAGTCCCTCCTCAGGTATAGTTTCTAAACTAAAACCTTCCTCCTGTCCCACAGACCCAGTCCCTCCTCAGGTATAGTTTCTAAACTAAAACCTTCCTCCTGTCCCACAGACCCAGTCCCTCCTCAGATATAGTTTCTAAACTAAAACCTTCCTCCTGTCCCACAGACCCAGTCCCTCCTCAGGTATAGTTTCTAAACTAAAACCTTCCTCCTGTCTCACAGACCCAGTCCCTCCTCAGGTATAGTTTCTAAACTAAAACCTTCCTCCTGTCTCACAGACCCAGTCCCTCCTCAGGTATAGTTTCTAAACAAAAACCTTCCTCCTGTCCCACAGACCCAGTCCCTCCTCAGGTATAGTTTCTAAACTAAAACCTTCCTCCTGTCCCACAGACCCAGTCCCTCCTCAGGTATAGTTTCTAAACTAAAACCTTCCTCCTGTCTCACAGACCCAGTCCCTCCTCAGGTATAGTTTCTAAACTAAAACCATCCTCCTGTCTCACAGACCCAGTCCCTCCTCAGGTATAGTTTCTAAACTAAAACCTCCTGTCCCACAGACCCAGTCCCTCCTCAGGTATAGTTTCTAAACTAAAACCTTCCTCCTGTCTCACAGACCCAGTCCCTCCTCAGGTATAGTTTCTAAACTAAAACCTTCCTCCTGTCCCACAGACCCAGTCCCTCCTCAGGTATAGTTTCTAAACTAAAACCTTCCTCCTGTCCCACAGACCCAGTCCCTCCTCAGGTATAGTTTCTAAACTAAAACCTTCCTCCTGTCTCACAGACCCAGTCCCTCCTCAGGTATAGTTTCTAAACTAAAACCTTCCTCCTGTCTCACAGACCCAGTCCCTCCTCAGGTATAGTTTCTAAACTAAAACCTCCTCCTGTCTCACAGACCCAGTCCCTCCTCAGGTATAGTTTCTAAACTAAAACCTTCCTCCTGTCCCACAGACCCAGTCCCTCCTCAGGTATAGTTTCTAGACTAAAACCTTCCTCCTGTCTCACAGACCCAGTCCCTCCTCAGGTATAGTTTCTAAACTAAAACCTTCCTCCTGTCTCACAGACCCAGTCCCTCCTCAGGTATAGTTTCTAAACTAAAACCTTCCTCCTGTCCCACAGACCCAGTCCCTCCTCAGGTATAGTTTCTAAACTAAAACCTCCTGTCCCACAGACCCAGTCCCTCCTCAGGTATAGTTTCTAAACAAAAACCTTCCTCCTGTCCCACAGACCCAGTCCCTCCTCAGGTATAGTTTCTAAACTAAAACCTTCCTCCTGTCTCACAGACCCAGTCCCTCCTCAGGTATAGTTTCTAAACTAAAACCTCCTGTCTCACAGACCCAGTCCCTCCTCAGGTATAGTTTCTAAACTAAAACCTTCCTCCTGTCCCACAGACCCAGTCCCTCCTCAGGTATAGTTTCTAAACTAAAACCTTCCTCCTGTCCCACAGACCCAGTCCCTCCTCAGGTATAGTTTCTAAACTAAAACCTCCTGTCTCACAGACCCAGTCCCTCCTCAGGTATAGTTTCTAAACTAAAACCTTCCTCCTGTCCCACAGACCCAGTCCCTCCTCAGGTATAGTTTCTAAACTAAAACCTTCCTCCTGTCCCACAGACCCAGTCCCTCCTCAGGTATAGTTTCTAAACTAAAACCTCCTGTCTCACAGACCCAGTCCCTCCTCAGGTATAGTTTCTAAACTAAAACCTTCCTCCTGTCCCACAGACCCAGTCCCTCCTCAGATATAGTTTCTAAACTAAAACCTTCCTCCTGTCCCACAGACCCAGTCCCTCCTCAGGTATAGTTTCTAAACTAAAACCTTCCTCCTGTCTCACAGACCCAGTCCCTCCTCAGGTATAGTTTCTAAACTAAAACCTCCTGTCTCACAGACCCAGTCCCTCCTCAGATATAGTTTCTAAACAAAAACCTCCTGTCTCACAGACCCAGTCCCTCCTCAGGTATAGTTTCTAAACTAAAACCTCCTGTCTCACAGACCCAGTCCCTCCTCAGATATAGTTTCTAAACTAAAACCTTCCTCCTGTCTCACAGACCCAGTCCCTCCTCAGGTATAGTTTCTAAACTAAAACCTTCCTCCTGTCTCACAGACCCAGTCCCTCCTCAGGTATAGTTTCTAAACTAAAACCATCCTCCTGTCCCACAGACCCAGTCCCTCCTCAGGTATAGTTTCTAAACTAAAACCTTCCTCCTGTCCCACAGACCCAGTCCCTCCTCAGGTATAGTTTCTAAACAAAAACCTTCCTCCTGTCCCACAGACCCAGTCCCTCCTCAGGTATAGTTTCTAAACTAAAACCTTCCTCCTGTCCCACAGACCCAGTCCCTCCTCAGGTATAGTTTCTAAACTAAAACCTCCTGTCTCACAGACCCAGTCCCTCCTCAGGTATAGTTTCTAAACTAAAACCTTCCTCCTGTCCCACAGACCCAGTCCCTCCTCAGGTATAGTTTCTAAACTAAAACCTCCTGTCCCACAGACCCAGTCCCTCCTCAGGTATAGTTTCTAAACTAAAACCTTCCTCCTGTCTCACAGACCCAGTCCCTCCTCAGATATAGTTTCTAAACTAAAACCTCCTGTCCCACAGACCCAGTCCCTCCTCAGGTATAGTTTCTAAACTAAAACCTCCTGTCTCACAGACCCAGTCCCTCCTCAGGTATAGTTTCTAAACTAAAACCTTCCTCCTGTCTCACAGACCCAGTCCCTCCTCAGGTATAGTTTCTAAACTAAAACCTCCTGTCTCACAGACCCAGTCCCTCCTCAGGTATAGTTTCTAAACTAAAACCTTCCTCCTGTCCCACAGACCCAGTCCCTCCTCAGATATAGTTTCTAAACTAAAACCTCCTGTCTCACAGACCCAGTCCCTCCTCAGGTATAGTTTCTAAACTAAAACCTCCTGTCTCACAGACCCAGTCCCTCCTCAGGTATAGTTTCTAAACTAAAACCTCCTGTCTCACAGACCCAGTCCCTCCTCAGGTATAGTTTCTAAACTAAAACCTTCCTCCTGTCTCACAGACCCAGTCCCTCCTCAGGTATAGTTTCTAAACTAAAACCTTCCTCCTGTCTCACAGACCCAGTCCCTCCTCAGGTATAGTTTCTAAACTAAAACCTCCTGTCCCACAGACCCAGTCCCTCCTCAGGTATAGTTTCTAAACTAAAACCTCCTGTCCCACAGACCCAGTCCCTCCTCAGGTATAGTTTCTAAACTAAAACCTCCTGTCCCACAGACCCAGTCCCTCCTCAGGTATAGTTTCTAAACTAAAACCTCCTGTCCCACAGACCCAGTCCCTCCTCAGGTATAGTTTCTAAACTAAAACCTTCCTCCTGTCTCACAGACCCAGTCCCTCCTCAGGTATAGTTTCTAAACTAAAACCTTCCTCCTGTCTCACAGACCCAGTCCCTCCTCAGGTATAGTTTCTAAACTAAAACCTTCCTCCTGTCTCACAGACCCAGTCCCTCCTCAGATATAGTTTCTAAACTAAAACCTTCCTCCTGTCTCACAGACCAAGTCCCTCCTCAGGTATAGTTTCTAAACTAAAACCTTCCTCCTGTCTCACAGACCCAGTCCCTCCTCAGGTATAGTTTCTAAACTAAAACCTTCCTCCTGTCCCACAGACCCAGTCCCTCCTCAGGTATAGTTTCTAAACTAAAACCTTCCTCCTGTCCCACAGACCCAGTCCCTCCTCAGGTATAGTTTCTAAACTAAAACCTCCTGTCCCACAGACCCAGTCCCTCCTCAGGTATAGTTTCTAAACTAAAACCTCCTGTCCCACAGACCCAGTCCCTCCTCAGGTATAGTTTCTAAACTAAAACCTTCCTCCTGTCCCACAGACCCAGTCCCTCCTCAGGTATAGTTTCTAAACTAAAACCTTCCTCCTGTCCCACAGACCCAGTCCCTCCTCAGATATAGTTTCCAAACTAAAACCTTCCTCCTGTCCCACAGACCCAGTCCCTCCTCAGATATAGTTTCTAAACTAAAACCTCCTGTCTCACAGACCCAGTCCCTCCTCAGGTATAGTTTCTAAACTAAAACCTCCTGTCTCACAGACCCAGTCCCTCCTCAGGTATAGTTTCTAAACTAAAACCTTCCTCCTGTCCCACAGACCCAGTCCCTCCTCAGGTATAGTTTCTAAACTAAAACCTTCCTCCTGTCCCACAGACCCAGTCCCTCCTCAGGTATAGTTTCTAAACTAAAACCTCCTGTCTCACAGACCCAGTCCCTCCTCAGGTATAGTTTCTAAACTAAAACCTTCCTCCTGTCTCACAGACCCAGTCCCTCCTCAGGTATAGTTTCTAAACTAAAACCTTCCTCCTGTCCCACAGACCCAGTCCCTCCTCAGGTATAGTTTCTAAACTAAAACCTTCCTCCTGTCTCACAGACCCAGTCCCTCCTCAGGTATAGTTTCTAAACTAAAACCTTCCTCCTGTCTCACAGACCCAGTCCCTCCTCAGGTATAGTTTCTAAACTAAAACCTTCCTCCTGTCCCACAGACCCAGTCCCTCCTCAGGTATAGTTTCTAAACTAAAGCCTTCCTCCTGTCTCACAGACCCAGTCCCTCCTCAGGTATAGTTTCTAAACTAAAACCTCCTGTCCCACAGACCCAGTCCCTCCTCAGGTATAGTTTCTAAACTAAAACCTCCTGTCTCACAGACCCAGTCCCTCCTCAGGTATAGTTTCTAAACTAAAACCTCCTGTCTCACAGACCCAGTCCCTCCTCAGGTATAGTTTCTAAACTAAAACCTCCTGTCCCACAGACCCAGTCCCTCCTCAGGTATAGTTTCTAAACTAAAACCTCCTGTCTCACAGACCCAGTCCCTCCTCAGGTATAGTTTCTAAACTAAAACCTTCCTCCTGTCCCACAGACCCAGTCCCTCCTCAGGTATAGTTTCTAAACAAAAACCTTCCTCCTGTCCCACAGACCCAGTCCCTCCTCAGGTATAGTTTCTAAACTAAAACCTTCCTCCTGTCCCACAGACCCAGTCCCTCCTCAGGTATAGTTTCTAAACAAAAACCTCCTGTCTCACAGACCCAGTCCCTCCTCAGGTATAGTTTCTAAACTAAAACCTTCCTCCTGTCTCACAGACCCAGTCCCTCCTCAGGTATAGTTTCTAAACTAAAACCTTCCTCCTGTCCCACAGACCCAGTCCCTCCTCAGGTATAGTTTCTAAACTAAAACCTTCCTCCTGTCTCACAGACCCAGTCCCTCCTCAGGTATAGTTTCTAAACTAAAACCTTCCTCCTGTCTCACAGACCCAGTCCCTCCTCAGGTATAGTTTCTAAACTAAAACCTCCTGTCCCACAGACCCAGTCCCTCCTCAGGTATAGTTTCTAAACTAAAGCCTTCCTCCTGTCTCACAGACCCAGTCCCTCCTCAGGTATAGTTTCTAAACTAAAACCTTCCTCCTGTCCCACAGACCCAGTCCCTCCTCAGGTATAGTTTCTAAACTAAAACCTTCCTCCTGTCCCACAGACCCAGTCCCTCCTCAGGTATAGTTTCTAAACTAAAACCTTCCTCCTGTCCCACAGACCCAGTCCCTCCTCAGGTATAGTTTCTAAACTAAACCTTCCTCCTGTCTCACAGACCCAGTCCCTCCTCAGGTATAGTTTCTAAACTAAAACCTTCCTCCTGTCTCACAGACCCAGTCCCTCCTCAGGTATAGTTTCTAAACTAAAACCTTCCTCCTGTCTCACAGACCCAGTCCCTCCTCAGGTATAGTTTCTAAACTAAAACCTTCCTCCTGTCTCACAGACCCAGTCCCTCCTCAGGTATAGTTTCTAAACTAAAACCTTCCTCCTGTCCCACAGACCCAGTCCCTCCTCAGGTATAGTTTCTAAACTAAAACCTTCCTCCTGTCTCACAGACCCAGTCCCTCCTCAGGTATAGTTTCTAAACTAAAACCTTCCTCCTGTCCCACAGACCCAGTCCCTCCTCAGGTATAGTTTCTAAACTAAAACCTCCTGTCCACAGACCCAGTCCCTCCTCAGGTATAGTTTCTAAACTAAAACCTTCCTCCTGTCCCACAGACCCAGTCCCTCCTCAGGTATAGTTTCTAAACTAAAACCTCCTGTCTCACAGACCCAGTCCCTCCTCAGGTATAGTTTCTAAACTAAAACCTTCCTCCTGTCTCACAGACCCAGTCCCTCCTCAGGTATAGTTTCTAAACTAAAACCTTCCTCCTGTCCCACAGACCCAGTCCCTCCTCAGGTATAGTTTCTAAACTAAAACCTTCCTCCTGTCCCACAGACCCAGTCCCTCCTCAGGTATAGTTTCTAAACTAAAACCTTCCTCCTGTCCCACAGACCCAGTCCCTCCTCAGGTATAGTTTCTAAACTAAAACCTTCCTCCTGTCTCACAGACCCAGTCCCTCCTCAGGTATAGTTTCTAAACTAAAACCTCCTGTCCCACAGACCCAGTCCCTCCTCAGGTATAGTTTCTAAACTAAAACCTTCCTCCTGTCCCACAGACCCAGTCCCTCCTCAGGTATAGTTTCTAAACTAAAACCTCCTGTCTCACAGACCCAGTCCCTCCTCAGGTATAGTTTCTAAACTAAAACCTTCCTCCTGTCTCACAGACCCAGTCCCTCCTCAGGTATAGTTTCTAAACTAAAACCTTCCTCCTGTCTCACAGACCCAGTCCCTCCTCAGGTATAGTTTCTAAACTAAAACCTTCCTCCTGTCTCACAGACCCAGTCCCTCCTCAGGTATAGTTTCTAAACTAAAACCTCCTGTCTCACAGACCCAGTCCCTCCTCAGGTATAGTTTCTAAACTAAAACCTCCTGTCCCACAGACCCAGTCCCTCCTCAGGTATAGTTTCTAAACTAAAACCTTCCTCCTGTCTCACAGACCCAGTCCCTCCTCAGGTATAGTTTCTAAACTAAAACCTTCCTCCTGTCCCACAGACCCAGTCCCTCCTCAGGTATAGTTTCTAAACTAAAACCTTCCTCCTGTCTCACAGACCCAGTCCCTCCTCAGGTATAGTTTCTAAACTAAAACCTTCCTCCTGTCTCACAGACCCAGTCCCTCCTCAGGTATAGTTTCTAAACTAAAACCTTCCTCCTGTCTCACAGACCCAGTCCCTCCTCAGGTATAGTTTCTAAACTAAAACCTCCTGTCTCACAGACCCAGTCCCTCCTCAGGTATAGTTTCTAAACTAAAACCTCCTGTCCCACAGACCCAGTCCCTCCTCAGGTATAGTTTCTAAACTAAAACCTTCCTCCTGTCTCACAGACCCAGTCCCTCCTCAGGTATAGTTTCTAAACTAAAACCTTCCTCCTGTCTCACAGACCCAGTCCCTCCTCAGGTATAGTTTCTAAACAAAAACCTTCCTCCTGTCTCACAGACCCAGTCCCTCCTCAGGTATAGTTTCTAAACTAAAACCTTCCTCCTGTCCCACAGACCCAGTCCCTCCTCAGGTATAGTTTCTAAACTAAAGCCTTCCTCCTGTCTCACAGACCCAGTCCCTCCTCAGGTATAGTTTCTAAACTAAAACCTCCTGTCCCACAGACCCAGTCCCTCCTCAGGTATAGTTTCTAAACTAAAACCTCCTGTCCCACAGACCCAGTCCCTCCTCAGATATAGTTTCTAAACTAAAACCTTCCTCCTGTCTCACAGACCCAGTCCCTCCTCAGGTATAGTTTCTAAACTAAAACCTCCTGTCTCACAGACCCAGTCCCTCCTCAGGTATAGTTTCTAAACTAAAACCTCCTGTCCCACAGACCCAGTCCCTCCTCAGGTATAGTTTCTAAACTAAAACCTCCTGTCTCACAGACCCAGTCCCTCCTCAGGTATAGTTTCTAAACTAAAACCTTCCTCCTGTCCCACAGACCCAGTCCCTCCTCAGGTATAGTTTCTAAACAAAAACCTTCCTCCTGTCCCACAGACCCAGTCCCTCCTCAGGTATAGTTTCTAAACTAAAACCTTCCTCCTGTCCACAGACCCAGTCCCTCCTCAGGTATAGTTTCTAAACAAAAACCTCCTGTCTCACAGACCCAGTCCCTCCTCAGGTATAGTTTCTAAACTAAAACCTTCCTCCTGTCTCACAGACCCAGTCCCTCCTCAGGTATAGTTTCTAAACTAAAACCTTCCTCCTGTCCCACAGACCCAGTCCCTCCTCAGGTATAGTTTCTAAACTAAAACCTTCCTCCTGTCTCACAGACCCAGTCCCTCCTCAGGTATAGTTTCTAAACTAAAACCTTCCTCCTGTCTCACAGACCCAGTCCCTCCTCAGGTATAGTTTCTAAACTAAAACCTCCTGTCCCACAGACCCAGTCCCTCCTCAGGTTCCTCAGGTATAGTTTCTAAACTAAACCTTCCTCCTGTCTCACAGACCCAGTCCCTCCTCAGGTATAGTTTCTAAACTAAAACCTTCCTCCTGTCCCACAGACCCAGTCCCTCCTCAGGTATAGTTTCTAAACTAAAAACCTTCCTCCTGTCTCACAGACCCAGTCCCTCCTCAGGTATAGTTTCTAAACTAAAACCTTCCTCCTGTCCCACAGACCCAGTCCCTCCTCAGGTATAGTTTCTAAACTAAAACCTTCCTCCTGTCTCACAGACCCAGTCCCTCCTCAGGTATAGTTTTTCTAAACTAAAACCTTCCTCCTGTCCCACAGACCCAGTCCCTCCTCAGGTATAGTTTCTAAACTAAAACCTCCTCCTGTCTCACAGACCCAGTCCCCTCCTCAGGTATAGTTTCTAAACTAAAACCTTCCTCCTGTCTCACAGACCCAGTCCCTCCTCAGGTATAGTTTCTAAACTAAAACTTCCTCCTGTCTCACAGACCCAGTCCCTCCTCAGGTATAGTTTCTAAACTAAAACCTTCCTCCTGTCCCACAGACCCAGTCCCTCCTCAGGTATAGTTTCTAAACTAAAACCTTCCTCCTGTCCCACAGACCCAGTCCCTCCTCAGGTATAGTTTCTAAACTAAAACCTTCCTCCTGTCACACAGACCCAGTCCCTCCTCAGGTATAGTTTCTAAACTAAAACCTTCCTCCGTCCCACAGACCCAGTCCCTCCTCAGGTATAGTTTCTAAACTAAAACCTTCCTCTGTCTCCACAGACCCAGTCCCTCCTCAGGTATAGTTTCTAAACTAAAACCTTCCTCCTGTCTCACAGACCCAGTCCCTCCTCAGGTATAGTTTCTAAACTAAAAACTCTCCTGTCTCACAGACCCAGTCCCTCCTCAGGTATAGTTTCTAAACTAAAACCTTCCTCCTGTCTCACAGACCCAGTCCCTCCTCAGGTATAGTTTCTAAACTAAAACCTTCCTCCTGTCCCACAGACCCAGTCCCTCCTCAGGTATAGTTTCTAAACTAAAACCTTCCTCCTGTCCCACAGACCCAGTCCCTCCTCAGGTATAGTTTCTAAACTAAAACCTTCCTCCTGTCTCACAGACCCAGTCCCTCCTCAGGTATAGTTTCTAAACTAAAACCTCCTGTCCCACAGACCCAGTCCCTCCTCAGGTATAGTTTCTAAACTAAAACCTTCCTCCTGTCCCACAGACCCAGTCCCTCCTCAGGTATAGTTTCTAAACTAAAACCTCTCCTGTCTCACAGACCCAGTCCCTCCTCAGGTATAGTTTCTAAACTAAAACCTTCCTCCTGTCTCACAGACCCAGTCCCTCCTCAGGTATAGTTTCTAAACTAAAACCTTCCTCCTGTCTCACAGACCCAGTCCCTCCTCAGGTATAGTTTCTAAACTAAAACCTTCCTCCTGTCTCACAGACCCAGTCCCTCCTCAGGTATAGTTTCTAAACTAAAACCTTCCTCCTGTCTCACAGACCCAGTCCCTCCTCAGGTATAGTTTCTAAACTAAAACCTTCCTCCTGTCCCACAGACCAGTCCCTCCTCAGGTATAGTTTCTAAACTAAAACCTCTCCTGTCCACAGACCCAGTCCCTCCTCAGGTATAGTTTCTAAACTAAAACCTCCTCTGTCCACAGACCCAGTCCCTCCTCAGGTATAGTTTCTAAACTAAAACCTTCCTCCTGTCTCACAGACCCAGTCCCTCCTCAGGTATAGTTTCTAAACTAAAACCTCCTCCTGTCCCACAGACCCAGTCCCTCCTCAGGTATAGTTTCTAAACTAAAACCTTCCTCCTGTCCCACAGACCCAGTCCCTCCTCAGGTATAGTTTCTAAACTAAAACCTTCTCCTGTCTCACAGACCCAGTCCCTCCTCAGGTATAGTTTCTAAACTAAAACCTTCCTCCTGTCTCACAGACCCAGTCCCTCCTCAGTATAGTTTCTAAACTAAAACCTTCCTCCTGTCTCACAGACCCAGTCCCTCCTCAGGTATAGTTTCTAAACTAAAACCTCCTGTCCCACAGACCCAGTCCCTCCTCAGGTATAGTTTCTAAACTAAAACCTCCTGTCCCACAGACCCAGTCCCTCCTCAGGTATAGTTTCTAAACTAAAACCTTCCTCCTGTCTCACAGACCCAGTCCCTCCTCAGGTATAGTTTCTAAACTAAAACCTCCTCCTGTCCACAGACCCAGTCCCTCCTCAGGTATAGTTTCTAAACTAAAACCTCCTCTGTCCCACAGACCCAGTCCCTCCTCAGGTATAGTTTCTAAACTAAAACTTCCTCCTGTCCCACAGACCCAGTCCCTCCTCAGGTATAGTTTCTAAACTAAAACCTTCCTCTGTCCACAGGACCCAGTCCCTCCTCAGTATAGTTTCTAAACTAAAACTCCTCCTGTCTCACAGACCCAGTCCCTCCTCAGTATAGTTTCTAAACTAAAACCCTCCTGTCCCCACAGACCCAGTCCCTCCTCAGGTATAGTTTCTAAACTAAAACCTTCCTCCTGTCCCACAGACCCAGTCCCTCCTCAGGTATAGTTTCTAAACTAAAACCTTCCTCCTGTCTCCACAGACCCAGTCCCTCCTCAGGTATAGTTTCTAAACTAAAACCTTCCTCCTGTCTCACAGACCCAGTCCCTCCTCAGGTATAGTTTCTAAAACTAAAACCTTCCTCCTGTCCCACAGACCCAGTCCCTCCTCAGGTATAGTTTTCTAAACTAAAAGCCTTCCTCCTTCTCACAGACCCAGTCCCTCCCTCAGGTATAGTTTCTAAACTAAAACCTTCCTCCTGTCTCACAGACCCAGTCCCTCCTCAGGTATAGTTTCTAAACTAAAACCTCCTGTCTCACAGACCCAGTCCCTCACTCAGGTATAGTTTCTAAACTAAAACCTTCCGCCTGTCCCACAGACCCAGTCCCTCCTCAGGTTTTAAATTCAGTTATTCTAAACTAAAACCTTCCTCCTGTCCCTCAGACCCAGTCCCTCCTCAGGTATAGTTTCTAAACTAAAACCTCCTGTCCCACAGGACCCAGTCCTCCTCAGGTATAGTTTCTAAACTAAAACCTCCTGTCCCACAGACCCAGTCCCTCCTCAGGTATAGTTTCTAAACTAAACTTCCTCCTGTCCCACAGACCCAGTCCCTCCTCAGGTATAGTTTCTAAACAAAAACTCTCCTGTCCCACAGACCCAGTCCCTCCTCAGGTATAGTTTCTAAACTAAAACCTTCCCTCCTGTCCCACAGACCCAGTCCCTCCTCAGTATAGTTTCTAAACTAAAACCTCCTGTCCCACAGACCCAGTCCCTCCTCAGGTATAGTTTCTAAACTAAAACCTTCCTCCTGTCCCACAGACCCAGTCCCTCCTCAGGTATAGTTTCTAAACTAAACCTCCTGTCTCCACAGACCCAGTCCCTCCTCAGGTATAGTTTCTAAACTAAACCTATCCTCCTGTCCCACAGACCCAGTCCCTCCCTCAGGTATAGTTTCTAAACTAAAACCTCCTGTCCCACAGACCCAGTCCCTCCTCAGGTATAGTTTCTAAATTCCTCCTGTCTCACAGACCCAGTCCCTCCTCAGGTATAGTTTCTAAACTAAAACCTTCCTCCTGTCTCACAGACCCAGTCCCTCCTCAGGTATAGTTTCTAAACTAAAACCTTCCTCCTGTCTCACAGACCCAGTCCCTCCTCAGGTATAGTTTCTAAACTAAAACCTTCCTCATGTCTCACAGACCCAGTCCCTCCTCAGGTATAGTTTGTAAACTAAAACCTTCCTCCTGTCTCACAGACCCAGTCCCTCCTCAGGTATAGTTTCTAAACTAAAACCTTCCTCATGTCTCACAGACCCAGTCCCTCCTCAGGTATAGTTTCTAAACTAAAACCTTCCTCCTGTCTCACAGACCCAGTCCCTCCTCAGGTATAGTTTCTAAACTAAAACCTTCCTCCTGTCCCACAGACCCAGTCCCTCCTCAGGTATAGTTTCTAAACTAAAACCTTCCTCCTGTCTCACAGACCCAGTCCCTCCTCAGGTATAGTTTCTAAACTAAAACCTTCCTCCTGTCCCACAGACCCAGTCCCTCCTCAGGTATAGTTTCTAAACTAAAACCTTCCTCCTGTCCCACAGACCCAGTCCCTCCTCAGGTATAGTTTCTAAACTAAAACCTTCCTCCTGTCCCACAGACCCAGTCCCTCCTCAGGTATAGTTTCTAAACTAAAACCTTCCTCCTGTCCCACAGACCCAGTCCCTCCTCAGGTATAGTTTCTAAACTAAAACCTCCTGTCCCACAGACCCAGTCCCTCCTCAGGTATAGTTTCTAAACTAAAACCTTCCTCCTGTCCCACAGACCCAGTCCCTCCTCAGGTATAGTTTCTAAACTAAAACCTCTCCTGTCCCACAGACCCAGTCCCTCCTCAGGTATAGTTTCTAAACTAAAACCTTCCTCCTGTCTCACAGACCCAGTCCCTCCTCAGGTATAGTTTCTAAACTAAAACCTTCCTCCTGTCCCACAGACCCAGTCCCTCCTCAGGTATAGTTTCTAAACTAAAACCTTCCTCCTGTCTCACAGACCCAGTCCCTCCTCAGGTATAGTTTCTAAACTAAAACCTTCCTCCTGTCTCACAGACCCAGTCCCTCCTCAGGTATAGTTTCTTAACTAAAACCTTCCTCCTGTCCCACAGACCCAGTCCCTCCTCAGGTATAGTTTCTAAACTAAAACCTTCCTCCTGTCCCACAGACCCAGTCCCTCCTCAGGTATAGTTTCTAAACTAAAACCTTCCTCCTGTCCCACAGACCCAGTCCCTCCTCAGGTATAGTTTCTAAACTAAAACCTTCCTCCTGTCTCACAGACCCAGTCCCTCCTCAGGTATAGTTTCTAAACTAAAACCTTCCTCCTGTCCCACAGACCCAGTCCCTCCTCAGGTATAGTTTCTAAACTAAAACCTTCCTCCTGTCTCACAGACCCAGTCCCTCCTCAGGTATAGTTTCTAAACTAAAACCTTCCTCCTGTCCCACAGACCCAGTCCCTCCTCAGGTATAGTTTCTAAACTAAAACCTCCTGTCTCACAGACCCAGTCCCTCCTCAGGTATAGTTTCTAAACTAAAACCTCCTGTCCCACAGACCCAGTCCCTCCTCAGGTATAGTTTCTAAACTAAAACCTTCCTCCTGTCCCACAGACCCAGTCCCTCCTCAGGTATAGTTTCTAAACTAAAACCTTCCTCCTGTCTCACAGACCCAGTCCCTCCTCAGGTATAGTTTCTAAACTAAAACCTTCCTCCTGTCTCACAGACCCAGTCCCTCCTCAGGTATAGTTTCTAAACTAAAACCTTCCTCCTGTCCCACAGACCCAGTCCCTCCTCAGGTATAGTTTCTAAACTAAAACCTTCCTCCTGTCTCACAGACCCAGTCCCTCCTCAGGTATAGTTTCTAAACTAAAACCTTCCTCCTGTCCCACAGACCCAGTCCCTCCTCAGGTATAGTTTCTAAACTAAAACCTTCCTCCTGTCCCACAGACCCAGTCCCTCCTCAGGTATAGTTTCTAAACTAAAACCTTCCTCCTGTCTCACAGACCCAGTCCCTCCTCAGGTATAGTTTCTAAACTAAAACCTTCCTCCTGTCCCACAGACCCAGTCCCTCCTCAGGTATAGTTTCTAAACTAAAACCTTCCTCCTGTCCCACAGACCCAGTCCCTCCTCAGGTATAGTTTCTAAACTAAAACCTTCCTCCTGTCCCACAGACCCAGTCCCTCCTCAGGTATAGTTTCTAAACTAAAACCTTCCTCCTGTCCCACAGACCCAGTCCCTCCTCAGGTATAGTTTCTAAACTAAAACCTTCCTCCTGTCCCACAGACCCAGTCCCTCCTCAGGTATAGTTTCTAAACTAAAACCTTCCTCCTGTCTCACAGACCCAGTCCCTCCTCAGGTATAGTTTCTAAACTAAAACCTTCCTCCTGTCCCACAGACCCAGTCCCTCCTCAGGTATAGTTTCTAAACTAAAACCTTCCTCCTGTCCCACAGACCCAGTCCCTCCTCAGGTATAGTTTCTAAACTAAAACCTTCCTCCTGTCCCACAGACCCAGTCCCTCCTCAGGTATAGTTTCTAAACTAAAACCTTCCTCCTGTCCCACAGACCCAGTCCCTCCTCAGGTATAGTTTCTAAACTAAAACCTTCCTCCTGTCCCACAGACCCAGTCCCTCCTCGGGTATAGTTTCTAAACTAAAACCTCCTGTCCTACAGACCCAGTCCCTCCTCAGGTATAGTTTCTAAACTAAAACCTTCCTCCTGTCCCACAGACCCAGTCCCTCCTCAGGTATAGTTTCTAAACTAAAACCTTCCTCCTGTCCCACAGACCCAGTCCCTCCTCAGGTATAGTTTCTAAACTAAAACCTCCTGTCCCACAGACCCAGTCCCTCCTCAGGTATAGTTTCTAAACTAAAACCTTCCTCCTGTCTCACAGACCCAGTCCCTCCTCAGGTATAGTTTCTAAACTAAAACCTTCCTCCTGTCTCACAGACCCAGTCCCTCCTCAGGTATAGTTTCTAAACTAAAACCTCCTGTCCCACAGACCCAGTCCCTCCTCAGGTATAGTTTCTAAACTAAAACCTCCTGTCCCACAGACCCAGTCCCTCCTCAGGTATAGTTTCTAAACTAAAACCTTCCTCCTGTCTCACAGACCCAGTCCCTCCTCAGGTATAGTTTCTAAACTAAAACCTTCCTCCTGTCCCACAGACCCAGTCCCTCCTCAGATATAGTTTCTAAACTAAAACCTCCTGTCCCACAGACCCAGTCCCTCCTCAGATATAGTTTCTAAACTAAAACCTCCTGTCCCACAGACCCAGTCCCTCCTCAGATATAGTTTCTAAACTAAAACCTTCCTCCTGTCTCACAGACCCAGTCCCTCCTCAGGTATAGTTTCTAAACAAAAACCTTCCTCCTGTCCCACAGACCCAGTCCCTCCTCAGGTATAGTTTCTAAACTAAAACCTTCCTCCTGTCCCACAGACCCAGTCCCTCCTCAGGTATAGTTTCTAAACTAAAACCTCCTGTCCCACAGACCCAGTCCCTCCTCAGGTATAGTTTCTAAACTAAAACCTCCTGTCCCACAGACCCAGTCCCTCCTCAGGTATAGTTTCTAAACTAAAACCTTCCTCCTGTCTCACAGACCCAGTCCCTCCTCAGGTATAGTTTCTAAACTAAAACCTTCCTCCTGTCCCACAGACCCAGTCCCTCCTCAGATATAGTTTCTAAACTAAAACCTCCTGTCCCACAGACCCAGTCCCTCCTCAGATATAGTTTCTAAACTAAAACCTTCCTCCTGTCTCACAGACCCAGTCCCTCCTCAGGTATAGTTTCTAAACAAAAACCTTCCTCCTGTCCCACAGACCCAGTCCCTCCTCAGGTATAGTTTCTAAACTAAAACCTCCTGTCTCACAGACCCAGTCCCTCCTCAGGTATAGTTTCTAAACTAAAACCTTCCTCCTGTCTCACAGACCCAGTCCCTCCTCAGATATAGTTTCTAAACTAAACCTTCCTCCTGTCCCACAGACCCAGTCCCTCCTCAGGTATAGTTTCTAAACTAAAACCTTCCTCCTGTCTCACAGACCCAGTCCCTCCTCAGGTATAGTTTCTAAACTAAAACCTTCCTCCTGTCCCACAGACCCAGTCCCTCCTCAGGTATAGTTTCTAAACAAAAACCTTCCTCCTGTCTCACAGACCCAGTCCCTCCTCAGGTATAGTTCTAAACTAAAACCTTCCTCCTGTCCCACAGACCCAGTCCCTCCTCAGGTATAGTTTCTAAACTAAAACCTTCCTCCTGTCCCACAGACCCAGTCCCTCCTCAGGTATAGTTTCTAAACTAAAAACCTCCTGTCTCACAGACCCAGTCCCTCCTCAGGTATAGTTTCTAAACTAAAACCTTCCTCCTGTCTCACAGACCCAGTCCCTCCTCAGATATAGTTTCTAAACTAAAACCTTCCTCCTGTCCCACAGACCCAGTCCCTCCTCAGGTATAGTTTCTAAACTAAAACCTTCCTCCTGTCTCACAGACCCAGTCCCTCCTCAGGTATAGTTTCTAAACTAAAACCTTCCTCTGTCTCACAGACCCAGTCCCTCCTCAGGTATAGTTTCTAAACTAAAACCTTCCTCCTGTCTCACAGACCCAGTCCCTCCTCAGGTATAGTTTCTAAACTAAAACCTTCCTCCTGTCCCACAGACCCAGTCCCTCCTCAGATATAGTTTCTAAACTAAAACCTTCCTCCTGTCTCACAGACCCAGTCCCTCCTCAGGTATAGTTTCTAAACTAAAACCTTCCTCCTGTCTCACAGACCCAGTCCCTCCTCAGGTATAGTTTCTAAACTAAAACCTTCCTCCTGTCCCACAGACCCAGTCCCTCCTCAGATATAGTTTCTAAACTAAAACCTTCCTCCTGTCTCACAGACCCAGTCCCTCCTCAGGTATAGTTTCTAAACTAAAACCTCCTGTCTCACAGACCCAGTCCCTCCTCAGATATAGTTTCTAAACTAAAACCTTCCTCCTGTCTCACAGACCCAGTCCCTCCTCAGGTATAGTTTCTAAACTAAAACCTTCCTCCTGTCTCACAGACCCAGTCCCTCCTCAGGTATAGTTTCTAAACTAAAACCTTCCTCCTGTCCCACAGACCCAGTCCCTCCTCAGGTATAGTTTCTAAACTAAAACCTTCCTCCTGTCTCACAGACCCAGTCCCTCCTCAGGTATAGTTTCTAAACTAAAACCTTCCTCCTGTCTCACAGACCCAGTCCCTCCTCAGGTATAGTTTCTAAACTAAAACCTTCCTCCTGTCTCACAGACCCAGTCCCTCCTCAGATATAGTTTCTAAACTAAAACCTTCCTCCTGTCCCACAGACCCAGTCCCTCCTCAGGTATAGTTTCTAAACTAAAACCTTCCTC